>NC_133655.1:95963485-96274737 GCF_009905375.1 Apium graveolens | reverse complement strand
GGAGGTGCTGACTCACCTTCTTCTTCTATATGGATTACCATCGCCATCTGGAGCGATTGAGGAGGAAAGGCGGAAGCTATCCCAGCAAGAGCGAATCATCGACTCGCCATCTTGTTTGTGTCGAAGATAGGAAGAGGAAGATGACTTAATCTCGTCCTTCCTGTTCTTCTTCATCATCAGCTTTGCAGGCTTCTTAGCTAGGATAAAGCTGTTGACGTTAGGATTAGAATCTTAGGGAAAATCTTGTATAAGTACTGATGTCATTTCCATTTCATAAATGTATTGACTTGATATATTAATGAAAATTGTTTTTACTTCAAGATTTTGTCTCTGAGTTATTTTATCTTGTGTTGATAAATCCTGATTGATATTCTGATGACCATTTAAATTGTGCTTTTATTTAAGTTCTGATTCTCTGTCAGCACTTATTCATCGAAATTATCTCGGTCATTTTTACATGATTATTTTCAGAATATTAATGTTGCAGTGAAAAATAATTCAATCAGTGCTAACGGTTTAAATTTTGAATTAAAACTGTTTCTCTTGATTAAAGGAACGGTTTTTTCCTTGAATCAAGGCAACTGGGTAAGTAATCATTCCTGTTTTCTCGAGCCCAGTAACTATCCGTTATTACTGCATGTCTGACAGGTGTCCAACGGTAATATTTTTTTGTATAAGTACAGCAGAGAAGATTTCTGTAATCTTTTTAATTTCTTCTTCATCTTTTATCTCTCTTCTTACTTTTACTCTCCTTCACTTTACTTTTTCCGTTGTTTTCCTACAGACATTATATCAAACAACTATCAGGCATTCTTAATTCTCAATTTTTTCATGGCACCAAAGGATTTAATCATTGATGGAGCAAAGTTTGTTCCAAACAACTATGCTGCAATTCTTGATCATGCTGAAGCTCCATCTGAATTGCACTTTGTGCAAGATCTTCTTGCACATAGTGAGGTTGGGTACGCCTTAACTCAGCCTGAATTATTTTCAAGTCAACAAGTTCTGAGGTTCTGGAGGACTGGCGTTTTTGATGATGGTGGTAACCGTGGAACTCCCAGTAATATCTTCCAAGTGGGTGATTCATCTTTGTAGTCACTCCTGGTACAGTACGCAGGGCTTACATCTTCCCGAGGATTGTACTTTCTCAGTTTCCAGAGGACTCAGCCCTTCGGGAGTTAATGGCTGAATTGGGATATGAAAAGAGTCTGACGAAACTTGGACAGTTGAAACGGGCTAATATCAGAAGAGAATGGAGTTTCTTCTTTGATTGCAATCACCAAAGCTTTTGGGAACAAATGTTTCAAATTTTGATGCTATCCCAATTTTGCGTCAGCACATAGGGTATGCTATTATCCACAACTCATTTGAACTTTGCAACTGGAATAATTAGTTTTATTGGGGATAGGGATTACAGAGGATCGAGATGTTGTTTATTTTGCTAGCTACTGTCAACTTATTTATACGTATTGTACATGCTGAACCCCAGTTAGTCAGCACTCAAACCCACCTTTTAAGGTTGCAAAAAAGGTACTTTAACGACCTGATAAATGCTGACACAAAGAAATCAATGGTGAGACAATTACAGATTCCTCAGTCTGTGAAACAGATTCTGGTAAATGCTGCATCGTAATACTTACAAATCTGTTTACTCAAATGTTCAACCAACGCACCATAACCAAAATCCATCAACCTCAGTACCATACCTCTCATTCTACTCAACCTACCCTCAGAACTTATCTCAAATCCTATCTTCTCCACTTCACAGACTGCTCAACCTTCTTCTTCAGCACCTACTGTGAAGCCTACATCCTCTAAGCCAAAGAGAACAAAGACTGTTCCTCAACACCTCAAAAGAGGAGGAGATTTACTTTGAGAGATGAATCAGATTCTGAGGAACAGATTCCTTCTCAGAACCTGTGTGGTTGAAGCTGAGAACGCAACTTCTCAGAAGGATTCTGCAATTGGGGGTCTTAGGCTTCTCAAGAGGCTTAGACGCATGATAGTTCCTGAAACTCCCAAGGAATCCAAATTAACAAGGAAGTACAAGAAACAGAGGGCACAAAGGCCAGTTTCAGATGATGAGGAGGAAGCAGCTAAGGAAGGGGATCAGGAATCTCTATTCTCACAAGACAAGGAATTTGCTCCAGTCACTTCTTCTCCATCAACTCCATCTCAGGAAGCTGTATCTGACAAGGCTAACTCACCATCTGTGTCTCTTGTTGATCCAGGCACAAGTGCTGAAATTGATATTCAGAACCCGGTTGTGCCTGAAATACTTTTCTTAGAAGCTCTTACAGCAAATAATACTTCTACAACACCTGTTATTGATGCTGTTCAAACTCCAGAGTTATCAACAACACCTTCTCTGCATCAAGATGCTGATGATCAGATTTTAGGTGAGCATCAGGATATGGCTGTGATCAGAACTTAGTATCAGATCAGTAATTAGAGGATGTTGAAGCCTCCATTGCTACTCACATTGTTGTCTTATCAGAAGATACTGATTCTTTAAGTTTCTGATGCTGCAAATGTTGGAGATACTGGTGAAGCTGCTACAACTGTAGATGCTGATGAAGCAGGTCCTTCAGGACATACTCCTCCACCGACTCTTCCTAAGTCTGAACTGGTAAAGGAGTTTGTTATCAGGGATTGCACCAGTACCTTGGAGTGAAACTCCTGCAGGTCAGGAGTGGACTAAGGAATGGAACTCAGTTTCATGTGTTCCAAATGCTTTACATCTTGCTGAGCACTTGACTAAAGCTGATGAAATGTTAAATTCTGATGATTTTAAAAACCCAGCTTAGAGTCACTGCATTGAGTACTAAACATCTACAAGGTCTTCATTCCAATACTCATGCAGAGCTATACAAGATTCAGGAGAACTTTATCAAACAGGAACAAGTTTGGAAAATTGATAAGAAAAAGTTCTTCCAACCTACGATTGACAGGGTTGCTTATATTGAGAAAACTCAGAGAAGCAACAAGCTCAGATTGATCAAATTCTGACAAATCAAGCTTCTCAGCAATCGCAACTTACTGAAATCCAGACCTCAATGGAACTACTTATCACATCTTTTATTACCTGCTGATGCCAAAAAGGGGGAGAAGGTAATTAAGTCCAAATGCAAAACCAACAAGACACTGCAAGGAAAGGATGATGGAAAAGAATGACCAAGGAACCTCTGGAATGGGTAGTGGTCATAGTCAAGGTAGAAGGTTTACATCAAGACAAGCTAGTCACAGAACAAGTTCTGATACTGGGAAAAGAATAAGTTCTGCTGCTGGTAAAAGGATAAGTTCTGATGAACTTCTAGATCTTGATGAGGAAATGTCAAGACAGTTATTTCTTCAAGAAAATTCAGGGATGGACTTGGAAAGTTTAAAGGAAGAAGAAGCCAGACTTAAATCAGAGAAAGTCACATCTAAATCTGAAGCTTCTGGTAAAAAGTTACTTCCAAAACCTAAAGGCATTGTGATCAAAGAAAGGATACATACTGAAGCAACTTTGGCTAGATCACAACCACAGATAGATCCAAGATCCAAGGGTAAAGAAAAGGTTGGTGAACCTATCAAGCCTTATGTACCTCCTGAGGAAGAAGAAATTACTGATGGAAAAGATGATCTTGCTCTGACTAGAAGAAAAGTTCTTAAAACAACCTCTGACATGGCTCAAGTTGTTCAGAGTCAAGAAATTGTAAGTTCTGATATTCAGAAGAAGCAAGTAACCTCTGACAGTGCTCAAGTTAACTTGATATCAGAAAATAGAACTAAAACACTCCTACCAGGATTCACTAAAGCAAAACAGACTCAATCTTTGAAGATTACTGCAAGTGGTTTTGAAGTAAGAGTAGTTACTGGAAAGGAAGCTAGAGATAAAACTGGATTGGGAAGTGCTGATGAAAGAAGAGTACACAACACTACCAATGATCCAACTTCCTTGAGTGAACCAGGTATTGGAGCAACTCCTGAGAGATTGAATCAACTGGAATCTGTACAGATGGTTTACCATACCTACTTGAAAGAATACATCATGTTGTATTTCATGACAGATGGTAGGGTTTATCATATAAGACAAAATGCCATTCCTTTGAAGTATTTTGAAGAATTGGAGCATGTACTTTTCTACTTCAAGTGGATGACAGAATAACAGAGACTGATGCAAACTACTTAAAAGAACAGATTCAGAGACAGAAAAGGCTTTATTCTATTAAGTCTGACAGCATATATGTTCCAAAGTACAGAGATCACAATGGTGATATTGTTGATATGAAGCCTAATACTGCACAGATCAGAACGTATCTTGGTATTAAGGGACTTAAATTCAATCTTGAATCTGACAAAGCTTATGTCATAAGACTAGATCAGGAGTTAAGAAAAGCAAAGATTAATGATCTCAGAGCTGCAATCTTTCAAACTGGTGAAGATACTGCAGAGCTTAAAGGTGTTAAAAGGAGAATGATTGATGAACTAAGATATGCTGAAAAATGTTTGTTGAAGAACTATCTCAGAACAACTCCTGACATCAGAGAGATCAGAAAATGAAGAAGCCAAGTTGAAGATCTACAACTGCTTAAATTATGATATTTATACAGATTGAAGTTGTTATCAGAAGTTGAAATTGGTAAAAACTTTAAGGACTGTAAGTTGTAGTTATCTAGTATATTTCTCATGCATTTGTACTTAATGTTTTTGACATCATCAAATATCTGTTAAACTTGTATATTTTGTTAATTTACAAGTTGGGGGAGATTGTTAGATATATTTGATAATGTCATGGCTAATATGTTTTATGTTTAGCTTTCAGATCTTACGTGAACAGGATAAATCAGTACTTAACTGTTGATCAGTACTTATACTGGAAGTCAGGACTTAAGGATATCAGTACTTATATTATCAGGAGATAATCATCAGAAGATAGATATCAGAACTTAAGTGCTGAAGGACAATCAGATAAGGACAGTAGCTGATTAAAGGAAAGAAGATCGAGATAAACATAAGAAGAGATATGCATGAAGAAGGAATTCCGTGAAGAATGGAATACTTGGAAGAAAAGATATCTGATTGATATATTTTAGGAAGCAGAATTATATTCCATATCAATTAGCGATTATCTTGTAACTGTGTAGTATATAAACACAGGCATAGGGTTTACACTATAAGTGTTATCATTATCGAAGTTATTATTCTTTATAACCCTAGCAGCTCTCGTGATATTTGTTCATCACTGAGAGGTAACAGTTCCATACTGTAACAGAGTTTATTGTTTCAATAAAGTTTGTTTTCTGTTACTTAAGTTCTTAAAGTTCGATTTGAGTGTACTATACACTGTATTCACCCCCTCTACAGTGTGTGTGTGACCTAACATTACTTTCTCCTTAACTTCTGATTTCTCAATATCAGACTTTGCAGTTAGAAACTTAACAGGATATACCTTTGGTTTTTTGTTTAACAACTATAGGCTCAGTTTCTACAGTTCCCTTACTGTTCTTATCGTCTCCAAAACCTAAGCCCTCTTTCCAGTTTCCACTACTAAGAATATCATGAGTTGCTTTACCAGAGTTAGTCCAAGTCCTGATAACCTCTCTTTCCTTTTCTAACTCAGTTTTTAGAGATTCATTCATTTTTAGCACTTCATCCCTAACATAAAAGGCATCATCTCTATCTTTCTGAGTTTGATGGAACAGACTAACTCTTTTTCTAAATAATCATTCCTCTTTTTATAAGCAAGATTTTCAGAAGTTAATCTTTCACATGTTAAAGCTTGATCTTTATAACTAATGAACATGGTTTTAAGATATCTTCTCAACTCAGTAATATCATCAGTATGAAAGGCATAAGTAGTTTGAGGTACCTTTAAGTCAGCAGTATCAGAATTACTATCAGTATTTGCCATCAAGGCATAGTTTTCCTCATCCCCAGAATCTGAAGCATCTGACTAGCTTTTCTCCTTTGTGATAAGAGCCTTGCCTTTGTCACTTTACCCTTTTCTGCAATTAGGAGATATGTGGCCTTTCTCACCACAGTTGTAGAATTTAACATTTGAGTAATCTCCTCTGTCAGACTTTCCTCCTTTGCCTTCAGATTTTCTGAAACCTTTTTTATCAGAACTTGCACCTTTCCTGGAAAACTTCTTTCCTCTCCTGAATTTCCTGTATGCAATTTTTGTGATTCCTTTCACCATAAGAGCACACAGCTTCATAATCTCTTCATCAGGGTCCATCTTAGGTATACTTTCAGTTTCTGAGTCATCATCAGTATCATAACTTGATGACTCAGTATCAGACTTTGTGATGAGAGCTTTTCCCTTGCCTTTCCTTGAGGCATCTTCTTTGGGACTTTCCTCCTCAGCCACAAAGGCAACTGTCCTTGACTTTCTTCCATTCCTCTTGCTTCTTTGTTCCATCTCAAGTTCATGAGTCTTGAGCATCCCATAAATTTCATCAAGAGTTGTTTCATCAAGATTATAGTTGTCTCTTATTATTATGGCCTTCAAATCCCATCTTTCAGGAAGAGCTAACAGGAATTTAAGATTTGAATCTTCAATATCATACTCTTTGTCAACTAGTGACAAATCATTCAAGAGTTTGACAAATCTGTCATATAAATCAGTTAATGACTCATCAGACTTTGAGT
Organism: Apium graveolens; assembly: GCF_009905375.1. Taxonomy (NCBI): domain Eukaryota; kingdom Viridiplantae; phylum Streptophyta; class Magnoliopsida; order Apiales; family Apiaceae; genus Apium; species Apium graveolens. The sequence goes on along the minus strand of NC_133655.1, from coordinate 96,268,101 downwards.
CAAAGTGCTCATACTCTTGAGTGAGTATAAACTTCCTGTTCTTCTTGATTGAATCAGTTGCCTGGCACCTTGTTTCCAAAGCATCCGATATCTCTTTTGCAGTCTTGTATTGAATTACCCTGTTTGACATGACATTATCAATGGCTATGCAGCAAGTGTCTTACCTTTGCATCATTTGCAATTGATGAGATATCTTCAGCAGTGTAATCATTTTTCTCTTTTGGTACAGACTTTGTTGGCAGACCTGCAACTTCCATAGAAAGTTTGTTTGGCATATGTGGTCCTTCATTAATCCTGTCGAGATATTCTGGATCTGTAGCTTCCAGAAACATAGCCATCTTCACTTTCCATATGGAATACTCACACGGTTTCAACATGGGAACTCTTATAGTCTCATATCGACTATGTGTTATGGTTTTTGGAGGTTCTTCAGTTTTGGTGGGCTTGGTTGGAGTTTCTTCTTCAGACATGATTGTTTATGGATCTTAAACTGTATGTGTGTTAACAGATCTGCTCTGATACCACTTGTTAGGTCACACACACTGTAGAAGGGGGTTGAATACAGTATTTACTCCAATCAAATCGAATATAAGAACTCAAGTAACAGAAAAATAGATTTTATTCAACACAATAAACTCTGTTACAATATGGAACTGTTCTCTCTCAGTGATGAACAAATTATCACGAGACCTGCTAGGGTTACAATGAATAATAACTTCGATTAAGATAACACTTATAGTGTAAACCCTATATCTGTGTTTATATACTACACAGTTACAAGAGAATGTTCTAACTGATATGGAATATAATTCTTCTTCCTAAAATATATCTACTAGTTATATTTTCTTCCAAGTATTCTATTCTTCATAGAATTCCTTCTTCATGCATATTTCTTCCTGTCTTAGTCTCGATCTTCTTTCCTTTCAATCAGCCGCCTGCCTTATCTGAAAGTCATCTTAAGTCCTGATATTATCTCCTGATAAATATCTTCTGATAACTTAAGTTTTGATAACTTAAGTTCTGATATCTTAAGTTTTGTCTTCAGTATAAGTGCTGATTTCCAGTTAAGTACTGATTTCTCCTGTTAGTTAAGATCTGAAAACTAAACACAAATCATATTACACATGACATTATCAAATATATGTAACAAAACACAAACTAGACATAGACACATAATCATCCTTGTCTATCCAGAAATTAGGTTAATAAACTAATATTAGTGTAACCCTTTACAATCAGTTCCCTATCTTCTCCATATACCAAAAATAAATCTTTAGTCCGCTTTAAGTACTTAAGAATATTCTTGAAAAAAATCCAGTGACCCTCACCTGGATTAGGCTGATATCTGCTCGTCATGCTCAAAGCAAATGAAACATCTGGATAAATACATATCATTGTACACATTATAGATCCAATTGCTAAAGCATATGGAGCTTTCTCAAATGGCCCTTATCATCTAATGATTTAGGGGGCAGTTATCTTTTGAGATCACTATCCCATGAGATATCGAAACATATCATTTTTTTATCTCCTACATCCTAAAATGATACAATATTTTATTAATGTGTGTACTCCAACTAGGTCGATTAATCTTTTCAATCTATCTCTATAGATCTTGATCCATAATATATAGGTAGCATCGCCTAAGTCTTTCACCTACAAACTATTTCTCAACCAAGTCTTAACAGCCTGTAGAGAAGGTATGTCATTCCTTATTTGTTATATGTTATCTATATATAATACTAGGAATGTCACATGGCGCCCACTAACCTTCTTGTAAACACATGGTTCATCTTCGTTTTGAATAAAGCCAAACATTTTGACCGTTTTATCAAAATGAATATTCACTCTCCTTGAGGCTTGCTTCAATCTATAAATAGATAGAAGCAATTACAAACTATCTTAGCAAACTTTGGATCGACAAAACCCTCAGGTTATATCATATATACATCTTCTTCAAGGCTCCCATATAAGAAAGCAGTTTTGACATCCATTTGTCAAATCTCATAGTCAAAGTATACAACTATTGCTAACAAAATCTTGATGGACTTGACCAGAGTAACTGGTGAAAAAGTCTCATCATAGTCTATACCATGAATTTGTTTGAAACTTTTTGCCACTAGTCGCGTCTTATAGGTCTGTACTTTACCATCCATGTTAGTTTTCTTCTTGAAAACCCATTAGCACCCTATAGGTTTTACCCCTTCGAGTGGATCAACTAAAGTCAATACTTTATTTTGATACATGGATTCCATCTCGGATTTCATGGCCTCCAGCCATCTCTTGGAGTCTAAACTGTTCATAGCATCTTGGTAGGTGAGAGGCTTATCACTATCCGTAAGCATCACATCACCATCTTGAGTCAAAAGAAATTCATAATTTCTCCAAGGCTCATGGTGAATTCTACTAGATCTACGAATAACCTGTGTTTCTTGGACATGATTACTTTCAACATTTTGATGTACATCCTTATCTTATTCCAACTCTGGTTCAATGTTATCATGTGGTTCTCGATCTTCATCGAGATGTATTATCCTCCCACTGATTTTCTTAGAAAGTAGTTCTTCCTCAAGAAATATAGCGGCCCGAGCAACAAACACTTTGTTCTCGGAAGGATTATAAAAACTATACCCTAGTCTCACTTGGGTATCCCACAAAATAGTATCTATCTAATTTTTGGTCCAAGCATGTCAGAGGCTAAACGTTTTACAAATGCTTCACGTCCCCAAATTTTCATAAATGACATGCTATGACATTTGTCACTCTATATCTCATACGGAGTATTTTGAACCGCTTTAGTCGGAACTTGGTTAAGTGTATATACAGTAGTTTCTAGAGCATAACCCCAGAAAATGAATGGAAGATCCGCTTGACTCATCATCGATCACACTATGTCCAACAAGGTGCGTTTTCTCCTCTCAGAATCTCTATTCCATTGAGGTGTTCCAGAAGGAGTAAGTTATGATACACTATCACACTCCTTCAAGAAACTCTTGAAATTGAGGTTTAAGTATTCTCCTCCACGATCTGATCGTAAAACTTTTATACTTTTTGTAACGTCTGGGAAATATTATGTAATTATTTTTCTCAAAAAATAATTATTATGTGAATTTTGGTGAATTATTTGATGATGGATAATAATATTTGGATGTTTATTTTTGATAAAATTGAGATATTTTAATTTCCAATTATCCAGAATTAAATCTAGATAATTTTGGTATTTTTCTGGTAATTTTTGGATTATCATATGATTTTATAAGGATTTATAGAATTAATAATGATTATTTTACCTAATTATAAAATTACTTTTTAGAATCAAAAATCGTTCCACTTCAACTGTTTTTGTGTTTTTACAACCCGAAACTCTTCCGAAAACTCCTTCCTAACCCAACCTGATAATTCTGAACACTTTCCGTGTTTTGACTTTTTCGATTCGGTGTACGGTTTGACCTGTACAAGTCCCGGTGTAAAATTTTCGATACGCAAATCATTTTATATATCGATAAAAGTCTCTATTCTCAAAAGATGAGACATTATTACCTTAATTTCGTATAAAATATTTTATAGGAAGCTCTGTTTTGATAATTATCCAAATTTGGTATTAATCTCATATCGTCTTTTTAGTTAATTAGCGGCTAAGTAACCTATTTTCGGATTCGGTCTGTAAATATAATTATCGAAATATTAAATAAATAAAATATGTTATGGTTCTGTCAGTTATGTGTTGCTATATTATTAATTGTGTTTGATTGGTTAGACGTGAAGATTACTTTTATAATTAATTGTCGAGCTGTATGCATTTAATTCATTTTAAAGTAATATCATTGAATATTTATTCTTAAAAATGCTAAAATTGTTTCTAAAGTTATTTTTATTATTTTATAATTTTATTTATTATTTTAGGGGTTTATAAAATTTAGAAATCAATATCTTATTAATTATTCAATTTTAAAAGATTTTTTGATTTCATTAAATCGTAAAATCAATTTTTAATTCCAGAATGCTTCAAAAATCACGAAAATTTTATTTTATCAAGTTTAGAATATTTTGAGAATTTTAAAATTATTTAAGAAATTTTCTGGCTTTTATTTAACCGCACGTGTATTTGTTAAAATTGTAAAATACGAGTCAGATGCGTGTTTAAAAAAAATGATTTTTTTTCTTTAAACTATGAAATCTTTATAATAATTAGATTTAATTATCTCGAGAATTTTTAAATATGTGCGGATAAATTTTCGGGCATTAATACCCTAGATTATTGATTGACGAGATCGTTAATTGCGATCAGAATCGGGATAAGAACAAGAAAAAGAAAAAAACAACAAACAAAATGAAATAAAATAAAAACACACAGCCACACCGCCTTGCCTTTGTCTCTCGGTGAGCCCTCAATCCCTCTCATCTCTCAATCCTCTCTATTCTCTCTCTTTCGATCTCTGTTCTCTCCTTCGTCTCCTTTCGATTCTTTCCTTCCCCAACTTCTCCGTCCTCTGTTTCCGATGAGTATCGCCGTGTTTCTTCCTTTTATTCCGGTCGCCGCCCTTCGCTTTCTCAGGCGAGGCGGTGGCGCTTGGAAGGTTGTTTTCGCCTGTGTTTTGTGTGCGTGAGTTACGGTATGTGTGTGTGGGTGTGTGTATAAATCGTATGTGTTGTGTGTGTGTGTAATCAGTCTGTGTGTGCTGTGTTCGGCCGTTCTGGTGCTTCTGTGCGTGCTGTGGTGCTGCCGCCTCTCGATTCTCGAGAGGTGTGGTGGTGCGTGTTTAACACGCGGGGGTGTTGCCTGTACTGTGTCGCCTGATTTTGGTTCTAGTTGTCGGCGCGTGTACGCGCGTGGACTGAATTGATTAAATTCTGATTTGTTTTGCTCGATTATTACTGATGAAAATTATTCAGTGTTTACAGAATTAAATTAAATTAATAGATAGAATTTATGTAGGATGCCCGATATAACGGGATCCCGTAAATTTTATCGCCATCGGCGATGAGCCTCGGCGAGCCGACGATGGGCGATGATGATTTTTATCTGAGTCCTACGTTATTAATTAAATAAAAATAGTTGGTAAATCGATTGCGAAACGAAAATGCGAATAAAACAAAAATAGGAATAAAAATGCAAAATACGAGTAGTAATAATAATTAAGCGAATCGGAGTTGGAACTTGGTAACTGAATTGTAGATTGAATTGCTTGATGTGATTGTTGATTGTGATTGACGTCGAACTGATTCGACGGGTAGGCCGATAAACAAAAGAGACGCTGCCCGATTTTCGGGAAATTAATTTCGAAAATACGGGAACGCAACCTCTAATTATCGGAGACGTCGAACGAGGATATATAATTGAATTTTCAAAACCTACTTATGTGACAAGATATTTTGTGAATAATCGATTACCCTATTTTTTTTTAAAACGACAAATATACGTATTTTCCGAAATTATATACCAAACCGAGTTTTGAAGGTGCAAGCCATAACTGTTATGTGTATTTAAATAATACATGTAAGTACGAGTCGGGTTATGAAACCGTATGGGTAGAAGTGATAGGGGTGTTATGTTGAGCGAGACGATTATCTAAATTAGGGTATTTTAACCCTGTAGGTCTTAGACGGAAGACCCGAGATGTGACATCGGACTAGGAACGATCTAGTGATTAGACGTCGAGATCAACGAAGTTCCAACTGAAGGGTCTGAATGTTGGGATCGTATCCAGAATAGAATAGTAGTTTGACGATAAAGCCAAACAATCAAAGTCGAACCAAAGTCATTAGCGGTTAAAGCTTATTGAGGCAAGTATTCCCGAACTTTCTTTTAAATACTGCAAGTATTCTGGATTTTTCTTTTAAATACTGCAAGTATTCTGGATTTTTCTTTTAAATACTGCAAGTATTCTTGATTTTTTTTAATACTGGAAGTATTCCTGATTAATGCAATTATTTCTTCGATCCTATTCTAAGTTCAGAATAGTTAAATGTTTTACATTTCGCTGCAATTACTCTGATTATGCATGATTCTTTTATTCTTGTTCCTGTAATTCGATTGCTCTCTTGAGCAAATACCCATTCTTTCGGGTTATTTGCGAACCCTGAATTGGAATGTTTTGAATTCAAAATGAGTTGACATCAAAACACTCTACGGGATGGATAGTGATATTTTGGGGATTGAGTTTTACTTAATCCTGAGGACCGGGATGACTGGTGCCTCGAGATGGGCCGTAGTGCCTGAGGACCCGACTAGATCTATATATTGAGATATAGATCTGCATTATATTCTGACTGATAAGTAGAATATAGATGCGAACTAGTGTCCAGTCTAATTTGTTGTTGATCGCCATTAACGGCATTCTCTCTCGAATAATTTTATGATTCCCAAAATCGGAAAAAACCCTGATTTAGGAGATGAATCGGGGAATCGTTTGTCATTTTTGGATTTTAGTTAAAGGCTGGTGACAGCCAACGTTTATTCGCTCACTCACTCAAAATAAATAGAATGGTTTAAAATTGTTTTCAGATTTTGTCCGGAAGTTTTCGTTGATATTAATGTTTGAAACTCAAATTATATACTTGCTGGGCATTTTTGGCTCACTCTTGCTTTGTAAATTCTTATTTCTACCAGAAACAGATAAGGATAAAAGTGAATAGCTTTGATAGACAGCAGAAGTTAGAGAAATTTCCGCTACGAGAGGTTGAAGATGTTAGAAGAATGTGACAAAAGCATTAGTTCAAAGGTAATTACACTTGTATTCTAGTTATTGTGAGTTGTAAAGGGTTAGATTCTTGTTTCATACCATAACCTGTAAACGATCCGGATTCAAGGGGTTATTTGTTTATTATTTTATTTTATGTAAAAAGTGTTTAGTGACACCAAATCTTGACCCCGGATTTGGGTTGTTACACTTTTCCCTTGTTTTCTTTTCTACTTCGGCCTTATATTCTTTGAACATTTCAAAAGAATCGGATTTGTTCTTCATAAGAACCACATATCCATATCTGCTGAAATCATCAGTAAATGTTATGAAGTTGTATGAGCCCCCTTTGCCATCATACGCATTTGACCACATACATCATTATGTATAAGTCATAATCATTCGGTTGCCCTTTCACCTGATCGGGTAAAAGAATCTTTAGTCATTTTGCCAATGAGATAAAGTTCGCATCTTCCGTATGATTCAAAATCAAACTTATCCAAGTATTCATCTATATGTAACTCGGAAATGCGTTTTTCATTAATATGGCTTAACGACAATGTTAGAGGTAATGTTTGATTTGAGTCAACTTTGAACATATAAATTGTTAACTAATTGTGCAACATTATAAGTCTTATCATTGAAATAGAATCAACAACTATGGTTTATTTAATTAAAATGAAAACCTTTCTTGTCCTGACAAGAAATTGACTTAATGTATCCGCTAAAGGCAGGCACGTAATAACAATTTATCAAGTTCTCAATCTCGCCTTATGGGCAACATTAGGTATCGAGTTCCTTCAACTAGACAACAACTTTTTCTCCAATTCTAACCCTATACCTGAAGCTTGACCATTTCTAGTCTTCTTCTTTAGATCTTCCAAATAAGCTCGACAATTTAAATTCCATTCATCCAGTTATTTCCACAGAAATGATAATCATCTCCTTTAGCAACACCACTATTAGGCTTCAAAAGCCCTTTGGGATTGGACTTTGGTTTGGCACCGAATAAGATCAAATCTTCACCTTGCCTGTCCACTATCCTTTCCCATTTGCATTCCATGTGTACATCATCAATATGGACATAATTCATGCCTTTACCGTGTTATTTTCAACAGTTCTAAATATGCTTAATAACTCAGTGAGTGTTCTGTCTATATCATTCCTTTTGTTCTTAACAAACTGAGAATAGAAGTTGTTCAAAGATCCTTTGATCAAATCAAGCTGAGTCTCTAGACCATTCTTGAAACCCAAAATATCAAGGTACATATGCCTATCACCTTTAGAACATATGGTCCAACTGGATATGATTCTCCCATTAATGCAAAGGGATGGTGCCTTATTATTATCAAATCTTTCTGACGAGCCTATCCTTCAAACATCTTTTAAAGGTGCTCAATCATATCATAAGCATCATTATGCTCTTGTTGATTCTAAAGCTCAGCACTCATAATTACAAGCATGAGACATGAAACATCAGTTGCATAATTAATTTGCTTCTGGTAAGCATTTTGTTCTACAAATGTTTCATTCTCAGCTAGAAGAAATAAGGGAGGGGTTTGAGTGACATCCTTGAACCTGAGGACAATCCTCAAGTTCCCATGTCAATCGAGGAAATTATTTTATATCAGCTTGTCCTTCTTAAGGACTATTACATAGAGAAGTTATTTGTGTTATTTGTCATTTGATATCTACAATATTAAAGTGCATAAAATGACTTAGTCTACAGATGATCATTAAATTATGTTCAAGTGATTATTCATATATATATTCACAATATATATCTCCCACTATTTTTATCAAATCAATAGCCCTAACTATTAATTCGGAAAAAATATCTTCTATATCCTTTCTAGTGAGCCAAGATCCATATTTCACCGCGCGTTAGGTCAGCTTTGGCTTTTCTCCAAAAATATGATTATTTAGGTAGACAACATTTGTCAATTATATCAACTATATAACTCTTGGATAGCTTGGTGGAACAACATTTATTCATAATTATCTAATAAATCTCGCCAAACTCAATGCCTCTAAGTTCACAATCCTATTATGATAACTTAATTAAGTCAAACCCAATAGTCAAAAAGTATCAATATACTCCAACACATCTCCCACGATAGGTATGAGTACTTCGCTTTGGTGAACCCACTCCTGGTCGATCTAGGGTTTAACGCATTGGACTCATTGGAAGGCATCTTATCAACTTAATATTAACTTTAGGGTTTTGTTAATTTTGAAACGATCATGATCCCATCATAAAGAGATTCCCAATTTTTTCTTGAATAAAATACTTCAAATCAATATTCGTCAATGGTTTGATTTCCAGGTATTGAGGGAGTCACAACGGTCTCGCTTAAAACCCACAACCTTACAAGTTCAATGAACTCGCTTTTGACAAAATCGCCCCATGTCAAAAACAAAGAAAATTTGTATTTTATTCCGTGTTTCATAAACACGATAATCTCATAATCGTTTGTTCATTTTAAAATCTTGAATCGTTACAGATTTTATCTTATTTAGAAAGCATGGCATGGGTGTCATATCTAATACATGCATCCTTAATCTAATTAAGCATGCATCTTTATAAACTACTCTACACATACATTCATCATATGCGCATATATATGTAAAGTGCAATAAATAAACGTGGTTGGTTATGGCTTCATCCTATGTGATCTTTATCAAGCTAATGACAAAGATATAGGTCAATCTAAGGTGGAAAATAAATACAGGCTAACTATTACATGTCTTCTTTCTTGTATTGCTTCCTTGGATGGCCTCCGTGTGGGATTACCCTTGATCTTCAAATCTTTATGTCTTCATGTACATTACAAGAATAAAATATTAAAACTAATCTAATGAACTTACAAGAAGAACTCGAGTTACATTTGAGATTTAATAATTATAAGATTAAACGATATGCAAGCCGTATTTGAAAAACCAAAACCATTAACCTAAGGTCATAATCCATAACCATCCACCATGCTCAATTAACACAAAATAACATGTTAAAACACACAATCTTATCATAACATATCATACCCATCATGATCTAATCATAAAAACCAAATATTGAAAAAATCAGAAAATTAAAAATTAAATTTGATAACATTAAATCGCAGATTACAGTGCCTAAACGACGTTAGATGCCTTACAGATCAGTCGATGATAGCTTTAGCAATCAGTTACATTCAGACGCTCGATTCCATATGAAATAGCGTATCCGTTTGCCAAAATCGGACACCAGACACAGATTTCAGCAAATCCGCTGCATCCGATTCAGAATCGTATCAAATACGATTCTTATAATAAGAACAAACATAAAACATGTATATATCAGTATATATACATATTATATAATCATCATATAATTATACAACTCTCATGAATATCGTATATTCAAAACATATTTATATATACGCATATATAAACATAACAACATATAAAACATACAAAATCGTATACATAACAGTCATGAAATATTGTATACATGTTATCATCATAAAACCAGTAAACACATAAATGAATTAAACACTTTTCTCAAGTAGCTCTGATGCCATTGTTGGGTTTCGAGCACATAAACGCAACGGAAACAGTAATTAAAACGTGAAAAACCAAAAAAATTCGAAACCCATCGCAGGATCCATGCGAAAAATAGATATTTAATTTGTAGATCAGATTGTTTACCTTAAAAAGCTTTACAAATTGGTTGAATAATGGTGATCCAAAGCTTGTTCAATAACCACACATCCCGCTCTCGCGATCTACGCTCTATCGGTATCCACACGAAGGCTTGAACTCAAGGATTGGATGTGTACTAGCACAAACTTGTTTCTTTTTGCTCTCTCCATCTTCTCTCTTGGTGGCTAGGGTTTTAGTAAAAGTCTTGCACACCAAAAAATCAGCCACACTAGAGATATTATATAGAGAGTAGAAAAATGAATTATATCTCTTAACTAATTAGGAGTTATTATTAATTCGAAATTCCTATTTGTATTATAATTAAGTCTCACTTAATTATTTAACAAATAAATTTCATAATTAATATTAGTAAATTTGAATATCATTATTTATCTAATTAATTAAGTTAAACTTAATTAATATTATAAATAATTCAAATTACATTAATTTAATTTAAATCCAATTTAAATTAAATAATCCTTTAAGCATTCTTTGTGTGTGACCCTATAGGTTATTATTAAATTGGCAACGAATTTTAAATCTAATTTAAAATCGTAAACAATGAGCGGCATCTAGTAATACATCATTGCTACCCAAGTAATAATAATTGAATCGGTGATCGATTAAACCTTTCGTGAATAATGTACAATATAATATAATCCCTTTAACCACATATTATAGATTAAACTAGAGGCATGTAATGTCATCCTCATCAATGTTTAATCCAGGTTTCCTTGATCAATGAGTAGACTATCATATCAAATCAACATTTGAGCGTGGCCACGCATTTCTAGTCTAGCTCACACAAGAGGATAATAATATCACTCCTAAAATAGGAGGGTTAAATCCCTTCTAGATCATTCATATTTCTCATACGATTCATAATATACCAAATGTCCACTTTTATCATTACCCGGTCAAGGATAACTTTTAATGGAATCAATGTATATTAATTCTCGTATAAAAATATAATGACTTCAGGTCTAAGGACCATTACATCATTATCACTGTGAGAATTACTTATGACACAACAGACATGTAGAATCTCACATCGGGTCTATCTAGCACCATGTACATATACATCTTCCCGTGTCTTTGACTTTAATATCACTATACCTATGATCAATGAGATGTGATCATCAGTCAACAAACACACTAGTCTTAATGCATTATTATTGTCCCTTAATAATAATACTCGATTAGGGACCTTTAGGAATATTGATAATATTCTCATAATCTCATTTCTAAGTCACGTACTTAGAGATATAGAATTGCATATCATATTCCAAGGACATTCATTAATCTAACATTTATATCTCAGTAAATTAAGAATTAATAAATTATAAAGGGAATAATCGATAGAACATAAACATTAATAATCCAAATGTATTTAACTAAAACATCATAGTGTTGTCTTTGGGGAACAAACACTAACAATTTCTATAAGCATCAATCCCTCTTACTTCTTCCAATTCTTCCAAGTAGAGGTTTATTTCAGAGAACTCCTTGATGTCACAGATGTATAAGAGATCTTCCTTGTTGACTGTGGGTTGAGATTTTGTTAGGGTCTTGGATCTGAGAGTCACATGCTTCACTTTCTTGATTTCTCTAGTCTTTATCTTCTTTGGCTTGTTAAGATAGGAAAATTTAGTTCAGGAATTGGCAAACTATCCCAGTCTATTGGCTCGTCATTTGGAATTATGGGCTCACCATGAATATTCCTTGTTGGATACACCACCTTGAATTCTTCAAATACCACTGAGGGTTTTGATGTGTGAGTTGAAGTTGTAGACTTTTTGGGAATGTAGTCTTCCATTTCCTCATCACTGAAGTCCAATTTTCTTTTGGAGGGGAGCTTGTATCTGAATCTTCTTTCCTGTTGTAGTCTTCACAGCTTGAAGTTTGGCCAAGATAGCAGCTTGCTCCTTCTTTTATTTGAGCTTCTTAGCATCTAAGACATCTTGCTTCTTTTCTTGCCTGATTCTTTCCTTCTCTTCCTTTTTAGCTTCTATAAACTGAAGGTGTCCAGCCACCACACATATTTCCTTACCATTTCTGTAGATCTTGGCAATCCTTCTTTTCAGTGCTGAATCAGCTAGATCTTTGAAAAATGCAATTGACCTAGCCAACAGCTTCTTCTCATCTGGCCTAGGTGTTTCATACACAATATCCATAGGATTTTTGTCTAAAAACTTTGAGTAGTCTCTTTTAGGTTTCAGGACCAGATTTGCCTTTGCAAACTTTATGCAAGATGTTTGACCCTTTTCCAGATAATTCAAACTCATCTCATTCACAGAAATCTGCTTGACTTTAGAGTGATGATTAAAGATTTTTTCTGATTTCTAAATTGGTCCAAATTTTTGTTGAATTTCTTCATCTATTTTTCTCCATTTTACATTTAGTTCCTTTTCAGCTGCTGCTACATCAATCTTTAGCAGTTTTTCATTTCATTCCACTTTTGCTACTGCCAGATTAATGATGTCAATGTTGTCCATGGCTAGTGGCTTAGAGAAATCAATTAGGCACAATTACTTTGCTAACTTGGATGTTGAGCTGTTTCTCCCCCTCACTTGATGAGCCTTTCTCCCCCTTTTTGTTAGCATCAAGTTGTTGAGTGGAAGGGAGTTGAGAAGCCACCAACTGTTAGAGCAGAGCAGTCTGAGTTTCTTGATTAGCAAGTATCTTGGCCATTGACTTCTCCACATCAGATAATCTAGAGTCCATGGCCTCAACCTTTCTATTGAGATCAGCTTCCTTCATCAGTTTCTGAGCTATCTCAGTCATGGTGGTTCCAGGAAGTCTAGCACCCAACCTTGCTATGAAATCCTTTTTTACTTCAGAAACTTCTTGCTTAATTTCATCCACACTTTGACTGCATTGGAAAGCTTGAATCTTGTGCAGTTGAAGAGCTTCAAGATGTGATGTTAGTAGTCTCTTTGTGTTGGCATTTATAGATGTTTAAATGGCTGTTTGGGTGTCATGAATGAGCTTGAATAGTGTGGATTAGAGATGTGAGTAGGAACATTCTTTAGTTAGCATCCAGGCAGGAATATCTGCATCTCCTCCTATGCTCATGTTGTCTTCCTCATCATCCCCACCAGCATCCCCAAATGAGTCTTCAGCCAGTTCAAAATCACTGCCAGTATTTGAAGGCATAGTAGTGATTGCATCCTTTGCTCTTTGTAGAGATTGAGAAGTGTGCACTAAATTGAGCATATTTTCAACCTCCTTATTGCCCTGTACAGCTAGAGTTTGATAAGCTGTAACAGGATGAGTAAATGTCTCAGCATCTAGGGAAATAGAATCTATGACAGCTTGATATTCTTGCTAAAATAGTCTTTTCCTTTCTGCATCACTGACATTCATTGACTCACTAGCAATGGTGTCCATCCTTATCTCCCCAGTACCTGCATTTCTCTCATGTTCTCTCTGTTTTTGCATCAAGGGCTCCCCTTGGCTTCCCACCCTCACACCCTCACCTTCACCATCTAAGATGGGACTCCCCTAACTCATTTTTTCCAGTCCTGAAGAAATGGACTGCATAGTTTCACTCATTTTCTCTCCTTTTCCTGGGAGCAACCCAACCTCTCACTCAGTTCACTCCCTTCCCTCAGTCCTAAGATTGATTGTACTACTACTAAGTCCTCTGCACTTGTGATAATTGAAGAAATTTGAAGTTATGCAGAGACTCCCGACGGATGACGAATATCCATCGGGGTAGTAGTTTGGCTATCTGATGAATGACTATTGTTAGGAACATCCGTCGGGACACAATCACTACTCGACGGATGAATGATATCCACCGGGATAGAAGAAATGAATGAGTTTTGAGTGGAGACTATTGTAAACTCTGTGCAGATTGATGAAAATTTAGGCACAGATGTCTCAATAGACTCAGAAAGAATTGGCAAGTGAGCCAATATATTATCTAAAAGATGATGCTCACTTGCTTTGATTTTTGGCTTCTCCAACAGAGTTAAAGATGGAGAATTTGGAAGTGATGTATTAATCATGTCTACATCCAATGAGTGTGTGGGTGAATTTGGTGTTTTAGGTGCTTCTATCACTAAATATTTTGGATGTGACTCCACATTTACTAGAGCCACATCAACCTGAATTTGAGATGCTGCAGTGACTGAGTCTATTGCTTCAATTTGCACTGTGTGTGATCCCTATGCATCCCCAAGGGTTTTAGATCTTTTCTTTCTAGCATAGGTCTGTGGTGAACTTATGTCCCTAACCCTCTTGATCTGTGCTTCTGGTTGGGAGCTTATTTCAATAGTAACATCCTTTGGGAGGATGAAACTAGAAATGAGCTTATTTCCTTATTAACAACCACAGTTTGTTGGGAAACTGTGGTATGGCTAGGCTTAGGTACACTCATCTCACCAGCCTTATCCTTAGGGTTTCTTTAATTTTCACCCTGTCCCTCACCTTGCTCACTCTCCTTCATACTCCCCTCTTTGAGTTTAGTAGATTTTGCAACTGATTTTTTTTTAAAGAAACTAGAGGGGGCTTACTTAGTTTTGGATTTTGAAATTGTTGGTTTGGTAGCTTGGGTAGGCATCTGTTGGGTCATTGACACAGATGTCATAGCTACACTTGAAGGCAAAAAAATGTGTGAGGTTGGAAGAGTGGAGATAGTGGTGCTTACCTCACTTACCTGAGGTCCCTCCATGATTGGAAAGTAATGGAGGGGAACCTCTTTGTGGTGACTTGCCCTGTTGAGATCAGCAATGACTCTACTTTCTTGAACCCAATAATTTAGCTTGTTGGTTGGGTTCTCAACAGCAATATTCTCAATAAGATGGTTAGCAAGCATCATAATTAATCTAGCATAATAGACACTTTTACCTCTCTTATTAAGTTCTCCTAACTTATAACCTAACTCAAACATGATCAAGTCACTGAAATTAAAGTACTTATCAGTATCTAGAAAATATAAAGCATGTTAAGCATGAAGATGTTGACAAAATCAAAATTTCTAATTTTACGAGAAAATACTTTAGTTACCACATCACACAGATAGCTCCATTCCTTTCTAAGACATAGCTTCATAATTTCACTTAACTTAGAAGTAGAAAGTGTATAGCCCCAAGAATTTAGCATGTTAACTATATCAGTATGTGTGTGTGGAACAGTAGCAATGTTATCTGGAATTCTAAAGCATGCTTTGACAATGTCACTATTGATGCAAAACTGCTTACATTTAAGTGTAAAAGTTATGGTTTTGTCAGATGAGTTTACACGGCAGTCGTCCATATCTCCTCCACGACTTCACCGTAGATTGTGGCTGATTCCATCATAGCATAACTGAGTTTACAGCTCTTCATAAAATCCATCATCTTGTGAAAGTCTCCAGACTGAGGAATCTCCTTATTCACAAGAGCTACAAAGTTGTTCTTTTCATAGATATATCCAGATTGAGACATGATTTTGACTACTAGTTCCATTGTTAGAGAATGAGAAATTTACAGAGAGAATATTTGTTTTGGAGAAGAAAGGAAGTTAGCAATTGATTTGAGAATGATAAAAGAGTAGAATAAAAATGAATTCTGCTTTTACGCTATCTCAGAAATAAACTGTCAAAAATAATAAAGTGAAGTAAAGTAACCAATCAAAATAGCCCAAAAAAAGCCGTTTAAAAATAAATAAACTGTAAAAAATTTGTCACTTATCCGTCGTGTTATACTTACAAACTGTAAGTATACCCGATGGATAACATTCAGAGTTTTAATGGCCAAGATTGAGATAATATGACGGATGAGGATAAATCAGTTATCCATCGGGTTATAAAATAATCCAGAAAAGTAATTGATTTTTATTAACTAATAATATTCCGACGGATGATCAAACTCGATGGATAATGAGCATCCGTCGGGATGTAAATTTTGACTTAGCCAAAATTTCATCCAAAACAGAAAAATCAATTAAGTTTCTGGCTGCATTAAAACTTGAAAAAATATCTGAAATAATTTAAGAATAATTAAGTATACCTAACTCACTTACCAACCTTGAAAAGGTAGATTCATCAAGGTAGATTCTTCTAGATGATTTTCTCTCTGGATTTTTCTAAACAGCTCTGGAAAATTCACTATCTAATTACTAGCTGCTACTTGGTTTATATATCACCAAGTTTACAAGTGAAGACAAAACTGTAAAATACAATTAAAAGATTCTTCACATGTTTCTTCTTCATTTCTCTATCCAATGCAATTTAGGTTTAGCTGTGAATCTTTAAATACTTCATTGTTTGCACCAGAATGAAAATGCTGCATTTTCTTGATTCCTCCTAGAGGCTGCCACATTCCAGTTTGTCTTTGTCAACCCCTGTGCCTCTGTCAGCTTATGAATTGTCACTATCAACTGCTATTGAACTAAGCATCCGTTGAAGCTTTCATCCATTGATGACTTTATCCGTTGAAGCTTTATCCGTTGAAGCTTTATCCGTTGATGCATTAGCAGTTGAAGTTTTATCCGTTAAAGCACTCATCCGTTGATGGATGTTATCCGTTGAAGCTTAAGAGACATCCGTTGAAGCTTTGTTTCTCATCCGTTGAAGGCCTTTAATATCAGTTGATACTACTTCACTTATAAAAAATTATAAGGCATGAAATATTTACAATTAGCCCTCCTATTTGCATATCCACTAGTAGTCAACATGACTGATAATTTCCCACAACATCTAAGAATTACAATTTAAATACAGAGAATGAAATGTGCTACAATACTAAACTTATTTCTAAGTAAAGTTACTCCTTCAACAGCCAAAATGGTCTTATCCGTTGAGGCTACAAACACTAGATTTCTACTTAAGTGTTTTGTTTAACTTATCATCAAACTAATACACATATTTCTAACAATCTCCCCTATTTATGTCTACTAGAACTGTAGGCATAAATTTGGGTTTAACTTGATGATAACAAAACACTTATCAAACATATGAACTGAAATAAAGTAGAAATTCAAAAGTGCTGCAAAAATGTGTATACTGAGATAGAATTGAAGAATTACATTGTTTCCAAGGGTGCTCCTTTAGCCTGAGTAGATTAATTTCTTTTCCTTTGATCCCTTGTTTTCTTCCCTAGCCTCCTGTCATTCTCCTCTATTTGGAGTTGGAGTTGTCTATAGAATTCAGCTTCATCTTCTTCATTGATGTCCAACTTAGATTGCATATCCTTGAGAGTTTCATTACTGGCAATCTTGAGTTGATCTTCAAGTCTGAAAAATCTTCTGACTCCTTTATTGTCTCTGAACTCCATCAACCAATGAGGTGATTTATGAACTGTAATTCCTCTCTCTGGGATGAGTAATGTTCTAGGCAAGGCATTGGGCTCCCATCAAGTTTTCCTTATGCTGGCAATCTTGTTGAGAATCTCAGTTTTGGCAGTCCTGGTAAAGCCAGAATCCCTTTTTATAGCTGAGTAGACTCTAACCAAGGTAGAATAGCCTTCATTCAGAATTCTGTAAAGAGGCCAAGTCCTTTCCCCACTTCCTTTATATTTGAACACTAGTCTTTCTGGAAGCTGTCTGTAGGCATCTATTCCCCTTACTTCCTCCAGCTCATCCAGATAGAGTTCAATGTCTGTAAATTCATTTATGTCATAAATGTGAACATAATCATCCTTTGAGGCTTGTGGCTTAGGCTTAGGCTTCTGAGTGAATTTGAATGAGGTTAGAGGAGGTGTTGATTTGATTTTTCTTTTCTGTTTCTTTGATGGTGGTGAAGTGGTTAAGAAAGTGGGCAATTTGATGGTGTCCCAATCAATTGGTTCCTCCTTAGGAGTGATTGTTTCACCATGGATGTTTATGAAGGGGTCAGGCACAATGGGTTCAGGAATAGAAGGTAGTGGTTTGGATTTTGATTGGGTTTCTTCAGTTTCATCTACCATCTTCCTTTTTGCATTGGCCTTCTTTCTGTTCGTTTTCTGCCATTCCTTTCTTTCCTTACTTCTTTCTTCCACATCATCACTAAGCATGTCCCCCATACCTACATCTTCACCCTTTTCTTCAATTTCTTTCTTTTCTTCAGCTTGACTTGACTTTAGCTATTTTTCAAGCTTTGCTTGTGCTCTTTTGTCAGCCTTTAGCTTTTTAGCTTCTTCTTCAACCTTCCGGCTTCTTCCCTCTTGGCTATTGAGAATTTGGGATGTCCTTGTATCACACAGATATTATTTCCCTCTCTAAAGATAATAGCCATGTTCATTCTTTCAACCACATCCTTGGTCTCCTTGTGCTTCATGATATTACCACCCAAAACCTTGTCTTCATCAGGCTTTGGAAGAGGAAAATCCTCTCCTTTCAACTGAGCAAGGCTTAGAGGGTTCTTTGTAGAGTCCTTATTGGATCTGTTGTTGGACTTGAGAACCATAGGTTTCAGATTCTTGGAAGAAGTCTCTCCAACCTTATTCCTCCTTACTGGCTTGAGCTCCATAATGATTTGCTCCACCATTGTGCTATGCTTCACAGATTGTGATTTTGAAGTTGTAGAACCAAAAATTTGTTGCATCCTTTCATCAATTCTCCTCCTTTGCTCTTTGACTTTCATCTCAGCTGCTGCTATCTGGATTAGATCATTTCCATCAAGCTTTCCTTTGATTTGAAGTGTTGGAGAAGTGGTGTTGGCAGGAACTAGAACTTTAGATATTTGAACTTTTGTTGATGGCTCTCCTTCCCCTTCCCCTTTATTCTCCCCCTTTTTTTATCTTCAAGGATAGGGGTCAAGCCCTGTACTTTTGACAGCTGCAATAGTAGATTTGTCTGAGATTGTTGATTTTGAAGAATGGTGACCACAGAGTCTTCAATGACTTGAACTCTATTTTCCAACTTGGCCACCCTCTTGTCAGCATCAGATTCTCTCCTCAATCTCAGCAGCAAATCTTGCATTGTACCATAAGGCATGACTGAATCCAACTTCTCAGAATTGTAGGATTTCAAGTCAGCAATATCCTTTTTGAGTTCATCCACACTCAAATTATGTCTGATGTGCTGCAACTGCAGGAGATGCAGAGAGTCTAGATGAGCTTGAAGAATAGCCTTGGTACCAGCATCTGAAGTGTCCTGAAGGGCCTTTTGAATAGCCATAACCTGTTTGACCAAAGCTACACCAAACTGTCCTGGTGTAGATTTCTTTGTCCATGCCCATTCAGGTAAATTTGGAACAGAACTTGGGCCTGCAACTCCCCCTAAGTTCATGCTCCCATCCAAAGAAATAGAGTCATCATCATTAAAATTTACTTTAAATTCTTCAGATGGCTCACCAGCTTGAGAAGGCATCCTATTAACAGCAGCTTTATCTCTTTGAAGAGATTCTGAAGTGTGCACTATGTTCAAAGTCTGCTCTGCCTCCACATTGCCCTGAGTAGCCAACAGTTGATAGGCTGAAACGGGATGAGTAAAAGTGTCAGAATCCAAGGAAATGTTATCAATTTCAGCTTTGTAATTTTGCTGAAATTGTCTTCCCTTTTCAGCATCATCCTTAATCATTGACTCACTAGCAATGGCTGGATCCACCCTTATAGCTTATGTACCTGCTTTTCTCTCATTTTCTCTATATTCTTGCATCAGGGGCTCCCCCTGGCTCACACACACCCTCACACCCTCACCCTCACCTACTAAGGTGGCACTCCCCTCACTCACTTTTTCCATGATGGAAGAAATAACATGCATATTTTGACTCTCAACCTCTCCTTTTTCCTGGGAGCAACCCAGCCTCTCACTCAAATTATCACTCCCTTCCCTCAATCCTAGAAGTGATTGTACAGTAACCATGTCTTCTACACTTGGAATTGATTCAGTTATATGTGTAGAGACCATCAACGGATAGGGAGTATCCGTTGAAGTGGAAACTGATGATATCAATGGATAACTGCTGTTAAGCTTATCCGTCGAAGAACAACCACTTGTCAACGGATGAGAGATATCCGTTGAAGAAGGAAAAGATGTAGATATTGAAAGTGACATAATTGTTGAATCTGTGTGAATTGATTTTAAGTGAGGTGACACAGATTCTTCAACTAAGTCTGAAAGAATTGGCTGATGATCCAACAAATCATCTAAAAGATGATGATCACCAGGATTTGAGTGGGGCTCCTCCCTGAGTTTTAAAGAGGGAGAATCAGGAATTGATGTGAATGTCATATCCATATCCAGAGATGGTGATGGAGAATTTGGCGATTGATGTGTGTCTATTATGAGAGAATGGGCCTGTGACTCAATATTTGTTGGAGCCACATCAAGCTGAATTTGAGAAGGCAAAGATACAGGTAGATGTATCTGTGCAGTGTGTGTCCCTTGTGTTGAAACTATGGTTTTAGCCTTCTTTCTTCTTGAAAAGGCTTTGATAGGTGAATGTATGGTTTTAGTGTCCCTCCCTCTTTTGTTCTGTATCCCTGGTTGGGGACTATTTTCAATAGCTGCATCCTTTTGGGAGAATGCAACTAGGGATGTGTTTGAATCCTTTTGAACAACCATAGTCTTTTGAGAAATTGTGGCTTGGTTGGCTAGGGTACCACTCACCTCTCCCACCTTATCCTGTGGGGTTTCTTGATGTTCACCCCTCCCCTCACCATTCACACCCTGTTCACTCCCTTCAGGGTTTATGGTAGTTGTTACAACTGTTGTCTTTTGAGAAACAACAGAGGTGGTTTTCTTTGACTTGTGTTTTGGAATTCTAGTTTTGGTGGCTTTGGTAGGAATCTGTTGGGATAAAGACACAGATTCCATTGCCACACTATAAGGCAAAGAAACAATGGGGTTGGAAGAAGTAGGAGTTGCAGAAGTATTTACCTCACTTACCTGAGGTGCATTCATTATTGGCAAATATACCAATGACACCTGGCTGTTGAGGTTAATTCTCACAAGGTCTGCAAGGACCCTTTTCTCTTATGCCCAGCATTTGAGTTTATTGCTCTCATTAGTTATGACCAAATCTTCAGCAACATGGTTAGCCAATAACATAACGAATCTAGCATAGTAGATGTTATGAGGTCTATTAGCTTTGTTACCGAACCTGGAACCTAATTCTAGCATGACATAATTGCTAAAATTGAAGTACCTATCAGAAACTAGCATATAGAACATATTAACAAGAGATGAAGTTATGGAATCAAAATTGCTAATCTTCCCAGAGAAAACCTTGATAAAGGCATCTCCAAGAAAACTCCATTCTTTCCTAAGGCCATTCCTTCTAATGCTCCCTAAACTAGCAGAATCAAAGGAGTAGCCTATGGAATCTAACATAGCAGATACATCATTATCAGTGTGTGGTGTCATGGCATTATTCTCAGGTAACTTAAAGCAAGACTTTATATCATCACAGTTAATACAGTAATCCTTACCTTTGAGAGAGAAATCAATGGTCATATCTGTGGAATTGAACTCTGCAATTGTCCAAATCTCCTCAATTACCTCACAATAGATAGTTGGGGCTTCCAGCATTGCATAGCTTAGTTTGCAGTTCTTGATGAAGTCCATCATTTTGTGATAATCTGAGTGGGCTTCATTCTTTTCCACCAAAGCTATGAAATTATTCTTTTCATAAACAAATCCAGACTGAGACATAATCTTGACTACTGGTGCCATTGTTGTGAGTAGGGGTTGCAGAGAAAGATTGAGAGTTTTGGGAGAGAAAGAGAATAAAACTTACGACAAAGCGTAAAGTGAAAATAAGAATTCAAGGGGCTTTTATACTTTCTCGAATTAAAACGTAAATAAAATGATTAAATGATACTTTTAAGTAAATTACTGCCGTTTGAGAACAAAGAAAACTGTAGAAATTCTGAAAGCTGCCTTTAATACAAATACATACAACTGTGCATATATGTATCAACGGTTAAGTAAACGAATCAACGGCTATGACTCACTTAAAGTAACTGATGTGACACTTCAACGGATGAGGTAAATAGTTATCCGTTGAAGATTAACACAATTTTTATCCATTAAAGGATAAAATTACCAGAAATGTGTTTGTCTTTCAACGGATAATGAACATCCGTTGATAGAACAATTTTGGCTTTCAACGGATAGGGAATATCCATTGATAGAATAATCTTTACTTAAAGCCAACTTTGTTCTTGCAACAAATTCATTTCAGGCTCCAAAGCAGATTATAATGGGGACATGAATTTATGAATAATTAAGCATACCTAGCTCACTTACTAATCGTGTGAATGTTGATTCATCAAGTGGCTTGGTAAATATGTCTGCAATCTGCTTTTCACTTGGAACAAAATGAAGTTCCACTGTACCTTTCATCACATGTTCCCTTATGAAGTGGTATTTGATGTCAATGTGCTTGGTTCTTGAGTGCTGCACTAGATTTTCAGTAATGGCAATGGCACTTGTGTTGTTACAGAATATAGGAATTTTGTCAACAGTTAGTCCATAGTCAAATAGTTGATTCTTCATCCACAGTATCTGTGCACAGCAACTACCAGCAGCAATGTACTCAGCTTCAGCTGTTGATGTTGAAACAGAATTTTGCTTCTTGCTGAACCATGACACAAGCTTATTCCCTAGAAATTGATAGGTGCCAGTTGTGTTTTTCCTGTCTATTTTGCAACCTACATAATCTGCATCTGAGTAGCCAATTAGATCAAAACCAGACTCTCTAGGGTACCAAATTCCTAGATTTGGAGTCCCTTTGAGATATCTGAAAATCCTTTTAATAGCCACTAAGTGAGACTCTTTGGGATCAGCTTGAAATGTAGCACAGAGACATGTAGAAAACATTATATCAGGTCTACTAGCAGTTAAATATAAAAGTGAGCCAACTATGCCTCTATAACTTGAAATGTCTACAGACTTTTCAGCCTTGTTTAATTCAAGCTTGGTGGCAGTGGCCATGGGAGTTTTTGCAGATGAACAATCCATTAAGTCAAACTTCTTTAAAAGATCATAAATATATTTAGTTTGACTAATGAAAATTCCACCACTAACTTGTTTAACTTGTAAACCAAGAAAATAAGTTAGCTCTCCCATCATGCTCATTTCATATTTACTTTGCATTAACTTAGCAAACTTTTTACAAAGCTTATCATCTGTAGAACCAAATATAATATCATCTACATAAATTTGAACAAGTATTGTAGAGCCATTACAATTTCTAAAGAAAAGAGTTTTGTCAACAGTACCTCTTATGAAGTGATTATCTAGAAGAAATTTTGACAAAGTCTCATACCAGGCTCTAGGTGCTTGCTTTAGTCCATAGAGTGCTTTCAACAGATAATACACATAGTCTGGAAAATTTGGATCTTCCAATCCTGGAGGTTGGCTTACATAAACTTCTTCCTCCAATTCCCCATACAGAAATGCACTCTTGACATTCATTTGATAGACCTTCAAATTGGCATGGGCTGCATAGGCTAGAAAGATTCTAATGGCTTCAAGTCTGGCAACTGGAGCAAATGTCTCATCAAAATCTATTCCCTCTTGTTGGGAATAGCCTTTAGCAACCAATCTGGCTTTATTCCTTATGACAATGCCATTTTCATCCATCTTGTTTCTGAATACCCATTTTGTGTCAATAGAACTCTTGTTCTTTGGCTTGGGTACCAGCTTCCATACTTTGTTCCTTTCAAATTGGTTTAGCTCCTCTTGCATTGCTAAAATCCAATCTGGATCCAATAGAGCTTCTTCCACTCTCTTAGGTTCTTCCTGTGATAGAAAGCTACTATACAGACATTCATCTTGAGTAGCCCTTCTAGTTTGCACTTTAGATGTAGCTTCACCAATGATTAGTTTAAAAGGGTGATTCTTGGTCCATTTCCTTTGAGGTGGTAGATTAGCTCTAGATGAGGTTGCCTCGGTATTGTCATGATGTGAGATAGAATGTTGATTGGTTGAAACTCCCCCTGAGTTGCTGATCCTTTGAAAGGAATTGGGAGTTCTATCAACTGATGAAGTGAAATGATTATCCGTTGATAGACTTTGATCAACGGATGCTTCATTATGAACTTCAACGGATGATGCACTTTGTCTTTCAACGGATGTTGCATTGCTTCTATCAACAGAAGCTGAATTATGACTTTCAACGGATGCAGCATTATGTGCATTATCCAAAGGCAGATTTTGAATTCTTTTCGAGGTGCCTTCTCCATCATTCTCATCTTCACTATTATCACAATATATCTCAATGTTGTCAAATTTGAGTCCTTCATAATGTCCCTCATCTGTTCGTCCATCAATCTTTTTATCATCAAACACAACATGCACAGATTCCATGACAATGTTGGTTCTTAGATTGTAGATCTATATGATTTTCCAGCAGAATAAACAACAAACATTCCTTCATCAGCCTTTGCATCAAACTTCCCTTTGTGATCAGGTTGATTCCTTAGAATGTAGCATTTGTAACCAAAGACATGCTAAAAGTTTAAAGTTGGTTTTCTTCTCTTGAACAATTAATAGGGAGTCATGCCTTTTGCCTGAGTAATTAGAGAAATATTCTGAGTGTAACATGCACAGTTAACAGCCTCAGCCCAAAAGTATGTTGGGAGTTTTGATTCTTCAAGCATTGTTCTTGCAACTTCAATTAGTGATATGTTCTTCCTTTCCACCACACCATTTTGTTGTGGAGCCCTTGGAGCTGAGAACTCATGCATGATCCCATTTTCTTCACAGAACAACTTCATGGTTGTATTCTTGAACTCAGTTCCATTGTCACTCCTGATATTCCTTACTTTGAAATTTGGATGATTGTTGACTTGCTTGATATGATTGATAATGATTTCACTAGCTTCATCCTTTGATCCAAGGAAATAAGCCCATGAAAACTTTGAGAAATCATCTACAATCACTAGGCAATATCTTTTCCTTGAAATTGACAATACATTGACTGGTCCAAAAAGATCCATGTGTAGCAGTTGTAATGGTTCATCAATTGCTGATTCAAGCTTCTTACTGAATGATGCTTTCTTTTGCTTTTCTTTCTGACAAGCATCACACAGTCCATCCCTTGTGAATTCCACTAGAGGGATTCCTCTAACTAAGTCCTTTTTGACTAGATCATTCATTGTCTTGAAATTTAAATGGGACAGCTTCTTGTGCCGTAGCCAACTTTCATCTGGACTTGCTTTGCTGAGAAGACAAGTAATTGATTCTGAATCTGTAGAGTTGAAGTCAGCTAAGTACACATTCCCTTTTCTAACTCCAGTTAGAACCACTTTGTTGTCCTTCTTACTTGTGACAACACAGGCTTCAGAATTGAAGGAAACAGTATTCCCTCTGTCACATAGTTGATTGATGCTCAATAGATTGAGTTTGAGACCATCAACTAATGCAACTTCATCAATGATGACATTTTCTTTTAAAATCAAGCCATATCCCATAGTGAACCCTTTGCTGTCATCTCCAAAGGTTATGCTAGGGCCAGCTCTCTCCTTGAACTCTGTGAGCAGGGTGAAATCTCCTGTCATGTGTCTTGAACAACCACTGTCCAAGTACCATAGATTCCTTCTTTTTCCCTGGTTGCTTGATGAACTAGTTTCATTTTCATCAGAATTAGCCATCAGGGCTAGATTGACATATTCCATATCATCATCTTTATTGGCTCCATCTGCTGCCCAATCATCTTGAGTCAGAAAAGCTCTTTCCTTTTGTTTGAGCAAATCGAAATATTTCTTTTTGTAATCAACTTGCTCAAATTTCTTATTATCAGAGGATGGTTTTCTGCACTCATTTGCATAGTGTCCACTTAAGCCACAGTTATAACATTTGAACTTAGATTTGTCCACCATGTTCTTGTTTGACTTGGTGAATTTTGCATTTTTCCTGAATTTCATCTTTGCAAACCTCCTGGACAGAAAAGCCAGATGTTCATCAACATCATCAGAGTCATCTTGACTGGAATTGTCTTTATCCTCAGCTACTTGCTCCTTTCCCTTGCTTGATTCTGATTTGCTTGTGCCAATTTTGAGATTTGGCATTGTCTTTTCCTCATTCCTGGCTTCAATCTTCTCATTGTCAGCTACAAGTGCAACTGATCCTTCTTTTCTCTTTCCCTTTTCCAACAGCTCATCTTGCTCCATCTCAAGTTCATAGGTCTTCAAAATTCCAAATAATCTTTCAAGTGTGAAGTCCTTATAATCTTGAGAATTTCTTAGAGAAACAGTCATAAGATTCCATTCCTTTGGTAGAGACCTCAGAAATTTTAAATTGGAGTCCTTGACTTGGTACACTCTGCCATACAGCTTCAATCCATTCAACAGTTTCTGAAATATGTTGAAGGTATCATTCAATGATTCTCCTTCTTCAAAATGAAAATATTCATATTGTTGAATGAGAAGCTGCATTTTGTTTTCTCTAACTTGCTCAGTACCTTCACAGATAAATTGCACAATATCCCAAATTTCCTTAGCAGTTTGGCTGTTAATGACATTGTCAAACATATCTTGATCTAGGCCATTAAACAGAATATTCATGGATTTCTTGTCCTTGTGAACCTCTTCAATATCTTCAACAGTCCATTCTGCTTTTGGCTTGGGAATAGACTGTCCAACAGCAACTGTTGCAGTAGCAGCTGTGGCTACCTTGTGAGGGATGTGAGGACCATTTTCAATGCAGTTGATGTAGCTCTCATCTTGAGAGAGAAGATGTAAATGCATCTTCACTTTCCAGTGATGATAGTTATCTCTTTCCAGGATTGGAATCTTTACACCAATATCCTTCTTAATCATGATGTTAGCAGAATAGATCTTTAAACTCTTTGTATGTTAAGAGCTTGCTCTGATACCAATTGTTATTCCCAGTAGACTAACAATGAGATTTACAGAAGGGGGTTGAATGTAAATCTCAAAACTTTTTCAAGTTATGAGCAGTTTCTAAGGCTAAGTGTTTTAATGAACAAATGTGTGTGAATTGCTAGAAGCTAATACAGACAGATATATATTCAAACACAAATGTAAAGAACACAAAGAACTTAAAAACTTTTCTGGTGGATTTGTTGTTCCACCAGAGATGTGTTATTTCAGAAAATCTGTGATTCAAAGAATTAAATCACAGCTGCGTCCTAGTACAAACTAGATGATTTTCTCTCTGGATTTTTCTAAACAGCTCTGGAAAATTCACTATCTAATTACTAGCTGCTACTTGGTTTATATATCACCAAGTTTACAAGTGAAGACAAAACTGTAAAATACAATTAAAAGATTCTTCACATATTTCTTCTTTATTTCTCTATCTAATGCAATTTAGGTTTAGCTGTGAATCTTTGAATACTTCCTTATTTTCACCAGAATGGAAATGCTGCATTTTCTTGATTCCTCCTAGAGGCTGCCACATTCTAGTTTGTCTCTGTCAACCCATGTGCCTCTGTCAGCTTTTGAATTGTCACTATCAACTGCTATTGAACTAAGCATCCGTTGAAGCTTTCATCCGTTGATGACATTATCCGTTGAAGTTTTATCCGTTGAAGCTTTATCCGTTGATGCATTAGCAGTTGAAGTTTTATCCGTTGAAGCACTCATCCGTTGATGGATGTTATCCGTTGAAGCTTAAGAGACATCCGTTGAATCTTTGTTTCTCATCCGTTGAATGCCTTTAATATCAGTTGATACTACTTCACTTATACAAAATTACAAGGCATGAAATATTTACAATTAGCCCTCCTATTTGCATATCCACTAGTAGTCAACATGACTGATAATTTCCCACAACATCTAAGAATTACAACTTAAATACAGAGAATGAAATGTGCTACAATACTAAACTTATTTCTAAGTAAAGCTACTCCTTCAACGGATAGCCAAAATGGTCTTATCCATTGAGGCTACAAACACTAGATTTCTACTTAAGTGTTTTGTTTAACTTATCATCAAACTAATACACATATTCCTAACAGTAAGTTAGTTCTCCCATCATGCTCATTTCATACTTACTTTGCATCAATTTTGCAAACTTTTTACAAAGTTTTTTATCTGTAGAGCCAAATATAATATCATCTACATAAATTTGAACAAGTATACTAGAACAATTAAAATTTCAAAAGAATAAAGTTTTGTCAACAGTACCTCTTGTGAAGTGATTTTCCAAAAGAAACTTTGATAAAGTGTCATACCAGGCTCTAGGTGTTTGCTTCAGTCCATAAAGTGCTTTCAAAAGATAGTAGACATATCCTGGAAAATTTGGATCTTCAAAATCAGGAGGTTGACTGACATAGACTTCCTCCTCCAAATCTCCATTCAGAAAGGCACTTTTGACATCCATTTGATAGACCTTAAAATTGGCATGAGCTGCATAGCCTAGAAAATTCTAATGGCTTCAAGTCTTGCAACAAGAGCAAATGTTTCATCGAAATCTATTCCTTCTTGTTGGTAGTAGCCCTTAGCAACCAATCTAGCTTTGTTCCTGACCATTATTCCATTAGATAGGAAGCTATTATATAGACATTCTTCTTGAGTTGCTCTCCTTGTTTGAACTCTAGAAGATGCATCACCAATGATGAGCTCAAAAGGGTGATCTTTAGTACATTTTCTTTGTTGAGGTAGGTTAGCTCTAGATGAAGAGGCCTCATTATTGTCTTGATGTGTGACTGAGTTTTGATTATGAGAAACTCCCCCTGAGTTTGTGAATCTTTGATTTGAGAAAGGGGAACTTTCTGTAGGTGATCTATCCTGACTTTCATCTTCTCTTAATGTTCCGATGGATGATGCACTTTATGTCCCGACAGATGAGGCTGATTGTCTCCCGACGAATAAGGCAGATTGTCTCCCAACGGATGAAGCATTTTGTAACTTGACAGATGTTGAATTATGTGCTTCATTAGTTGTAGATTTTTCTGCATTATCCTTATTCACTGTTTCTTGATCACTTTCATCATCACTGTCATCACTAACCATCTCCACATTATCAAATGTGAGGCTCTCATGGAAATCTCCATCTTGCAGTCCTTCAATCTTTTTGTCATCAAACACAACATGTACTGACTCCATAACAATGTTGGTTCTTAGATTGTAGACTCTATATACCTTTCCCACAGCATATCCAATAAAAATTCCTTCATCTGCTTTAGCATCAAACTTCCCATGTTGATCAGTTTGATTCCTTAAGATATAACATTTGCACCCAAAGACATGAAGAAAATTTAGGGTTGGCTTAATATTCTTGAACAATTGGTAGGGTGTCATGCACTTTGCTTGATTAACCAAAGAAATATTCTGAGTGTAGCAGGCAGTATTCACAGCTTCAGCCCAAAAATATGTTGGTAACTTTGATTCTTCAAGCATTGTCCTTGTAGCTTCAATAAGAGATCTATTTTTTCTTTCCACAACTCCATTTTGTTGTGGAGTTCTTGCTACAGAATACTCATGCATAATCCCATTATCTTCACAAAATGATCTCATCACAGAATTCTTGAACTCAGTTCCATTGTCACTCCTAATTCTTCTTACTTTAAGATCAGGATGATTGTTGACTTGCCTTATATGATTGATGATGATTTCACTAGCTTCATCTTTAGACTTTCCAAGAGAACTTTGAGAAATCATCCACAATTACTAGGCAAAATCCTTTCCTTGAGATGGACAACACATTGACTGGTCCAAACAAATCCATGTGTAACAATTGCAAAGGTTCTTCAATTGTTGAATCAAGCTTCTTTCTGAATAATGCTTTGATCTTCTTTCCTTTCTGGCAGGCATCACACAATCCATCCTTAGTAAACTCCACTTGAGGAATACCTCTAACCAGTTCTTTCTTGACAAGCTCATTCATGGTTTTGATGTTTAGATGAGACAGCTTATTGTGCCATAGCCAACTTTCATCTTGACTTGCTTTACTGAGAAGATAAGTGACAGATTCTACATTTGATGAGTTGAAATCAGCTAGATACACATTCCCTTTTCTCACTCCAATGAAAGTCACTTTGTTGCTCTTTTTGTTTGTCACAACACAGGCTTATGAATTGAAGGTTACTGAATTTCCCTTATCACAAAATTGGCTGATACTCAACAAGTTGTGCTTGAGACCATCTACTAGGGCAACCTCTTCAATGATGACATTGTATTTTTGAAATCAAGCCATATCCCACAGTATAACCCTTGCTGTTATCTCCAAAAGTAATAATTGGGCCAACTCTTTCCTTGAACTCAGTGAGCAGGGTAGAATCTCCAGTCATGTGCCTTGAGCAACCACTATCCAGATACCAAAGATTCTTTCTGTTTCCCCGTACACATCAAAATCAAATCAAGTTGATTTTGGTACCCAAGTTTCCTTGGGTCCTGCCTTGTTAGCTTTCTTCTTTGGTTTCTTAGGTTTGATCTCATTTGACTTGGGAATTTCTGATTCATCCTTAGTCATCTGAGTTGGACCTTTGAAACCAGTCATTAAAACAGAATTTTCATGCACATTTTGATTAACAGGAAAAGGCATGCTATTTGCAAATATGTTATTCTAGTAAGGCATGCTAAATGGCATTTGAGGCATACTAAATGCAGCATAATAAGGATTTGGTGCAAATGGCATATTAGCAAATTGTGCATTCATATTCTGAGCAGACATAGCATTCATTGGCATGGTAGGCATGGCAGTCATGTTGGGAAAAGAAGAGGGTGCAGACATAGGAGTAGGCATGGCAAGTTTGCAACTAACAGACAAATGATTAACACTACCACACTTAATACAGATTTTTTTTGGAGCATGTAGTTGTTATGCTTGTTAATTCCTACTTTCCCATTTCTATTGTTTTTCTTTTTAGCTTCTGTTTTAACCTCAATCTTTTCTAATTTGTCATTCAATTGCTTGATGGATAGATGACCAACATTAACTTTATTTTCCTTCCTGACTTATCTTGATTCTCCTGGAACAAAGTTCTTAGAAACTGAGCCATATTTCTCATTTAACTTGGCTAGCTTAGCTTTGCTCACAGGTTTACTCACAGCCAACGGATGTGGCTCTTTATCACTCGACGGATAATCCTTTTAATTATCCGACGGATAATTTTCATCATCCGTCGACTCCATATCTGTCAGCAATCCTTCAACCAAATTAGATTTCAACTTCTCCTTACTCTTCATATAGGCTGCATCACAAAAGGACTCAATACCTTGAACTTTAGTGATCTGAGCATGGACATCTCTGGATGATTTCTGGGCCTTAATCACTTCATGTTCTCGTTCAAGCTGCTTCTTTAGAATCTCTTCTTTCATCAAGGACTTAGTTAATTCATCCTTAACAATCTTACACTCAATTCTCAATTTTTCAAATTCAATAAACTGAGACTCTAGCACATTATTCCTCTCACTTAAAAACAAATTGTTTTCTTTAATTTTAGCATTTTCCTTAGTGAGGGACTTAAGTGTAACACGCAAGTGATATAATTATATGGACATGTCATTGATTGCATCATTACACTCAGATTTAGATAAATGTGCTAGGTTAGTGGTGATTATCTGATTACTTGAAGAACTTGTTTCTGTTTCATCAGACTTGGCCATCAGGGCTAGGTTGACATAGCTTGTTTCTTCATCTTCATCTAATCCGTCAGCTGCCTAGTCATTTTCTTGTATAATGAAAGCCCTTTCCTTTTGCTTGAGCAACTCAAAATATTTCTATTTATAATCAATAGACTCAAATTTCTTCTTGCTAGAATCTGACTTTCTAGACTCATTGGCAAAATGCCCTGCCAAGCCATATTTGAAACATTTGAAATTGGATTTATCCATCATGTTTCTACTTGGCTTGGCTGCTCTAAAATTCTTTTTGAACTTGAGCTTTGCAAATCTTCCGGATAGGAATGCTAAATGCTCATCAATATCATTCATGTCATCTTGGCTCAACTGATCTTCATTTTCAGCTACCAGCCCTTTACCCTTGCTTTCACAGACCTTTGATGTAGACTCAACAGCTTTTACCTTCATCTCTTTCTCTTTCTCTAACTCAGCAACCAGTGTTATGGACCCTTCTTTCTTTCTTCCTTTCTCCATCCTCTCATCTTGCTCAATTTCAAGCTCATAAGTTTTTAGGATGCCATACAGTCTCTCGAAGGTGAACTCCTTGTAATCTTGAGAATTTCTCAATGAAACTGTCATTGGCTTCCACTCTTTTGGAAGAGATCTAAGGAACTTGAAGTTAGAGTCTTTTGTTTGATAGACTCTTCCATGCAACTTCAGAGCATTTAGTAGCTTTTGAAATCTACTAAAAATATCAGTGAGAGACTCACTTTCTTCACAGTGGAAATGCTCATATTGCTAAATCAGTAGTTGCATCTTGTTCTCCCTTACTTACTCAGTACCATCACAAATAATCTGGATTGTATCCCAAACCTCTTTGGTTGTTTTACAGTTAATGATGTTATCAAACATATCACCATCAACTCCATTGAACAAAATGTTCATGGCCTTCTTATCTTTCCTGACTTGCTCAATATCAGAATCCGACCATTCATGCCTAGGTTTGGGAACAGATGGTTCATTGCCAGTTGTAGCTCTCATTGGTACATAAGGACCTCTCTAAATGCAATCCACATAGGCCTCATCTTGGGAAAGAAGATGTAGGTGCATTTTCACCTTCCAGTGATGATAATTATCTTTGTCCGGAAATGGAATTTTGACTCCAACATCCTTCTTGTTCATCTTGCTGTTTGTTATGATCTTTACACTCTTTGTACTTCAAGAGCTTGCTCTGATACCAATTGTTATTCCCTAACAATACAACAAGAATTACAGAAGGGGGGTTGACTGTAATTCTGGCTACTTTTTCAAGATTTTAAAACTGTTCTAACTGAATATATACGTGTTTAATTTGCATATTGCGGAATGAAAGAATTATATAAATCAAAACACAAAGTAATAAAAACACAAGCTTTTATAACTTTCTGGTGGATTTGAATGTATCCACCAGATATATATATATATATATATATATATATCAGTTTGAGAACTCTGTGTAGCTTAAAATAGCTCACAGCTGCTTTACAAGTAGAACAAACAAACTACAGAAAAATTCTTGACAAGTACAACTTTTTCTATCTCTCTTTAAATGTGTTTGCTTAGTTGAATGTTCTACTAGCTACACTTGGTTTATATATCACCAAGTTTACATGAAATTAAGACAAGATAATAAACCAAAACATATCTAGTCTAACTCCATGCTGCTTCACTACTCTATTTCAGCATCTTTGAATATCTTCACAATTGCATGGAAATGGTAATGCTTCTTTGTTCTTAAATTCCTGCTTAACAGGCTGCCACATTCCTTTTTCAAACACCCATCACATGTGACTGTGTTGTCACTGTCAACAGATATTTGAATTTGATCATCTGTCGGGTACATGTTTGTCATCCGTCGGGTAGTATTTGTTGATCATCCGTCGGGTAGCTTTGTTGATCATCCGTCGGGTAGCTATTTGTCACTTGACTCCATTTCAGTTATACAGAATTACAAGACATCTCATATTTATAATTAATCAACCTATTCTGCACATCCACTAGTAGTCAACATGACTCATATACTCCTACAAAATCTACACAAAGTTGTTTGCAGAAATGTGCTACAATACTTTTTGTTACATAAGTTACTCACCCGGTGGATGTCAAATCATCATCCGTCGGGACTATTTAAATCATCCATCAGGACTATATTTGATTATCCGTCTAGTGCTACAAAATTCACTAAGTTAAATCTACTAAGGTGTTTTGTTTAATTTATCATCAAGTTCACAACATATTCCTAACACAATCCAAATTGAATACCTCCAGATTTTGAAGGATTTTTCAAAATCTAAATTGAAAACCCATGGAATTTGAAAATCCTTAAAAATCCTTTAAAATATTGATTGAATACACCCCCACTAGATTTTGTCTGTCTAAGGATTTAACAACTGAATAACGATTACAATGCCCATAAGAATATATAAGAGTAAAATCGGGCATTATAATATTACTATGGTGAGAAGATTAACAGATTTAACTTTGTGTGTATCTACTTTGTATCCCTTTGTTACTTTCTTCAAAGCTCCATTGAAGAAGATGAAGAACGGAACCAAGTTAGTCCATCTTCTTGATTTTTGTGTAGACTTTTAAATCAATAAAGTATCTTGCAGAGGAGCTAGTAATTGACATTTAAATGCTACAAATTGATAGCTTCTTTTTAATTCTTAGAATTGCTAAAAATTGACAAGGAGTCTTGAACCCGATAGTGACTACTAGCATTGGTACTTTTATAACCCAATCACATGCCTTGTTTTTTATATAGAAATCGACCACTAGTACAAGTACTAGTGCTAAACCAAACAATCACGTGGCTTGATTTCTTTTGTTTTTAATAACCAA
Source organism: Apium graveolens (assembly GCF_009905375.1). Taxonomy (NCBI): domain Eukaryota; kingdom Viridiplantae; phylum Streptophyta; class Magnoliopsida; order Apiales; family Apiaceae; genus Apium; species Apium graveolens. The sequence continues at coordinate 96,233,474 of NC_133655.1, read as the reverse complement.
ATTGGCCACCTATTTTTTTCTTTTAAAAGTTTATATAATAACTTTATTTATTTATAAAATAAACTAGTTTAGATTTATAAAATAAACTTAATAAAAGTTTATGAAATAAATCACTTTCAGTTTATTAAATAAATTAAATTAAAGTCCACTTAATAAATCTATTTAAGTTGATAATTAAACTTTATTTTGGCCAATTCCTTGAGTTGTTTAGCTGTCTACCCTCAACACCTCTTCTGGTACTTTAACAAATAAACGTTCAATCCTGGTACATTTTTCAACTTAACAATTGTTCTATTAATAATACTCTGATTCCTTTCACGAACCAGTGATTTCTTGTGCAACTGGTCTAGTTCACAGATGACTAGTTTCGATTCAGGTCTTCGTATTATATCCTTGTTTATATTGTTAAGCTTGCAGCAACTTCGTTGCTTCAAACACTTATTGTCAATAAACATTGTACTTTCACTAGAATCTTTTCTGGTACATAGATAATAACCTTTGTCTTTACCCTGTCTTCAATTCTTCAGATTCCTATACTTTAAATACTATCTATCTTCAATCAATGCTAATACAGTGAAATCTTCTTATGGGACTTTTTGACTGAATCTTCAATACTTTTGAAATCCTGAAATTCTTCAGACCTTATTCTTCACTGAGACATGAACATATTAATGAACTTCTTTCAGTGACCTGCAAGCTAACTTTAATACTTCTAATATTTTGATTCTTTGTATTTGCATTATCTTCATTTCTTCGATATCTTGTGTAGATGTAGTATTATTTACCTGTCATGTTCTAGTATTGAGTTATCACGTCTATTGTTTATATAACTTCACAATCTCACCAACAATCTCCCTCTATTTCATTATTAAACCTAAAAATCAAATTAATAGAGAGGATAACTTAAATAACAACTAGAAAAAGTAAAGTATCGGGAATTGAAAATAATTCTAGGGGTTTTCTGGATCAGATTCTGCATTTACAGATTTCTTGAGTAACTAAAATGAAAGATGCTTGTTCCTCTAGTACCGAAGTGACCTTCAAGTAGGCTCATCTTTATTTCATTGGTTCTTCAAATCTCTTCCATATAAATCTTCTTAGTCTTGAAGTAATCATCAACAGCTTCTGTTTTAATAACACATTTCTTATTGAGAAGCACATATCTCTCTTGCTTCCCCCCATGAGAGACAACTACTCCCCTTTAGGAAAATAGCTTCTCCACTTTTAAAGTACAGTGACGAATCAATACCACTTCTTCTAATCACTAGGAAATCACGCTTTGTTAACCACTTCTCTCGTTCGATAGAATATCTGTAGTTTCAAAGAACAGTAATGAACCAATAACACTTCTTCTAATCACTAGAAAATCATATTTTGTTTACCACTTCTCCCGTTTAATAGGCGACATCCGTAGTATAAAACAATGGTGTGGTGCACAAGTGCTTTACCTTTGCTTTTTCCTGCCACTTATCCCCCTTAGTTGAGAAATCCTCCATTATCGTTTATGTAACACTTCTTCCCCTAGGATAAGAGAAGGAAGGTCATCTGTTGTATGAAAGAATTCTCATATAGCACTTGGTTAGAAAAGAAGTAGCAAGTTGTAGTCTGATCAACCATATAACACCCAAGCCCACAACCGAATGCGTACCGGACCCAACAACCCACACAAGTCAGTCCGTAAAAGCTAGCAATTTGGTACACATTAGTTGTTGACTTGTATCTATAAAGGTCACAAACACTCTTATTCTTAACGATGTGGGATGTTACAAACACCCCCTATTATAGGATCGACGTCCTCGTCGATCTAACAAATAAAAATACGGAACCCTGGCAGTACCTCTGCACTTCCGGCCGGCCAGAGCTCTGTTACCATTTATAACATCCAAGCCCACAACCGAATCCGTACCGGACCCAAAAACCCACCACAGGTCAGTTCGAAAAAGCTTGCGATTTAGTACACATTAGCTATTAACTATTATCTATAAAAATCACAAACACTCTTATTCTTAACGATGTGGGATGTTGCAAACCATGCCCTTTAAATACTCTAATAATTGATTTACCGTTGATCATCTTGTTAACTAAATTTTAAGACATCCTTATACCTCCCAACTGTTAGATCACAATTGTTAGGCCTTGACTAGTCAATTTTTAGATCTAAACTTTTCCATTCCAATTTGTAAACGTTAGATCTCTAGGAGTTAGGTCCCAACACAAACATATCTGAGTCCTAGAAGAACAGAGTTGGGTCTTTAAAAATAATATATAGTAAGATCGAGCATTAAAAACTATGTTTTAGGGAAAGAGAATTAGAGTTGGTGTAATATCCGGGATATATCGTGTAATTATTTTTGCTATTATATAATTATTATGTGTGTTCAGTATCTATTCTGTGAGTTAATTGTTAAGTATTATCTGTACTTGAATATTCAAAAATAATATTAATTGAGTATTTTAATTTTTATATGTCCAAAATAAAATATAGATAATTGTCATATATTCCTAATTATTTTTATGTTGGTTTATGGATTTATAAGAATCATATGAAATTTCTAAAATCTTTTTCCGGGTAATTAAAATCTATTTTATAAAAACGGGAACCAACCGACGTCAACCGTTGTTACGTTTTTGGAACCCGAAACTCTTTCGAGAACTCCTTCCTAACCTAATTGTAATATTCTGAGCATATTCCATGTTTCGACTTTTTCGATCCGGCGTACGGTTTGTCCTGCGCGGGTCCCGGTGCAACATTTTCGATACAATATTCGTTTCGGTAAATCAATAAAACCCGTATTTTCGATAAACGGGAGCTTTTTATTAAACTATCACAATTATCACTTCGTAATACGTGTAACCAGGCGCTGAGACCAAGACCGCAGTACAAATTGTACTGATTTGGATAATTATCCCGAAAACTGATACCGTTTGGAACAGTTTTTACAAATAAACGTACCGTTTTATATCCGGAATGATCCAACGGGATACTAATTTTCCGTAATTATAAATGGCCTTTTACGGTATTTTATTTCGTATCAAAATCATTTGCAGACAGATAATTATATAATTTTCAGAGAAAAGCCCTAATTACATAAACTGTTCTAAGAATCAAACAGCAAAACGAAGGCGTTACCGATCTCTGTTTTCAAAGCTTGAGTAACCAAAACGAAGGATTTGAGGTGTTCTATCAGATTCTGAGCTTTGTTTCACTGCAGAAATCAAGGTTATTTTTCTAAAAATTTATTTATTTTCAAATTTATTTTATTAAAAATATGAATTTTTATTCGAATGATTGTTTGTATGATGTGATGATTGCATGTTGTAGAGCTTGTTTTCCTGATGATTTTCATATGTCATACGTCTGATTTGGAGTTCAATAACATGCTCAAAAGTGGGTTTAATTTTCGAATTTCAAAATCAGGGTTTATAACCCGTATGAATGTTCTTAATTGAAATTTGGGGGTTTCTTATTCTGTGATAGATTGATGTTGTGTTATAGTGGGTTGTGTTCTCTGTGAAATTTGCAATCTAGTCGTATAAGTTTCATGAACCAACGAGGTCTGTAGAGAAGGGAGTTGTGTTTTGAAGTTTTCCGATGTTCGCCGGAAACTGGAAAACTTCACGGCCAAATTCCGGCCAACTCAGGGATTGTTAGGTTGTTTTGATTGCATGATTGTATTCCTGGTAATTTTTAGATGTGATCTGGAGCTTGTGGTAAGGTGAGGAGGTCGGAATCGTGTTCTCCGGCGAACCCGACTGTTTTCCGGCGACGGGGTGTAAAATTGCAGTTTGGTCCCTGGACTTTTGGGGACAATACAGTTAGGTCCCTGAAGTTTCCAGACTTTGCAAATTTAGGATTCCTGTTTATAAAATGTTTAAAAATCATATTTCCTATTTATTTTTATTATAAAAATTCGTTTTTAATTTTTGAAAATTTTGAAAATTATTTTTAATTCACAAATAAATTTAAATTAATTAGTTAATTAATTTCAGTTAATTTATAATTGATTAATTGGTCAATTAATTTGAAAATTAATTGATTAATTGATTTAATTAATTATTAATTAATTTTAATTAGTTATTTAATTAGATTTAATTATTTAAAAATGATTTAAAAATTCTGAAAAATAGTTTCGAGCATTAAAATATTATTCTAAATTATTTCCAAGGCTCGATAATTATTCTAAAATTATTTCGGAGCCAGAATGGGTCAACCGAAGCCTGTTTATTAACCCGAAATTGATTCAACAACCCGTTTTAATTCCGAAAAATGTTTTAAAAATCATTTTAAATACCAGAAAGCCTATTTATGACCCGAGACTTCTTTATAAATAATATATCATTGATTACGTGATGTATTATGTGCTATATGTGACTTGTTAATTGACTATCGGTCTATATATTCGGTGTTTACTTGATTATTGCATAACTTTCAATCCGTTAATCGGATTTGGGTAAAACGAAGGGTAGATAGAAGTATGTGTTGAATAGAATTCCATGAGTAAATTATTGATAAATGCTTATGATATGTGAGCAGAAGAGGCAAGACGTAGGAATGGGAAACAGGTAGTTGAGGAGTAAAACAGTTGTGATTGGAAGCGAGTGCAGTGTAGTAAGCTAATACCAGGCAAGTGTTCTGAACTTTCTCGAGATATTGTAGTACTTGATAATCCTGTGATATTACAAGTGCTTTGAAGCACATAAACCTAAATCCTAATTTCAGTTATTGTCCTTGAGCCATGAATCATATTCTTTCTAATCCATTGATTATTGTATACCCAAATAAGAACCACAAATCTACGATACTACTCTACAAATACATGCAAACAAAATCCCAAACACTGAACTGAATTACTTGTACATTCACTCATTGTATCCTATGCTTTGAAAGCCTAAATCTTTGAAACCCTGAAATGTTGATTCCTTTGTTATCCAATTCTTTCATTATCCAGCATCCAAGCTTTTAAATTGCCTTATTGATCCTTACAAGGATTGAAACCTTTTCATTATTAAACATTTATTGTTGTTAATGATTTCGGTTATTGTTTATTATTGCATATTCTGTTATTATGTTAGAATTGGATTGTTTTTATAAAATTGTGGACCAGATTCGTGGTCAGACCATATAATGGTCAAGTTAGGCCAATGTGTGCCTTGGATCCAGTAGTTAGAGCAATGCTGTGTACCTTGCTTGGGGTTAGTGCGTGACTGATCAGCAGCCTAACCTTGGTTTTTAAATTAAAAGTATAATATCCAATTCTAAATCATAATCCATTGTTCACTTGATATCATAACCATATTCACCTGATGATCATTATTCCCAGTTTTGTCATTGTGACTTGCTGAGCTAGTTAGCTCATTTGTGCGATGTTGTTTATATTCTTTCCAGTTAAAAAGGAACCAGTTGGTAAAGAGGATCCCCAGTCCAGCGCGAGAGCTAGGGGTTCAGATTAAGAAAGCTGAGCTAGTAGGCTTCTTTTGGAATAATTTAAGTTTGTAAAAGTTTGTAATAATGTTTAATACTCAGTTTGAGTTTGAAATAGTTGGGATTTGAACGGTTTGTAATATATTAGTGTGTTTGGCTTGTGTGCATACTTTAACCTGTTGCGGTCCGTGGTGGTTGGTAAGTAGGGTCATTGCATATATTATTATTATCTTTATTATTGTTATAAGCAGGTTATAATTAAGGTATGTGTGTGGACCCCAAACTTCTGACCCGGGTTTGGAGGGCGCCACAGGTTTGGTATCAGAGCTACAGGTTATAAGTCACTGACACAAGCCTAGGTTGACGGGAATGGGTAGAGGGATAGGATTAGAAGTAAGGTATAGGATGATAGAACGTTGAGAGGTTGAGTGTTATGGTATAACCGGTATTAGTATAGTTTGCGTTGTGGTACGAGATTCTTATATTACGATATGATTTCAGATAGCAGAGATGGCCGACTCTTTTATTCCCGTATCAGCTGATCACTCAGAGCCTTCAGTTGGAGCACCAGCATCGGATCCACGTCCTGTGATTCCACCAGCATTGGTTATTCTACCTCCACCGGTGTTGCAGCCCGTACCATTGCAGGCTATTCCACCTCCAGGCATGAGGCCACCTGTCAGAGGACCCCCACCAGCTGATTCAGATTCCACTGGGCATTCAGTAGCGAGTGCCCCATTCCAGTCTACATTGCCCCCAGTTCCTTATTACCGGTATGAGGCTCTTTTATTGGAGCGTGATTCCTTGTTGGCTCATATTAGAGAGTTACAGCATATCATTAGGACTACCGATGTTGATCGTGGTGTGAGGGAGCTTCGAGAGGAGATTCATGTGACACGGAGGGTTCTTGAGGCTAGGCTACATGGAGCTACACTACCTGGCAGAGGCCCTGATGCACTGATGGGCTGGGCTACTGAGGTGATGGAGGATTTTAAGAGGCTGGCAGGACCAGAGTTTCCTTGGAGCTGAGTTAGAGATTTTGAGATGGAGATGTTGAGCAGTGTTGTTATGGTTATGTAGTATGGACAGTAGTATGTAGTGTGTATCAGAAGACTTTTGAGTTATATTTATAGACTAACGATGCTGACTAGTGAGTAGGTTGTTGTACCCTTTTTTATTTTACTTTCGAAGCGTCTTTACGCTTGTACTACCTAAAACTTTTGATCTATATATCAGTACCTTTTCATTTCCAACAATGTTATTTACTTTATCGCACCTGTTTTACTTTACCTTATTTATTGCACCAGTATACCCTGTGATACCATGTACCCTGTTTTCCATAACTGTTTATATTCTGTAAAGAAGCATGCAATTTACTTAGTTACAACTATTTTCAAAAAGAGATATTTCTATTTCACAAAACTTTTCTTTTATACAAATATTTGATTCAAAAGCTAAATAAATTGATTGATTCTTTACAGAAAATGCCTCCCAGAAGAAATACCCGCACCAACACCCAGAATGAAGAAACCAACAATAATACCCAAGATGATACAAACCAGAATGTGAACCCAGGACCCATGGACCCAGCAATAGCCCAGATTCTTCAAATCTTGGCCCAACAAACAGTTCACCTGGCACAACAACAGCAGAGACAGACCAATCCCCAGGTAACTTTCAAAGCTTTTTAGGCAGTAAACCCACCAGAATTTAAGGGTTCCTTAGAGCCAATTGAAGCAAATGTGTGGTTAAAGGAAATAGAGAAGGCTTTTGCCTTGGTAAAAGTGAAAGAGGAGCAGAACGTTGAATTTGCAAGTTACTATCTGAAGAATGAGGCCACCTATTGGTGGGAGATGGTGAAGACATTGGAAAGCACAGATGTTATTACTTGGGAAAGGTTTAAGGAATTGTTTTTAGAAAAGTATTTTCCTCAGTTTGTTCAGGATCAAATGGAGCTGAAGTTTTTAGAATTGAAGCAAGGGAACATGTCGGTAACAGATTATGAGGGGAAGTTTGAGGAATTGTCAAGGTATGTGCCGTCGTATGTTGATACTGATAGAAAGAAAGCTAAGAGATTCCAGCAAGGCTTGAAGCCATGGATCAGAGGGAAGGTAGCTATTTTTGAATTGGATACCTATGCCGGGGTTGTACAGAAAGCTATGATCGCAGAGACAGAGAGTGAGATATTCCAGAAAGAAAAGGAAAGCAAGAAAAGGAAAGTTGAGGGAAGTGAGGGTCAGTCACAAACAGGGAAGTTTCCAAATTTTAAGAAGGGCAAGTTTCAGCCAGGGAGAAATTTTAATTTCAGGAGACAAAATGCAGGAGACGGAGGCCAGGGCAATCTTTCATTTAATGTGAATCAGCCGAATCAGTTGAGATTAACTTTTCCGGATTGTCAAGTTTGTGGAAAGAAGCATGGAGGAGTTTGTAATAAGTTGAATGTGGTATGTTTTAAATGCAACCAGAAAGGGCACTACTCGAGGGAGTGCCGAAATCAGCCAGCAAGAGAGCCAGCAAATAAGGATCAGCCTATCCAGAATCCAGCAGTGAAAGTTCCAGTCATTGGATTTACATGCTTTAAATGTGGGAAGCCAGGACATATGGCCAGGGATTGCAAGACACCAACCCCAGTCAGTAATGCATTAAGGATTATGGGATCTACCCCAACAGTGAATGAGACTCCGAGGGCTAGAGTTTTTGATATGTCGGTAAAGGATGCGATCCAGGATACGGATGTCGTGGCAGGTACGCTTAATGTCTTTATGTGCCAAAGTGTTAATAGATTCGGGAGCAACTCGATCGTTTGTTTCACAAGATTTTGTTAGTAAGTTAAATTGTCCAGTTGGGTATTTAAATGAAATAATGACTGTGAAATTAGCAAATCAAGAATGTGTAACTGTTAACCAAGTTTGTGGGAATTGCGAGATTGAGATTTCCGGTAGTAAGTTTTGTGTAGATTTGATACCGTTTAAGTTAGGAGAATTTGACGTTATATTAGGAATGGATTGGTTATCTAAGCATGATGCTCAGATAGATTGTCGAAATAAGAAAGTAATGGTGAAAACGCCAGACGAAAGAATAGTAACGTTCAAGGGACAGAAGCAGGTAAAGAAGTTCTTAACGATGATTCAAGCCAAGAAGTTACTACGACAAGGATGTGAGCATTTCGTAGCATATGTGATCGACAGAAGTCAGGAGCCAGCAAAACTTGAAGATATTCCAGTTGTAAATGAATTTCCGGACGTATTTCCCGACGAGTTACCAGGACTTCCTCCAGATAGAGAAATTGAATTTGCAATCGACTTAGCACCTGGAACCGAACCAGTATCCAAGGCCCCGTATAGAATGGCGCCCGTTGAGATGAAAGAGTTAGCAAAGCAATTGCAAGAGCTGTTAGAGAAAGGAGTAATTAGACCCAGCGTATCCCCGTGGGGTGCATCGGTATTATTTGTCAAGAAGAAGGATGGAAGCATGAGACTGTGCATCGACTATAGGGAGCTCAACAAGTTGACGATCAAGAATAAGTATCCATTACCCAGAATTGATGATTTGTTTGACCAATTGAAGGGAGTCAAGTATTTCTCCAAAATCGATTTAAGATCGGGATATCATCAACTGAAGATCAAACCAGAAGATATACCAAAGACAGCTTTCAGAACAAGGTATGGGCATTATTAATTTTTAGTGATGTCTTTTGGATTGACCAACGCCCCAGCAGCGTTTATGGACCTGATGAACAGAATTTTCAAGGAATATTTGGACAAGTTCGTTATAGTATTTATAGACGATATTTTGATCTATTCAAAGACGGAGGAGGATCATACGGAACATTTAAGGACAACTTTGGAGATTTTAAGGAAAAAGAAGTTATATGCTAAATTGTCGAAGTGTGAGTTTTGGCTACAGGAAGTTCAGTTCTTAGGACACATAGTCAGTAATGAAGGGATCAAAGTGGACCCGGCAAAGATTGAGGCAATTATGAATTGGGAAAGACCGAGAACACCCACTGAGGTAAGAAGTTTCTTGGGATTGGCAGGATATTATCGACGATTCATTCAGAATTTCTCAAGAATTGCAACACCATTGACAAAGCTTACACGAAAGAATGAAAAGTTTATATGGAATGACAAGTGCGAAGAAAGTTTTCAGGAATTAAAGCGGAGATTAATCACGACACCTGTTTTGTCACTTCCAGACGATCAAGGGAATTTCATAATTTATAGCGATGCTTCCTACAAAGGATTAGGATGTGTTCTTATGCAGCACGATAAGGTGATTGCGTATGCGTCAAGGCAATTGAAACCACACGAACAGAAGTACCCTACTCATGATTTGGAGTTAGCAGCTATAGTTTTCGCTTTGAAGATTTGGAGACATTATTTGTATGGAGAAAAGTGTGAGTTTTTCACGAATCACAAAAGTTTGAAATATATATTTACCCAGAAGGAACTTAATATGAGACAAAGGAGATGGTTAGAATTGATCAAAGATTATGATTGCTCGATTAATTATCATCCCGGTAAGGCGAACGTTGTAGCAGATGCGTTAAGTCGGAAGGAAAAGTTAAATGTGTTATCCGTACCTGAAGAGATATATAAAGAATTTCAAAAATTGGAATTGGAGATTAAAATTTGCAAGCCTGAGGAAGCAAAAGTGTACGGTATGATTTTTCAACCGGAGTTATTGGAGAAAATAAAGAAATGCCAGAAAGAGGTAAAGGATCAAGATATAAATAGTTTGGTAGGTGAGGAATTATTGATAAGTGGCATTTTATACCACTTAGAACGTCTTAAAATGGCTTAAATTGGTGTCTTGAAATCAAGTATTTTGTGTATTTGATGCATTTTTCTAGTGTTTATGCATTTCAGGGTTTTAGTTGCATTTCGGGGGAGGAATCATCAAGAATAAGCCTTGGCATGTGTTCACCATTGCGAGAGGAAAGAAAAGGGCAGATTACGGTGAAGAAACGGAGCGAAATCAGAATTTTTCCAGTAGAGGTCTGAGCGCCCGCTCAGCATTGCTGAGCGGCCGCGCAGGGTCGGGAAAAAAAGATAAATTATTTTAGGACTTCTACTTCTGTTTGGTTTCCACTTCTATGTAATCTGAGTTTTATGGGACTATTATTTAAGTAGATTTGAGACGTTTTCACAAGTATGGATTGAAGAAGATTGTGTTTTTACGCAAGGAGCGAAAGAGATATGGAAGAAGACTGATTTAGCACACCGCAACGAAGAGGAAGCATATATTCTTGTGATTCTTGTTTCGTTGTAACGTTGGATGCTAGTTTTCTTGCTTTGAACTTATTTACTCTTGTGACGTACTCTGTTTTAATATAATTAGTTTAGTTATTATTTTCTTGTGTTTGTTTATCATGATTTCATATGAACCCATGATGACGATGAGTGCTATTATGGGCTAATCGTGATCATGGGGTTGCAACGGATTTATTATGGAATTCTTTAGTTAATTTTTAATACTTTAGTATGTGATGATTGCATGATATCTAGTATTGGTTGTGCGTATTCGTCTTATGTGCGTCGCGAACATATAAGATAGGGTGTTAATCTCTTGTGAAGTGACGGTGGATCTTGAGATTTAGAACTTGCCATGCTAGCATAGGTTCATGTACGTTGTACATGATTAGTGGGTAACTATAACAATTTTATTTGCCCTATGTAATCAAAAGGAATAACTTGTGCTTAAATCGTTGTGTTGTCAATTTCTGTAGACATATGGGAACTCAACATAATTGATGACTATTCAACTTCTATCTTAATTGTGGATGCTTGGTAGAATGGTATTAGTACAATGAAAGTTGGCTTTTATCAGTTTCGTGTTATTCGATTAATATCATCACTGTCACATGCTAAAGGTAATAACAATGGCTATAGAAGGAAGTAATAATGAAGTTGTGATCTCATGAGTGTTTTATTATTGATAAATTGAAGTGTTAGTTAAGTGATTAATTAAGTAGTTAATTATAGTTAATATTTAATCAACAATTTTAAGTGTTAGTATCTTAACATTGAGAAGTAATCATACATTGGTGAGTGAGTTTAATTAGATAATAATTTAGTCTGAGTCTCTGAGGGAACGAACTAGAAAGTATTCTATATTACTTGTGAACGTGTATACTTGCGTGAATATTAGCGCGTGTTTTCGCCCTAACAAGTTTTTGGCGCCGCTGCCGGGGACTCGGCGTAGTTGTTTAGTTTATGTACTTACCATCATTGGTCATTAGGACTCAGTGATTAGGACGTAGTAGTTACTTAATTTTTTCGGTTGTGTTTCAGGTACTTTAGCAAGCGTTTATGCAAACTCGTTCTCGTGCTCGCAAGAGGACTTTAGATACAGCTGAGGAGACAGACGAAGTTCTTGATATTCCGGAGAAGTTAGATTTTGAGGATTCGGATTCAGGAACTGAACAGAAAGAACCAGTAAACATGGGAGATCGTATTGTTCAAGCTGATCCAGCTCTGATGGATTTTTCTCGACCTAAAATTGATGACATTCAGTCAAGCATCCTTCATCCGGCTATTCAAGCTAACACCTTTGAAATCAAGCCGGGCACTATTCAGATGGTGCAGAATTCTGTTTCTTTTGGAGGAGCAGCAACTGAAGACCCCAACATGCACATAAGGAATTTTGTCGAGATCTGCAGCACTTTTAAGTATAATGGCGTGACTGATGAGGCTATCAAGTTGAGGTTTTTCCCATTCTCACTGAGGGATAAGGCTAAAGACTGGTTACATTCTGAACCAGCTGGGTCCATCACTACGTGGCAAGATCTTGCGCAAAAATTTCTGGTGAAGTTTTATCCGATGGCAAAGACTGCTGCTATGAGGAGTGCTCTTACTCAGTTTGCGCAGCAACCTACAGAATCTATGTGCGAGGCTTGGGAACGCTACAAGGAAATGTTGAGAAAATGTCCACATCATGGAATGCCGGATTGGATGGTGATCACTGGTTTCTATAATGGTTTGGGGGCTCAATCTCGGCCCATGCTCGATGCAGCAGCTGGAGGCGCCTTATGGGCTAAAAGCTATACTGAGGCGTATAATCTTATAGAGACGATGGCTGCAAATGAGCATCAAAACCCAACTCAGAGGATGACGTCAGGCAAGGTAGCAGGTATTCTGGAAGTTGATGCAGCCACCGCTATTGCAGCCCAGCTCCAAGCGCTATCAATGAAGGTTGATTCTCTGGCTACGTATGGAGTTAATCAAATAGCTATGGTTTGTGAGCTTTGTGCAGGTTCTCATGCTACGGATCAGTGTTCTCTTATCAATGAATTTGTTCAGTATGTGAATAATTTTCAGCGACAACAGCAGCCTGTGCCAGCGACCTATCATCCTAACAACAGAAATCATCCAAATTTCAACTGGGGAAATAATCAGAATGCTATTCAGCCACCATATCAGCAAGGAGTGAGTAAACAGTTTAACCCACCTGGATTCCAGCAACCACAGCAGTATGCCACAAGGCAATCATATCCTCAACAGGGAAGTGCAGCTGTACCTACAAGTGCTGATTTTGAGGAACTTAAGCTGTTGTGCAAGAGTTAGGCGGTTTCTATCAAGACCTTGGAAAATCAAATCGGTCAATTAGCCAATGTAGTGCTCAATCGTCAACCTGGCACTCTTCCCAGTGACACGGAAGTACCATGCAGGAAGGAAGCTAAAGAGCAAGTCAAGGCTATTACCTTAAGGTCTGGAAAAGTAGTTGATGCTGAAAAGGCAAAAGAAGTAGAAGCTGAAATTAGAGGTGAAGAATCTACGCAAAAGGAGAAAGCGGCGGAACCAAGGAAGACTACTGTTGAACACACTCTGCCTGAGGCTAATACAGGGGAGAAACAGCTCTATCCTCCACCACCTTTTCCTAAGAGATTGCAGCAACAAAAGCTGGATAGACAGTTCGGGAAGTTTCTGGAGGTGTTCAAGAAACTTCACATCAATATACCTTTCGCTGAGGCTCTGGAACAAATGCCTAGTTATGCGAAGTTTATGAAGACTATTCTTTCAAGGAAGGTGAAACTGGATGACCTTGAAACCATTGCTCTCACGGAAGAATGCAGCGCTGTGCTGTAGCAAAAGTTACCACCAAAACTGAAAGATCCAGGAAGCTTCACCATTCCTTGCACAATTGGCAATCTGACGTTCGACAAGTGCCTTTGTGACTTGGGAGCAAGCATTAATTTGATGCCGTTGTCGATCTTTAAAAAGCTGGATCTGCCTGATCCAAAACCCACATACATGTCACTACAATTGGCTGACTGTTCCATTACTTACCCAAGGGGCATAGTTGAGGATGTGCTCGTCAAGGTGGATAAGCTCTTCTTTCCAGCAGATTTTGTTATTCTGGATTTTGAGGAAGATAAGAAGATTCCCATAATCTTGGGAAGGCCTTTCTTGGTTACTGGCCGTACCTTGATAGATGTGCAAAAAGGTGAACTTACTATGCGGGTCCAAGATCAGGATGTGACCTTCAACATATTCAAGGCAATGAAATTCCCTACAGAAGATGAGGAGTGCTTAAAAGTGGATGTGATTGATTCTGCGGTTACTTCGGAACTCGATCACATGCTAATGTCTGATGCATTGGAAAAGGCCTTAGTGGGGGATTTTGACAGCGATGATGAAGATAGCAACGAGCAATTACAATATCTGAACGCTTCTCCCTGGAAGCGAAAGCTGGACATACCATTTGAATCTCTTGGTACTTCTGACCTTAAGAACGCTGAAGGGAAGCTCAAACCATCAATCGAGGAAGCACCTACCTTGGAGCTCAAGCCATTACCTGAGCACTTGAGGTATGCTTTTTTAGGTGATTCATCTACGTTACCTGTTATTATTTCATCTGACCTTTCAGGTAGTGAGGAAGACAAGCTCTTAAGGATTTTGAGAGAATTCAAATCGGCTATAGGATGGACCATAGCAGACATCAAGGGGATAAGTCCTTCATATTGTATGCATAAAATTCTGCTAGAGGAAGGTAGTAAGCCAACTGTGGAACAGCAGCGAAGACTGAATCCCATCATGAAGGAGGTGGTGAAGAAAGAAATTCTAATATGGCTAGATGCAGGCATCATTTATCCTATTTCTGACAGCTCGTGGGTGAGCCCTGTACAATGTGTACCTAAGAAGGGAGGTATCACTGTGGTCGTAAATGAAAAGAATGAGCTCATCCCTACTCGAACAGTTACAGGATGGAGAGTATGCATGGATTATAGAAAATTGAACAAAGCCACAAGGAAGGATCACTTCCCTCTTCCATTTATTGATCAGATGCTTGACAGATTGGCGGGTCATGAGTATTTTTGTCTTCTGGATGGTTATTCCGGGTATAATCAGATTTGTATTGCACCAGAGGATCAGGAAAAGACTACCTTCACTTGTCCATTTGGCACGTTTGCTTTTGGCAGAGTTTCGTTTGGGTTATGTAGCGCCCCTGCCACCTTTCAGAGATGTATGATGGCTATATTCTCTGACATGATTGGAAATAACGTCGAAGTGTTCATGGATGACTTCTCCGTCTTTGGACACTCATATGATGAATGTTTGAATAATCTGCGCGCCGTACTCAAAAGATGTGTGGAAACTAATTTGGTGCTCAATTGGGAGAAATGTCATTTTATGATGCGTGAAGGCATTATCCTTGGACATAAGGTCTCTAGCAAGGGTCTGGAGGTGGACAAGGCCAAGGTGGGAGTCATTGAAAATCTTCCACCACCTAATTCTGTGAAAGGAATCCGTAGTTTTTCTTGGTCATGCGGGTTTTATCGGCGATTCATCAAGGACTTTTCAAAGATATCTAAGCCGTTATGCAATTTGCTTGAGAAGACGTGCCTTTCAAATTTGATGATGAATGTTTGGCAGCATTCGAGACTCTCAAGAAGAGTTTGATCACTGCACCAGTTATTACAGCACCAGATTGGACAGAACCGTTTGAGATGATGTGTGATATGAGTGATTATGCGGTAGGTGCAGTTCTAGGACAGCGCAAGAAAAATCTCTTCCATGTGGTCTACTATGCGAGTAAGACTTTAAATGGTGCCCAATTGAACTACACCACTACTGAGAAGGAGCTTTGGCTATAGTCTTTGGTTTTGAGAAATTTTGATCTTATCTGCTTGGTACGAAAGTAACAGTATTCACTGATCATGCAGCTATTCACTATCTGGTTTCTAAGAAGGATTCGAAGCCGAGACTCATTCATTGGGTGCTTTTACTTCAGGAATTTGAGTTAGAGATCAAAGATAGAAAAGGTACTGAGAATCAAGTAGCTGACCATCTCTCTAGGTTGGAGAATCCCGATTCTAATTCACAAGATAGGAAGTTAATCAATGAATCTTTTCCGGATGAGCAGTTGTTTGCAATTCAGGAGGAAGAACCATGGTTTGCAGATATTGTAACTATCTCGTCAGCATATAATGCCTCCTAAATTGACATCCGCTCAAAAGAAGAAGTTTCTGCATGAGGTGAAGTGGTATATGTGGGATGAACCATATTTGTTTAGACAGGGAGCTGACCAGATCATCAGGAGATGTATCCGTTCTGTGAGACGGAGGGGATATTACGAGACTGCCATTCCACGGTTTATGGTGGACACTATGGTGGTGAGAAAACGGCAGCTCGTATTCTGCAAGCAGGTTTTTTTCTGGCCTACTTTGTTCAAGGATGCTCATCAGTTTTGTTTTAAGGTGTGATCGTTGCCAAAGAGTGGGAAATTTGTCAAGGAAGGATGAAATGCCATTAAATGTGATAGCTGAAGTCGAGGTCTTTGATGTATGGGGAATCGATTTCATGGGGCCTTTTATCTCATCTTGCAATAATCAGTACATCTTGCTGGCAGTCGATTATGTCTCAAAATGGGTCGAAGTTAAAGCTTTACCGATAAATGATGGCAAAGGCAGTGCTAAATTTTCTTCATAAGCAAATTTTTACAAGGTTTGGACACACCTCGGGTAATCATAAGTGATGAAGGATCGCATTTTTGCAACCGTAAGTTCACTTCTATGATGCAGCATTATAATGTGAATCATCGAGTAGCTACTGCCTATCATCCGCAAACAAATGGTCAAGCGGAAGTGTCTAACAGAGAGATAAAGCGCATTCTAGAGAAGGTTGTTTGTCCGTCAAGGAAGGATTGGTCTTTAAAGCTCGATGAAGCTGTTTGGGCTTACAGAACAGCATACAAAACTCCACTTGGGATGTCACCGTATCAGTTGGTGTACGGTAAGGGATGTCAGTCTACCTGCGGAGCTTGAGCATAAGGCCTACTGGGCATTGAAGAAGTTGAACCTGAAATTGAGATGCAGCTGGTAAGAAAGAATGCTTCAGCTTAATGAACTTGATGAATTTCGACTTCAAGCGTACGAAAATAACCAAATATATAAGGAAAAGGTGAAGAGGTGGCACGATAGGAAGCTACATCTAAAGTTATTTGTGCCAGGGCAACAAGTTCTCTTATTCAACTCTCGGCCTCCGACTTTTTCCTGGGAAGTTGAAATCAAGGTGGTCTGGACCTTTTATTGTCAAAACTGTGTTTCCACATGGAGCGGTGGAAATTTTTGAGAATGATCCGGACCAAGCATTCAAGGTTAACGGTCAGCGGTTGAAGCACTACTATGGGGACATGGCAAAACCGAGAAGTGGTTAGTGCCATTTTGTTGACTACTTGAGAAGGGTACGAAACGTCAAGCTAATGACGAAAAGAAGCGCTGCGTGGGAGGCAACCCATGAATTCTTGTTTACAGGAACCCTTAGAAGTTAATAACCTATCCAAAAAACACAAAAAAATCAGAAAACAGGGGCTGAAAAAAAAATTCCAGTGACCCCTGAGCGCCCGCTCAGCTTTGCTGAGCGACCGCGCAGCACGCTGAGCGCCCCCTCAGCTTTGCTGAGCGACCGCTCAGGGTTCGAGTAACCAGAATTTTTTTTTTTTCAGTTCAGAAAAAAAAAACACACACACACAAAAACAGTTTTTAGCCCATAAACCCACGATTTGTTCCCACTACCCCCATCATTTTACTCCTTAATTCCCAAACCCTAATCTAATCCACACCCTATATATACATACACCTATCCTACATATCTCCCACAAAACTTCCTACACTTAAACCCTCTCACAAACATCAAAAAATCAGTTCTTACACACTTTATTCACGAATCAATGGCACCCAAGAGAGCACGCACTATTGACAGCAGCAGCACGTTCCTACTGCTGATTTATCGAGGGGTACTGCTGCAGCCTCGGTTAACTGACAGAGCTGCGGAGGAGGAGTACACTAGGCTGTTGGGAAGCCGATTCTGAAGGAGAGGGGGTTTTTACCATCGGGGAGGGATGGTGAGTTGTACCCATGATTGCAGAGAAGGGGTGGATAGCTTTTTGTGAGTCACCCGAAGCAGTACCGATGAGCGTTGTTCGCGAGTTCTACGCGAACGCGAAGGCTGAAAAAGAATGGGTTTTCTGTGGTTCGTGGGCTGACGGTTGATTATCATCCTGCGGCGATTCACTGTGTGATTGGGACAGCGAGAGAGGGAAGCCCGAGGAGGAGAACTAGAATGAAAGACTGCTGAGGATTTGACTTGGATTTGATTTGTGCGACTCTATGTCGACCGGGCACAGTTTGGACATGCAGGACCGGCACTAATGAGTATCGTCACTTTCCGGCGATCGCCATGAACAGGTATGCCCGTGCATGGAATGCATTTATTTGTGCTAATATTTTGCCTTCTTCGCATGCACACGAGGTCACAGTTGAGAGAGCACAGTTGTTGTGGGGAATTCTGAATGAGGAATACTATGTGGACCTTGGTGAGTTTATCTACCAAGGAATTCTGAAGTTTTTGAGGGGAGCGAAGCATATGAACATCCCTTATGCATCTACGGTTACGAAGCTATGCCGAGCAGTGGGAGTGAACTGGCCGGCTCATGAGCAGTTGCAGTTGCCAGCAGCTCCGATTGATTCTGGCACTCTGAATGGGATGCAGGAGTGGACCGGTGGTGAGCCTGAGGAGCATGGGCTGGGTTATCGTCTTCCAGGAGGGCGTCCAGCACGAGGTGCTACTATGGCTAGGCCAGGGCGTGATGAGGCTGGTTCTTCGAGAGCTCAGGAGGGTGCTGGGATGGTTGATGCCCAGTATAGGAGGCTTTCACGGCGGATGGATGCCATGTATGAGACGCAGAGCAGGTTTGCTCAGGAGCTCACCCTTGCGTTAGGGACTGCTTTTCGAGGCCTTGGAGCTGATATCCAGTGGCCAGTTTTTGGTGAGGACTCTGCATACCCGCCGCCTGATACTCCACCCACTGAGGGTGATGATGATGATGACTCCGAGTAGGTATACCCTGTGTTCCTTTCTACTACTTTCACTGAGGACAGTGAAGATTTTTAGTTTGGGGGTGGTAGTTAAGGAATATTGTGTGTGTGTCATTTAGTTGCATATTCATGATAGTTTAGTTCATATAGTTGCATAATTTATGCCATATAGTTTTTTTTTATGATGAATGTCATGTAGCTCATGCATTTACCATGATCCCTTTTGCAATGATTTATCGACTGAATTGTGATATTGATGCGAGTGTAGTGATAGCATTAAAGTGATATTAAGTTGTGTAGGTTGATGCATGCTAGAAACAATTGTAAGTCCACTAAGTCTTAGAGAATGCGTAAGGGCTAGATTGTTGTTATGATTTGGTTGTTTTCAAGGTCAATCTACTTATTATGCTTAGAATTCGATTATAGGTTCTTAGTGATAAAGGCATGAAAAAAAAAAATTTGGAGAAAAAATATGGAAGTTGTTGCTAGTTGTGGCTAGGCGTCAAATGGCTAGTAGCCGGCTCGCATATGGTGCGAGTAGTCTAGGGTTGAGCAAGATGGAGCGAAACGCACTTGCTCAGAAGTATAAAAAAAAAAATTTGCATAATTGATCAAGAGTGGGCTCTTTGGTATTCGAGTTATTAAGTTCTTAGGGGACTTTGTGCCTAGTGACCTAAGGCTTTTAGAGTCTGGGATCCGCTAACCTAACGCTCGTTACATGGATACCATTGTATAAGTCTTTTGTGGACCTCACTCATTGCACGGTCAAATAAGCATTTGAGTTGTAAATAAAAAGCACGATTCCGTAGTAAGCTCCAGAGTTCTTGTAGTGTTGTATATCACTTTGTGCCTAGAATTTTTTTTCTTTGTATAATCGTAGGATTGCCTTGAGGATAGTCTAGTCATAGTAATTGGTCTAGTTCCGAAGCATATCTGTTAAGCATTTGCACACACCACGTTTCTGGCTGTATGTCCGTTTGCATGAGTTTATTGATCTTTAGTTGTCTAACTGCATTCGTTGAGATGTGACAATTTGGTTGGTTAATTGTAGTAAGGGGATCGCTGCATTTTTATAGATTGCATTCATGCATGTTTTTATTTGTTTTTGAGTCTGTGACGCTTGAGGACAAGCATCGATTTAAGTTTGGGGGTGTGATAAGTGGCATTTTATACCACTTAGAACGTCTTAAAATGGCTTAAATTGGTGTCTTGAAATCAAGTATTTTGTGTATTTGATGCGTTTTTCTAGTGTTTATGCATTTCAGGGTTTTAGTTGCATTTCGGGGGAGGAATCATCAAGAATAAGCCTTGGCATGTGTTCACCATTGCGAGAGGAAAGAAACGGGCAGATTACGGCGAAGAAACGGAGCGAAATCAGAATTTTTCCAGTAGAGGTCTGAGCGCCCGCTCAGCATTGCTGAGCGGCCGCGCAGCAAGCTGAGCGCCCGCTCAGCTATGCTGAGCTGCGCTGAGCGGCCGCGCAGGGTCGGGAAAAAAGACAAATTATTTTAGGACTTCTACTTCTGTTTGGTTTCCACTTCTATGTAATCTGAGTTTTATGGGACTATTATAAGTAGATTTGAGACGTTTTCACAAGTGTGGATTGAAGAAGATTGTGTTTTTACGCAAGGAGCGAAGGAGATAAGGAAGAAGACCGATTTAGCACACCGCAACGAAGAGGAAGCATATTCTTGTGATTCTTGTTTCGTTGTAACGTTGGATGCTAGTTTTCTTGCTTTGAACTTATTTACTCTTGTGACGTACTCTGTTTTAATATAATTAGTTTAGTTATTATTTTCTTGTGTTTGTTTATCATGATTTCATATGAACCCATGATGACGATAAGTGCTATTATGGGCTAATCGTGATCATGGGGTTGCAACGGATTTATTATGGAATTCTTTAGTTAATTGTTTAATACTTTAGTGTGTGATGATTGCATGATATCTAGTATTGGTTGTGCGTATTCGTCTTATGTGCGTCGCGAACATATAAGATAGGGTGTTAATCTCTTGTGAAGCGACGGTGGATCTTGAGATTTAGAACTTGCCATGCTAGCATAGGTTCATGTACGTTGTGCATGATTAGTGGGTAACTCTAACAGTTTTATTTGCCCTATGTAATCAAAAGGAATAACTTGTGCTTAAATCGTTGTTTGTTGTCAATTTCTGTAGACATCATATGGGAACTCAACATAATTGATGACTATTCAACACTTCTATTCTAATTGTGGTTATGCTTGATAGAATGGTATTAGTACAATGAAAGTGGCTTTTATCAGTTTCGTGTTATTCGATTAATATCATCACTGTCACATGCTAAAGGTAATAACAATGGCTATAGAAGGAAGTAATAATGAAGTGTGATCTCATGAGTATTTTATATTGATAAATTGAAGTGTTAGTTAAGTGATTAATTAAGTAGTTAATTATAGTTAATATTTAATCAACAATTTTAAGTGTTAGTATCTTAACATGAGAAGTAATCATACATTGGTGAGTGAGTTTAATTAGACAATAATTTAGTCTGAGTCTTTGAGGGAACGAACTAGAAAGTATTCTATATTACTTGCGACACGCCTATACTTGCGTGAATATTAGCGCGTATTTTCGCCTAACACGCATCACCGAATGATCAGTTCAAAAGGTTGATTCTTAGTCCATTTCCTTTGAGATGGTAGATTAGCTCTAGATGAGGTTGCCTCAGTATTGTCATGATGTGAGGTAGAATGTTGATTGGTTGACACTCCCCCTAAGTTGCTGATCTTTTGAGAAGAATTGGGAGTTCTATCAAATGATGAAGTGAATTGATTATCCGTTGACAGACTGTGATCAACGGATGCTTCATTACAAACTTCAACGGATGATGCACTTTGTCTTTCAACGGATGCTGCATTGCTTCTTTCAACGGAAGCTGAGCTATGACTTTCAACGGATGCAGCATTCTGTGCATTATCCAAAGGCAGATTTTGAATCCCTCTTGAGTTGCCTTCTTCATCATTCTCATCTTCACCATCATCACAATTTATCTCAATATTGTCAAATTTGAGTCCTTCATGATGTCCTTCATCTGTTAGTCCATCAATCTTTTTATCATCAAACACAACATGTACAGATTCCATGACAATGTTGGTTCTTAGATTGTAGACCCTATATGATTTTCCAGCAGAATAACCAACAAATATTCCTTCATCAGCCTTTGCATCAAACTTCCCTTTGTGATCAGATTGATTCCTTAAGATGTAGCATTTACAACCAAAGACATGTAGAAAGTTTAAAGTTGGTTTTCTTCTCTTGAATAATTGATAGGGAGTCATGCCTTTTGCTTGATTGATTAGAGAAATGTTCTGAGTGTAACATGCACAGTTAACAGCCTCAGCCCAAAAATAAGTTGGGAGTTTTGACTCTTCAAGCATTGTCCTTGCAGCTTCAATTAGTGATCTGTTCTTCCTTTCCACCACACCATTTTGTTGTGGAGTCCTTGGAGCTGAGAACTCATGCATGATCCCACTTTCTTCACAGAACAACTTCATGGTTGAATTCTTGAACTCAGTTCCATTGTCACTCCTAATATTCCTTACTTTGAAATCAGGATGATTGTTGACTTGCTTGATATGATTGATGATGATTTCACTAGCTTCATCCTTTGATCCAAGAAAATAAACCCATGAAAACTTTGAGAAATCATCTACAATCACTAGGCAATATCTTTTCCTTAAAATTGACAATACATTGACTGGTCCAAAAAGATCCATATGTAGAAGTTGTAGTGGTTCATTAATTGCAGATTCAAGCTTCTTACTGAATGATACTTTCTTTTGCTTTCCTTTCTGACAAGCATCACACAGTCCATCCCTTGTGAATTCCACTAGAGGCATTCCTCTAACTAAGTCCTTTTTGACTAGATCATTTATTGTCTTGAAATTCAAATGGGACAGCTTCTTGTGCCATAGCCAACTTTCAACTGGACTTGCTTTGCTGAGAAGACAAGTAATGGATTCTGCATCTGTAGAGTTGAAATCAGCTAAGTACACATTCCCTTTTCTAACTCCAGTTAGAACCACTTTATTGTCCTTCTTACTTGTGACAATACAGGCTTCAGAATTGAAGGAAACAGTATTCCCTCTGTCACATAGTTGACTGATGCTCAATAAATTATGTTTGAGACCATCAACCAATGCAACTTCATCAATGATGACATTTCCTTTTGAAATCAAGCCATATCCCATAGTGAATCCTTTGCTGTCATCTCCAAAGGTTATGCTAGGGCCAACTCTCTCCTTAAACTCTGTGAGCAGGGTGAAATCTCCTATCATGTGTCTTGAACAACCACTGTCCAAGTACCATAGATTCCTTCTTTATCCCTGCACACAACAAAATCAATCAAGTTGATTTTGGTACCCAAGTTTCCTTGGGTCCAGCCTTGTTAGTCTTTTTCCTAGACTTCATTCCTCCTGCATCTTTTGACTTAGGTAACTTTGGGTGAACCTTGGTCTCAGATGTGGTTGGTTGGAGTGTAGGGTTAGTCACAGAATCATTTAACACATTTGATTGAATCGGATAAGGCATAGGTTGTGCAAACATGTTATTCCACATAGGCATATTGTATGGCATTTGAGGCATACTAAATGCAGTAAAATAAGGATTATTAATATATGGCATGTTTGCAAAATGTGCATGGGGATTCTGGTGAGACATAACAGGCATAGCATGCAGAGGTGACATAGACATGTTAGGCATTGAGGGATTTGAAGGCATGGGAGCATTTTTAACAGATTTGCAATTATCAGATAGGTGATTAACGCTTTTACAATGCACACAGCTTTTTCTAGGAGCATACCTATCAGGGGTGTAATTGTTATCTTTATTAATCCCTACCTTCCCATTTCTTTTAGATTTTCTTTTAGTTTCCTTCTTATCCTCAACCAACTTAAGCCTATCTTTCAGCTGATCTAAAGTCATGTGTCCTATATTCACCTTACTAACATCTCTAGATGTGCTAGCTCCTTCTTTGACAAAGTTCTTGAGAGTTGAATCATTCTTTTTATTGAGGTTTTTATTTTTAAAAGAACTTGCCTGTTTTAATTGATGAGCCTTCAACGGATGCTCATTTTCTTCCTTCAACGGATAACTTTCATCATCCGTTGATTCCACATCCGTTGACAATCCATCAATTAATTATAACTCCTTTTTGTTTTTCTTCCAGGCATCCTCACAGAATGATTCAATTCCCTGAACCTTTGCAATCTGAACACTAACATCCCTAGATGTTTTCCAGGCCTTGATTACCTCTTGCTCAGTTTCTAACTGTTTAGAAAGAATTTCTACTTTCTTAACAGCTTCTGCTGGTTCACTCTCAACAGTCAAACATTTAAGTTTCATCTTTTCAAGCTCAATTACCTGATCCTCTAACACAGCATTCCTATCACTTAAAAACACATTATTCTCCTTGATCCTAGTGTTTTCTTTTTCTAGTGATTTAAGGGAAACACGCAAATAATATAATTCATTGGACATATCATTTATGGCTTCATTGCATTCATGTTTAGAAAGCTGAGAGAGATCAGTAGTAATTACCTGGTTGCTTGATGGACTAGTTTCATTTTCATCAGAATTAGCCATCAGGGCTAGGTTGACATATTCCATATCATCATCTTCATTGACCCCATCTGCTGCCCAATCATCTTGAGTGAGAAAAACTCTTTCCTTTTGTTTGAGTAAATCAAAATACTTCTTTTTGTAATCAACTTGCTCAAATTTCTTTTTATCAGAAGTTGGCTTTCTACACTCACTTGCAAAGTGTCCACTAATGCCACAGTTGTAACATTTGAACTTTGATTTGTCCACCATGTTTTTGTTTGGCTTAGTGAACTTTGTATTTTTTCTGAACTTCATCTTTGCAAACCTCCTGGACAGAAAAGCCAGATGTTCATCAACATCATCAGAGTCATCCTGACTGGAATTGTCTTCATCCTCAGCTGCTTGCTCTTTACCCTTGCTTGATTCTGATTTGCTTGTGCCAATTTTGAGACTTGGCATTGTCTTCTCCTCATTCCTGGCTTCCATCTTCTCACAGTCAGCTACAAGAGCAACCGTTCCTCCTTTTTTCTTTCCCTTTTCCAACAGCTCATCCTGCTCCATTTCAAGTTCATAAGTCTTCAGAATTCCATATAATCTTTCAAGTGTGAAGTTCTTATAATCTTGAGAATTTCTTAAAGAGACAGTCATGGGCTTCCATTCCTTTAGCAGAGACCTAAGAAATTTTAAGTTGGAATCCTTGACTTGGTACACTCTACCATACAGCTTCAATCCATTTAACAGTTTCTGAAATCTGTTGAAGGTATCATTTAATGATTCACCTTCTTCAAAGTGAAAATATTCATACTGTTGAATAAGAAGCTGCATCTTGTTCTCTCTGACCTGCTCAGTACCTTCACAGATGATTTGTACAGTATCCCAAACTTCCTTTGCAGTTTGGCTATAGATGACATTGTCAAACATATCTTGATCTAAGCCATTAAACAAAATGTTCATGGCTCTCTTGTCCTTGCGGATTTCTTCCATGTCTTCAATAGTCCATTCTGCTTTTGGCTTGGGAATGGACTGTCCAACAGCAACTGTTGCAGTAGTAGCTGTGGCTACTTTGTGAGGGATATGAGGACCATTTTCAATACAGTTGATGTAGCTTTCATCTTGAGAAAGAAGATGTAAATGCATCTTCACTTTCCAGTGATGATAATTATCTTTTTACAGGACTGGGATCTTTATACCAATATCCTTCCTACTCATGATGGTAGCAGGAGGATTCTTCTGTGCACTCATGATGTTAGCAAAATAGATCTTTGAACTCTTTGTATGTTAAGAGCTTGCTCTGATACCAATTGTTATTCCCAGTGGACTAACAATGAGATTTACAGAAGGGGGGTTGAATGTAAATCTCAAAACTATTGCAAGTTTTGAGCAGTTTCTAAGGCTAAGTGTTTAAGTGAACAAATGTGTGTGAATTGCTTGAAGCTGATACAGACAGATATATATTCAAACACAAATGTAAAGAACACAAAGAACTTAAAAACTTTTCTGGTGGATTTGTTGTTCCACCAGAGATGTGTTATTTCAGAAAATCTGTGATTCAAAGAATTAAATCACAGTTGCTTCCTAGTACAAACTAGATGATTTTCTCTCTTGATATTTCTAAACAGCTCAGGAAAAAATCACTTCTAATTACTAGCTGCTACTTGGTTTATATAACACCAAGTTTACAAGTGAAGACAAAACTGTAAAATACAATTGAAAGGATTCTTCACATGTTTCTTCTTCATTTCTCTATCCAATGCAATCTAGGATAATCTGTGAATCTTTGAATACTTCCTTGTTTGCATCAGAATGGGAATGCTGCATTTTCTTGATTCCTCCTAGAGGCTTCCACATTCCAGTTTATCTCTGTCAACCCATGTGCCTCTGTCAGCTTATGAATTGTCACTATCAACTGCTAATGAACTAAGCATCCGTTGAAGCTTTCATCCGTTGATGCCTTATCCGTTGAGGCTTTATCCGTTGAAGCTTTATCCGTTGATGCATTATCAGTTGAAGTGTTTATCCGTTGAAGCACTTATTCGTTGATGGATATTATCCGTTGAAGCATAAGAGACATCCGTTGAAGCTTTGTTTCTTATCCGTTGAAGGTCTTCAATATCAGTTGACACTTCTTCACTTATACAAAATTACAAGGCATGAAATATTTACAATTAGCCCTCCTATTTGCATATCCACTAGTAGTCAACATGACTGATACTTTCCTACAACATCGAAGAATTACAACTTGAATCCAGAGAATAAAATGTGCTACAATACTAAACTTATTGCTAAGTAAAGCTACTCCTTCAACGGATAGCCAAGATGGTCTTATCCGTTGAGGCTACAATCACTAGATTTCTACTTAAGTGTTTTGTTTAACTTATCATCAAACTGATACACATATTCCTAACAGTTGTCAAATTCTATAGACATATAGGGTCTCAATATAATTGGTTCATATTCAGCTTCTATCTCTTTTATGGATGTCTGGTAGAATGGTACTCGTGCAACGAAAGTTGGCGTTTATCAGTTTCGTGTTATCTGATTAGTGTCATCACCATCACATGTTAAGATTAAGAACGAAAAGGCTATTGAATGAAGTATTTAATGAAGTTAGGATCCCATGTTTGTCATATATAGTAATTCAGCCTCAATTCTCTTAGTTAATGGTATTTAGTATAATCTCTTAGTTTAATAAAAACCCAATTTGTTATTTGTCTTAGCATTGAGCGATAACCATACATTGTTGTATAGGTGCATAAATTGTACTTAACCTAAACCAATCTCTGTGGAAACGAATCTGATTGATATCGTATACTACTTGTGAATGTGTATACTTTCGTGAATATTAGCGCATGTTTTTGCCCTAACAAGTTGCTAGAATTTCCACCAGATCGTGAGATCGAGTTTTCTATTGACTTAGTTCCCGGAGCAGAACCAGTTTCAAAGGCTCCATATCGAATGACCCTAGTAGAGATGAAGGAGTTAGCTAAGAAACTTCAGAAATTGTTGGATAAAGGTGTAATTAGGCCAAGTGTATCCCCGTGGGGTGCACCATTGTTGTTTGTAAAGAAAAAAGATGGAAGCATGAGATTGTGTATTGATTATCGGGAATTGAATAAGTTGACTATCAAGAATAAGTATCCTCTACCCAAGATTGATGATTTGTTTGACCAGCTTAAAGGAACATGCTGTTTCTCGAAAATGACTTAAGGTCGGGTTGTCATATGTTAAAGATTAAGCCTGAAGAAATACCAAAGACTGCATTCAGAACCAGGTATGGACATTACGAGTTCCTAATTATGTCATTTGGATTGACCAATGCACCAGCAACTTTCATGGATTTAATGAATATGGTGTATAAGGAGTACTTGGATAAGTTTGTTATTGTATTTATGATGACATCCTCATCAACTCGAAGACTAAAGAAGATCATGCTAAACATCTGAGGATTCCCCTACAAAGACTAAGGGAGAAGCAGTTGTACGCCAAGTTTTCAAAGTTTAAATTTTGGTTGGATGAAGTTCAGTTTTTGGGTCATGTAGTGGGTAAGGATGGTATTAAGGTGGATCATGTAAAGATTGAGGCTGTATCCAAGTGGGAACAACCAAAGACCCCGACAGAAGTTAGAAGTTTTCTTGGATTAGCAAGTTATTATCGAAGATTTGTAAAAGACTTTGCCAATATTGCGACTCCATTGACCAAGTTGACTAGGAAGAATGGAAATTTTATTTGGACCGAGAAATGTGAGGAAAGTTTTCAAGAGTTAAAGAAAAGATTAGTGACAGCTCCAGTGCTAGCATTTCCAGATAAGACGGGAAATTTTGTAATCTATAGTGATGCTTCTTTAAAGGGTTTGGGCTTTGTATTGATACAACATGATAAAGTTATTGCATATGCATCCAGACAGTTAAAGCCCCATGAGTAGAAGTATCCAGTACATGATTTGGAATTGGCAGCAATAGTGTTCGCGTTGAAACTGTGGAGACATTATTTGTACAGAGAAAAATGTGAGATATATACGGACCGTAAGAGCTTAAAGTATATATTCACCCAGAAGGATCTCAACATGAGAAAACGAAGATGGGTGTAATTGATTAAGGATTACGATTGTTCCATTACCTGCCGCCCAGGTAAAGCCAATGTAGTGGCAGATGCCCTGAGCCGGAAGGAAAGATTGAATGTGATCAAGGTTGCTGAGGAATTAGCAAAAGAATTAGAAATGTTGGAAATTGAAGTTCGAGTGCCAAAAGGTAACAAGGAGCAATTGTATGAGATTACTTTTTATCCAGAATTGATGGACAAAATTAAGAAGTGTCAGGAAGAAATAATGGATCAAGGACTCTGGAGAAGAACTTTGTACTCAAAAAGACAGTAAAGGTATGTTTAGGTTCTCCTCGAGAATATGGATCCCTAATGTGACGGAACTGAAGAATGAGATTATGCGAGAAGCACATAATTCCAGGTTTTCTATCCAACCTGGAAGCACAAAAATGTACTAGAATTTGGAGCAGAACTTTGGTAGCCAGCAATGAAGAAGGAAATAATGGATTGGATTAGTAAATGTCACGTTTGCCAAACAGTGAAAGCAGAACATCAAAGGCCAAGTGGATTGTTACAACCCTTAGAAATTCCATAATGGAAATGGGAAGAAATCGCGATGGATTTTGTAGTAGGACTACCAAAGAAGAAGTCGAACCATGATGCTATTTGGGTAATTGTTGATAGGTTGACAAAGTCCGCACATTTCCTTCCGATCAATGAAAAGTATTCCTTGGATAAGCTAGTCAAGCTGTATTTGGATGAAATTGTGACCAAGCATGGAGTCCCTGTTTCAATTGTGTCTGATCGAGATCCAAGGTTTAACTCGAGGTTTTGGACAAAATTCCAGGAATATTTGGGCACTAAGTTAAAGATGAGTACTGTCTATAATACCCAGACAGATGGCCAAAGTGAGAGGACAATTCAGACAATAGAAGATATGTTAAGAGTGTGTGCTTTGGATTTTAAAGGAAACCGGGATGATCACCTGTCGTTAATTTAGCTTTCCTATAATAATAGTTATCATGTTAGCATAGGAATGCCATCCTACAAAGCTTTGTATGGACGTAAGTGTAGATCCCCACTTTATTGGGATGAGGTAGGAGAAAAGAAATTGTTAGGTCCTGAGTTGGTTCAACAAAACAAGGATGCAATTGTATTGATTCGAAAAAGGTTAGAAGCAGCTCAGGATAGACAAGGAAAGAATGCGGACTTGCATCGAAAGGACATGGATATAGAAATAGGATTATTGGTATTGTTGAAAGTATTGCCTTGGAAAGGATTGGTTAGATTTGGACAGAAAGGCAAGCTGATTCCTAGATATATCGGACCGTTTGAAGTATTGAGAAAAGTAGGTAAAGTTGCTTATAAGTTGGCGCTGCCGCCGCAACTGCAGCATATCCATAATGTGTTCCACGTGTCTTTGATGAAGCGGTATATCCCCGATTCGAAATCAAGGCATTGAGTATGAGCCAATCGAGCTTCAGCCAGATTTGTCCTACGTACCGATCCAGATCCTTGACCGTAAAGAGCGAGTTCTTAGGAATAAGTTTATTCCTGTAGTTAAAGTGCTTTGGAGAAATCCTCGAGTAGAAGAGTCTACTTGGGAGTGAGAGTCAGATATACTTGATAAATATCCTCACTTGTTCAGTTAGTTAAGATTTTAAGGACATAATCTTTTTAAGGGGGGAGGTTATAACGACTCATATATTTGTAATTATTAAGTATAATTATTGATTAACTAAATAAATAAAATATGTGCATTAGTTTTGTGAGCTGGGTATTGCTTTGTTATTAATTATATGTGGTTATTAGTGCGCGAGGATCATTTGTGTAATTAGTTATTGAGATGTGGTGTTTTGTTTTCATGTTTAGAAGTGATATTATTGAAGATTTATTTTCATAAATAATTGGATTATCTCTATAATTATTTCTATTGCTTTATAATTTTATTTATTATTTTTAGGAATTTATAAAATTTAGAAATCAATATTTTTATTGATTATTTATCCTTAAATAATTTTCTGATTGTATTTTATTATAAATTCAGTATTAAATTTCAGAATGCTTCCAAAATTATGAAATTTATGTTTTATTATGTTTGAAATATTTCGAGAATTTTAAAATTATTTTGAAAAAATTTCGGATTAAATTTACCCGCACATCTTTTCGTTAAGTTGTAAAATGCAGGTCTGATATGCGATTCAAAATGCTTTAAAAATTGTGAAAATTTAATCTTTTAATTTTTGATTATTTTGGGAATTTGAGAATTATTTGGAATTATTCCGATTTGTTTTATCCAAGAAATGTATTGTTAATAATTAAGAATGCGTATTAGATTCGGATAACACGGGAAAGAAACCATATAAGTATACATTTTTTCCTCTTTTTCTTTTTATCTCCTGCCCCCTTCTCTCTCTTGTCTCTGTGCTCTCTCTCCTCTCCTCTCTCGACGGTCTCTCTTCTCCCTCTCAATCTCTCTTCGATTCTCTCTCTCTCTCGCATCTCCCTTCTCTCTATCTCTCTGATTCTCCCTCCCTCTCTTGTTTCTTTCTCTTTATGTTATCTCCCCCTTACTTTTTCCGGTATGTCTCCGATGAAGCCTGGTGGCTTCGTTTTATCATATATATATATATATAACTCTGTGTATATGGTTGTATATGTGTGTGTGTGTTTTACTGTGTGTATTTGTGTGTGCTGGTGGCTTGGTTGCCTCCGTTTCCGGCCATCCCTGCGATTTCCGGGTGTTGTGCGCGTGTTGTGCGTGCCTGACTTGGGTTTTTTATTTTATTTTATTTTTCTCCAAAAATTGTTTGAGTGACTTCTTGAAATAAATAATTTTTTGCGAAAAATTACTAATAATTAATCAGTGAAATTCGTGTAGGGCGTCCGATATAAACGGGAACCCGCGAATTTTACCTCCGTCGGCGATGAGCCTCGGCGAGCCGACGGTGAACGGTGATGAACATTTTTGAGTCCTAAGATTAAAAACATAAAATACCAATAATACTAATTAATAGTTGAATTTGTATCGGTGATCGGGAATGTGAAATTGTGGACTATTGTGGTTGTGACGTCGATTATGTTTCGACGGGATAGTCCGATAAATAGAGGAAATGCTGCCCGATTTCCGAGAAATCAAATTCCAGAAATATGAGAACGTATCTTGTAATCATCGGAAATGTCGAACGAATATATGTGAATACTTTATACGAAATCTGATTGCATGTTGTTGTGAAATATTTTGCCAAAAATATCCAATAACCCTAATTTCCACAAATGACGGGTATATGTATTTCCCAAAAATAAATACCGAACTGACTTTCAAGGACGTGAACCCTAATTGTTACATGAAGTACAATAATATGTATAAGTACGAGTCATGTTTTGATATCGTATGGTAGAGTACTAGCAAGGAAATGTCAAGAATATTCGGTCGTCTAATCTAGGATGTTTCGGTTCCGTAGGTCCAATCGAAAGCCCGAGAATCTGGGTCGGTTCAAAGCCAGCCAGTAGTAATCATTAAATGTATTAAGGCAAGTACCCCTGACCATATCTTTTATGGTTCGGTAATAAATGAATAACTGTTGATTTAAATTGTGTAGTGGAACAGAACGTTTTAAGTTACGTATCCCCTATGTTAAAAATGTTTTGTTAACTTATGATTTGGGGAAAAGTAACTTCTGAAAATGCCTATCTCTAAATTATGAATAAAATTGAAAAGGTTTTGGAAAGAGTGCGGTGATGGAACTGTTTTAAAAAGAGATAGGTAGGAGTGGATTTGAAAACTGGATAAAACGAATCAGATATTGGATAACAGTCATAAGTGGCTAAGTCGGTTGCGCGCCCTATCTAAACCGATTAGTCCAACATAACTTATCAGAGAACTAGCTAGTCTCTGTAGATCTGGTACGAATTATGTGAAAGCCCGATCAGCTTTCCTAGATGAATTGTGTGATAGCTCGGCCAGCTATCCTAGATAAATTGTGAGGAGTCTTGATCAGCCGTCCATAGATAACATCCAATATATAGCTGATTGTGGTTTGTGGTTCCAGTAGAAGAACAAATGATTTTGTGGTCCCCATAACGGGACAGATGGTTTTGATGTTCCTGTAATGGAATGAACGATTTGAAAATGAAAATAGTATGCTAAAATTGGACTCTGGTATTTGCACAGCACACAACTGATGTTATGTTTTAAAAAGCATTCTACTTGTTGATATCCAGTTTACACCTGTTTTACTTGTTTTTGAACAATTTCTGATTTCTGTTCCTATAACTGTTTATCATAAACTATTTTATTTGTTATTCATATAGTGGTGCTGCTGAGCGATGAATCGCTCACTCTTGCAAAATGTTTTGTATATTCATATATTGCAGATGCCTTAGAGACCTGTTGGTCATAGGCAGGGCCAGATTCCAGTTTCTCCCATCGGGCTCCTCTGAGATGGTTGTGTCAGACCAGATGTGGTCTGTTGAGTTGGTGTAAAAAGTTAATTGTGTCAAGTTATTTTAAATAAGTTGGTTTGTATTAATTGTGTAACCTAAATCATACTTGATCCTGGAAAAGATCTAGTGAAGGGGTTGTGTTTATATTGAAATAAGAATGAGTTAGTTGTATTATAATTGTGATTTGATGTGTTAGTGATGTCAACTCCTGACCCCGGGGTTGAGGCTGTCACACCTTGTGTCCCCTATAGTTAGGGTTGTTCATCTCAGTCAAAATTAAAGAATATAAAAGGAATTCAAAATCAAATGACTAATCAGGGGTTTCTAATAAATGACTTATTAATGTAATCCTTGGATCAAAACTGAAAAGATTTTAAAAATGATATTTCTAGAGGAAATGGAATCTAGAAAACATGATTCTGGCATAAAATGGCGAAATGGTGTCGTATCACTAATAAACTATCCACCATATAAGAAAGGTGGAAAATTTCAATATTGCAACTTAAAAGAGCTATCAAAACCTGGAAAAAGGCTTCATGACAGCCTCTGGCACATTACATGATTGAAAACGGGTGTTAGGGATTATATCCTGTAACCGATACCTCTTTTTGAGAGATGCCGAAAGAAGTTATAGATAGAGAAGGTATTGCCAAGGTCTTAATAATTATCTTCTATTTGAACTCTTTTGTTGACTCCTCATCCGATTCTAGAATCTTCCTCATGTCCTAAAGATATCGATAATCTTCATCGTCCTCGAATTGTAATAGCCTCGAAAGATTCCATAATAGAAGTTTGCAACTGCTAGGAGTTTTGTCCAGTTCAACACAACCATCTCAAACGAATGCGTCTATCTTAGCTTACTTGTTGATACTATATCCAATAGTCCAACAGGATCTCGATATGAGCTCAAGCGTCCTTACATAACTATACACACTCATACACACTCTCGTTTCTAGTTTACTCTAACCTCGGCTCTGATACCAACCTGTAACGCCCCCAAATCCGGTGTCTGAAGATTTGATCGTCACAATGAAACCTCAATCAAAATAACCTGTTGAATCAATAAATAAATGCCAGAAACTGAAATATAGCATCTGCGACCCCAAACTACACAGGATCTTTTCAGGTTACAGTTCTAGAAACAAGAATTCCAAATTTCCATAAATAGATTTTCTCCTTCTTTACAAAACTATTTTCAACAAATTCCAACTCAATACTAAACCCGCTAGTATAACTTCGAAAAGAAGTATACTAGGCCCAACTGTATAATACACAACTATAATATATTATAATATAAACAACTTTACAAAATAGAACTTACACTAGTCCGCAAATCCTGGACCAACCACATTCAAAAGGCTTCTTCTTTGCCTTCTCGAATTACGCAATTAAACAGCGCAAGCTAAGCCTCACTAGAAGGTTAAATTTAAAAATAGGCAAGTATGAGCGAAAGAAATGCTCAGTAATTTCATTATAGCATAAATAAGGTCTTTTTGATATAAAACCGACATCTGCCCTAGAGCATAACATTTTAAATCTTAATTGATGAACCATAAGAGTTTTAGTTAAGGAACCCCAAAATTGGTCCTTAAATGTATTCAAAACCCTTTCGATATTTTTGAGCAAAAATAATTCAGCAATATTTTGAATCTTGACGAGAATAAAACTCGCAAAACAATGTTTACGGAAATATCGTAAACAACAATAATATGAAACAATGATTATGGACTGAATCATAACTCGTTCAAAATCGAACTCTTGATATTAATACTTATTTTGTTGTCATATCAAATTAGATATCAATATGAACTTTGATGCTCACAACATCCCATACTGAAGTTAACATCAATCATCCATACTAATACCACCTTTGATGTTTAACAACAACCTAAATATCCATATTAACCAAAAACTGAATCAAAATTGCATTTCACCTTTTATCCGAAACCAAAATACTTGATAAATCATTTATTATATGATTATCAAAAACGATATAATAATTTAGATTGCAATCTTTCTTCGACGGACGTACTATCACATGATGATCAGCCCGTGTGATAGCACTGGGTCATGATTCATAGAAACATGTCCCAAAACACGAGTACTCAAATAAAAGACAATATATATGTTTGTGGCATAGTTTGTATTATAAAAATTTCATATAATACATAGCCCTCTGTTGTACCGTCTGCCATGGTCACCTACGCATTCATTCAATCTCAAAACCTTTTGTTGGAAGGGGTCATAATAATCGACACCCTAAATAATTTTATTTCCCCCATTCACTTGCTAAGAACATTCGCAGCAAAATTATCTTTTTCTCAAGGTATAAAACATTTATAAAACCCGATATTTGGATAAGTAAAAACACTTAACTATTCTAAACATAAAATAACAAAAGAGTACTTGGATATTAAGCATTTAATTCAGCGATATGTAAAACATTTATCTATTCTGAACTAAGAATAGAGAAACAATACTTGCATAATCATAAGCAATTGGATATGAAAGATATTAAACTATTCTGAAATTAGAATAGTATAGAGAACTTGCATAATAGGGTTTAAAATAAACATCACTTGAACAATAACTGAAGATATGGATACTTGCCTTTGGTTTTAGCAATTAGTCACACTCGTAACAACGCGATTATATCAGTCTGGAATCTCAAGACATCACCGTCTTTCTTTTCAACACTTCCCTGATAAGTTGCTCCTGCAATTTCTAGAAGCCAGATATCCAATACTATTCCATTTCACTCTTTATCCAACGTCTTGTCCTCATCAACTCGAACGAGCTACATCAATCGTTTGATGTTCTTGCTGATGAAATCAGATAGTAATCTTCAAGGGCTTCGATTCCATTACTTGTACTACAAAAACGGAGACTGGAATCACCTTCAAACTTCCGTTTGATTCTCACAGCTCAAGAACACCCCCAAACTGATTTTCCTGAATTTTATTATATTTTTAGTTAATTCTGAAAATAAAATAAAATAAGTAATATCTGGTATTTATATTAACAGAAAAATAAATATCCAAAAATAAATAAGGGTGTTTTTATCCCCTAATTACAATAATTAGGCCCAAAATAATAACTATGGGGAATAATTTCTAAAGCAATTAAATATAAAATTTATATCAAAATTCCCCAAAAATTATGAACAATTTCAAAATGCAAAAATTATAGACATTTGAAATGTGTATGCTTTTATAAAAATAAAAATATAAATTTTGTGGGATTTGATGTCCCGGTGGGGTCCCGGTCCGTTGATTTTTGAAAAACTGAAACGATTCCTGAATTAACTGAAAACCCCGAAAACACATAAAATGCATTCAAATGCACATAAAACGAGATAAAAACAAGTACCTCAATAAAGACGCCAATAAACAAGCATCTAGATTGAAGATCGATTCATATAAATACCTTTTAAACACATAACAATTAATTGAAAAATATTGTGGTCCTTGCGAGGCCACAGATAACAACTATAACACGTAATATCATGGAAATAATCATTTTAAACTCATAAAATACATTATATTTATTTATTTAACACAAAATATTCACTCAATCCCTAATATTACTAAACGAACTCAATTTACCGATATCAATAAAATGATCGGCTTTCAAATAAACTTTTGAAAATAATACATTTAAATAAATATTTTCAGAAATTAATAAGGATCGATACAACGCTTAACAATTAGTACATTACCATTTAATAATACGAACTCGTCAAACAGGAATAACATATCCACCATTTTACTCCTTTCAAATCAGAAAATCACATAAAAATATTCAAATAATAATAATAATAATTCAGAAAAATACGGGATACCACAAGCAGGGTGTCTCCAAATGGTGTGTTTCTGTATATAAAGACTCACAAGTTATCAAGGTACATGATCAATTATCTTAACAGTTACTCATTAGCAGAATGGCTCAGTCTAGTAGAAGCTCTAAGAGGAACTGAAATCATTGAAGAACTTGAGTACCTAGTTAGACTCAAAGATCTAATTAGAGAACAACCATGCTATGAAAAGTTCAGATAGTCATGTAATTCAATTTTAAAATTAACGGCAAGAATGTAAAAAAGTTATACTTTGTAAATTTGTCAGCCTCATTTTATTTAATTTTAGCTTGGGGTTAGTCTTGTTATCAGGCATGAATTTGTGACAAGTAATCTTCTCACAAATTGGGGGAGATTGTTGTGCAAGACATGTCCGTACATAACAAGACTAAGTCATCTTGACAACCCTAAGGATAAGTTGATGATAATCTAATTTTGTATTATGTAATTGTATTTCTTGAGTTTGTAAAATTGTTAAGTAGATTATACTGGAGGATTTTCTGTGAACAACCATCAAGCTAAGGAATAAACTCTAGAAGAAGATCAATCTTGATCATGCCTTAGAGAAAAGTATAGAAGCTTGGAGTTGAATAATGTTGTTCTAGGAAAAATACTCTAAGTTAGATATCGACAAGTCACAGATCAAGGAATATCGAGAAGTATGTTGAGAAGTTTAAAATGACTTGTAGATAAGTCCCAAGACATATCGACAAGTCAATATGCATGTAAAGAACTAAAGATATCGACAAGTCAAAATGTCCATATAGAGAACTAGAGATATCTAAAAGTAAATTCTTCATGTAGAGAACTAGAGATATCGATACATCATTCTTCATGCAGATAACTTGAGATATCGACACGTCAAAAGCTTATAGAGAACTAGATATATCGACAAGTCATTCTACTTGTAGAGAATTGAAGACCTCGACAAGTCAAAAATATATGTAGAGAACTCAAGATATCGATAAGTCAATTTACTTATCGATATGTGGCATATCTACAGAACAATAGATATCTCAACAATCTATTTTATAATTCAGAATGCAGACAACTTGAAGATTATAAATTATCAGTCAATAAACAATTCTATCACTGAATTGGAAAGCCTACAAATGCAGCTTGAAGAATACAAGATCAAGGGCCAAGATTCACTAGACAGAGGAGGGTCAAAAACCTAATATATTTTACACAGACTTTTGAACACTGAAAATAGAAATGTACAAATTAGCTTTAGAAACTGTGTTAGTCCATTTTAGTGTAAGTTTTATAAACCCGTGCATGTTGATCTATAAAGCATGTCACATGTCCTTTGTTTAGAAGTAACAAACAGATCTAGGAAATATCTTGTATTCTCTCTCAAGAATTGTAACTGAGTTCTTATCTTTAAGAACATATATTTGTAGCAAAAAAAATTGATTTAATATTAATCAAGTGATTTTTTGATAATCTGCTTGTGTGTTCAAAGTTAAGTATTTTATCATTATAAGTTCATACATCTGTTTTGTTCTAAATAGGCAAACACTTTCATATTTAACTAAAAACCAAGAAAACACATTCACATCCCCCCACTTTGTGTTGCATTTCATGTATAACAACCTAGAAGGAGCAAGTGTGTTAAAGAATGGCTCTAAATCTAAGTACTAGAAGTGGCATTGACCTTGTAGGAGCAACACGGAAGAAATGACATCAGAAACTAACTCAGGAATGCTTATAACACCTTGTAGGCGCAAGTGGCATCAAAATTCTAAGGAAAAATCTTTCTTGTATGCTTGTAAGGGGATGTAAGCTTTTCTTGGCCCTAGGAGGCAGAAATAGCTTGAAAAAACTAAGTAATAGACTTGTTCTTTTAGTTATAGGCGCAAGTAACCTCCATAGTATCATATTGGCACAAGTAAAAGCAATAGTCTAAGGCAAATGACTTTGCTACTTCTTCTAGGCGCAAGTAGGATGATTTATATGGCTTGATGGAGTAAGTGAATGGTTATAGTACCTAGTAGCCGCAAGTAAGCCTTATTTCTAAGTCAAATGGCACTGTTTCTATCCTCTAGGCGCAACTAGTCCTTACTTGGATTCTTAGAGGCACAATTGGAGGCTTGGTTAAGTTTCTAAGTGCACAAACAAGTAAGCCTTATTTCTAAGTCAAATGGCATTGTTTCCATCCTCTAGGCACAACTAGTCCTTACTTGGATTCTTGGAGGCGCAATTGGAGGCTTGGTTAAGTTTCTAAGTGCACAAATGCACTCTAGGCGCAAATCATAGAAATAAAATGATACAGGCGTAAGTTGGACAACCATGTGCAAGTGGTAAATCATTTTACTTGACTATTAGCTTGCCACATATGTCTTTTATCTCACCATACCTACCAGCCTTTATAATCAAATAGATGCATATTGGAATTTAGATCTCACCGACGTTGAAAAGTGTGAAGCCCTTGCAAATTATTCTCAGCACATAAAAATATTGATTTGATAAGGAGGGGTCATGCTCAATTGATTGATAACTATTAAAAGATTTACACATCTAGATACACTCACCATTTATAGGCTCTTTGATTGTATTGATTATTATTTGCTAAGAGTTAAAGTTTCTAGAGTGATAGGAAGAAACCATTATTTTGATAGCTTATAGATTTGTATTGACTCTTTCTTTTTGTAACTTTGAATCTATATTCAAAGGTGTAAGCAAACCTTTGTGTTTTAATTTCTTTATATAAGAATTATTCCGCGAAATTCTTGTGTTTGTTTATTTTGTTTTGAAGTTTAATTTTCGATGCATTAATAGTTTTAAAACGAAGAACATACATTCACTCCCTCTATATTCGCCCCCGCGGAACAAAAAATTAGCGGTTTTTTATTAAAATTTGAAGGTATAAATATTTATACTTTATAAAGTACCCACACTAAAAAAATTTATATGTCCCTATAATGTGGATAAATCTTTCATAATTTGAGTCATATTTAGTTGTATTTATATTTTTTTTTTGCTAAATTAGTTA
This sequence comes from Apium graveolens, assembly GCF_009905375.1. Taxonomy (NCBI): domain Eukaryota; kingdom Viridiplantae; phylum Streptophyta; class Magnoliopsida; order Apiales; family Apiaceae; genus Apium; species Apium graveolens. The sequence continues at coordinate 96,193,823 of NC_133655.1, read as the reverse complement.
TAATTATAGTTATACAATCATAATTGAAGATTAAATGCTTGAATACTAATTTTAACACTTAAATGTAAAAAAAATTAAAAGCTCCAGTGAAAAACACAAAAAAGATTGAATTTAAATCACTTACGCGTAACATAGCCACTTATGTAAATGGTGCCCCTGTAGATGTAGGGATGACAACGGGTCAGATCGGATTGGGTTTTGTAAGATCCAAATCTGATCCGTTATGTTTCAGTTTGGATCGGGTTCGGATCCAAATTGATACTGTATATTGTCAATAAATGGTTGGTGTTGTAGTCGAGGTCTTCCGTTCCTAAATGTATGTTAAATTTCTGCTCACTCATGTGTGTGTTTGTTTAACTAAAAAAGTAGTACTCTGTATATTTAGATAGTTCAATATTAGTGTGAAATATAGCAAATTTAATAATCGATAATTATCCAACGTCCATGTTATAACATTAGATTTAAGTATTTGATTTATAAAAATTAGGTACTATTATTATAAAATTATGTAAGATCAGAATATGCTATCGGGTTTTTTGGGTTTCTGGTTTGAATCGGGTTTGGAACGGATTTCGGGTTTCTAGTCAGGTATCGATTCAGTATACCTAAGATCCAAATCCAAATACAAACTATTTTGGGTCTGAAATTAAGATCCAGTTCCGGATCCAAATCTAAGATCCAAATCTAAAAAATCAGGTTTGGATAAATCAGAACTGATCGAATAACGGTTGAGTCGGGTAAAATTGTCATCCGTACGTTGATGCACCCGCCACTAGTTTGGTTAGTGACATATCCAAGTAGAAGATCATAATGGTTTCACATTATTCAATGAAAGCTCCCAAGCAGATAAATAAGAAACAAAACTTTTCCGCATAAACTAGACAGGAAGATGAGGCCGAACTTAGAAAGCAATATTGAAAAAATCAAACTTGGATGTATTCTTTTGGCACCCTATGTTATTACACACGCATAAATCTTTTTATTTTTCACTATAATCGCGGTGCAGCCAATTATCAATCCAAGTCCAACAGTCTAAGTTTATCAAATGCTTTTTAGCCAATTCTTGGCGGTATATAGAATAATACAGTAATTTTGGTTCTCATGCACATGCGATAACTGGCATGTTTTCAGCGCCTTCTGAATCAATATTGCTCTTTTTCTTGCATTTGAATATGTGAAAATTGCATGCAGTTCAACGCCATAAATCTTAATCATGCAGTGGATTGGAACCACATATACATTATGCAATCCAGTGAATCAGCAGTGTACTGCAATTGTTCGCTCTGTCATCTGGGGGTGACTTGGCGTGAGCTTGTTTTAAAACAATGGTTATTTTCGTACCGATAATCCTGTTGGACAAACTTAGTATTTTAGACTAAGTTGTGAATCATTTTGAGACTCTATATGAGTGAGACACATTATGTGTTAGTGGTGTGTATTTATTGGAACATATTCTTCTCTTCGAGGGGATTCCAACGCATATTAACACGCTCAAAATGAGTAAAAGGTGAATGCGAACTGATGTTCCAAAGTTTTACCTTTTAATATGAAAAGTGGTTTTGTACCACATCGAGAGTAGCACAAACCTATTCCTTAGTTTTTCTTATAAATACCATGTACCACATCGAAAAGAAAAATAAGTCCTTTCAAGCCTCTCTTTATAAATAGAGTCTTAGGGCACCAGTTTTATTAAGTCGAGGAAATAAGAGTCATCTCTTTCATTCTCGGTCTCTTTAGTCTTAAATTTTTCCAATATTCCGGTGATAGTTCTCGGGCTCAGTTCAAGTTCGCTGAGAGTATATTCGATCTATCGATTATACTAGTATCTCGTTTTATCCTGGGAAGCAGGTCGCTAAACACGGATGGTGCGGGGCGAAACTGCTTTAAGGAGACAGTTTTCTGGACTCGAGATTAAATTCAATCTCTGTTTGTTTTCTCAAACCCTTCTCCTAATTTAATTGTTAATTCTCATATGCTTATGTGATTTAAGAATTAACAATGTTTTTGTGAAGTAGTTATATATTCAATATATATATATATAACAATGTCTTTATCGTACAAGATTGATAACAATCTTAAAGCAGTTTTCTTCAATTTTCATACTTTCTTGTGAGTAGACGCAAAAGTCAATTTGATTGTTTAAATTGGATTTATTTATGGGTATATGAGTGGCCATTATTTGCCTCATTAATTAAATTAAATTTAGTGCGTTAATTTCTTTGATCACTTGTTGCCATGTGCTTGAAATTAATATAAATTTGATTTTAAGTGGTGCTTTGTTTAAGCATAACAGGTACGAGGCAAAAGTAAGCACAAAGTTGTTGGATAATTGGTTTCTTATAAGGCTATTGATGCTTTAATGGTTATTGATTTATGATCAACTTATATTCAAGTGGACATATTTGGTGACATCTCTTTCGGGTTGATCATTATAAATTGGTAGATTAAACCCAAATTTATAATTCGTCCATGTTTTTGCTATTAATGGATAGCTTATTATGTTTTGTTAACATGGTGATTGATTTCTTACTTCTGAATTGATTTTGGAATTATTAGTACACTGATACAAGAATCATATATGTTATAGTTTACATGCATGTTTGCAAGTTCATAACATGATATTGCTATGCAATTAAATGATATGGCTACATAAATGTGACCCTTCATGATGGAACTTGATTATTTGGTGATTAATTTTTTAATCATTGTTGAGTGATGATAAGGCATCAATTATTATTGTTTAATCTTTAATAATGGAGTTATATCACAAACTTGTAATACTGGATAGAATGCAGTAACATGTTTGTTGTTAAATAATGTGACGAGGTGGGCAGCTGAAGTGAACCAGATTTACAATTGCTCAGGATTCTCCACATTAAAAAACCTAATGGGCCTGGAGTACAGGTTATGAGTCGGCACATAAATTATATTTTTCTGGTTGGATTTTTCCTCCAGTTAAATAGTAATTTCACGTGTTGGTGTCGGTCTGCTGCGGCAGTGACACACGAGCCTATTATAGTGATCCATGTGATACTTAATACGGCGAATATTGATATCAGTATTTATGCTGAACTTCGGAGAGAATCCGAAAAGTTGTTAACCCTAACACATCAGTTGATCAAGGATCACTGAATGTGGGTTTATTGAAGATTTATGTTCTTCCTTGGGCCTTTTCTGGTTGTACCAGTAGGTGAGCCATAAATGTAGGTTCGTGTGAACCATGTAAATATTTTCGAGAAATTCGGTAATTGAATTTTTAATGATAAGAACTACGGGAAGTTCTTTTAACATGATATTAAAATCTTATAGGTTTTAATGAATAACGTAAAACCTGCTCAGATGAGAGGTAGTGACACGATACGTGTTTACTGTCTAGTTTGATAGTAAAACATTTGTCACTTGTACTCGTAGTCGAGTCAATATTGAAGCTAAATAGAGAGATGTGTGCTCTATAAACTCAAGGGTAAATCCAACTTAATACAGATAATTAAGATGGTTGTGAATAAATTTGATGATGAATAATCACCGGGCAAATTCTGTTTGCAACGTGAATATTCATGAGGTCGTTGCACCTTACTCGCATTATATAAATGGAGTAGATGCAGGCTTGAGTTGCGCTCTAAGAGAGAAACGATTGTGATCAGCTCAGACTATCACTGAATTTGAGGATATTAGTTACGAAGGGCTAATCGTTCCTTAAACATGATACCACAGAAGGAAATAATTAAATTTCCTATTAGTTTTGGAATATTTTCAGACATTCTGTAAAATATTAAAATTGTGGGGGTATCTAAAATAGAAAATTATTGAATTTTCTATGAATAGTGGAATGTAATGAAACATTCTTGAAAATAATTGAAATGTGGGGGTATCTCGAAACTTGATACCAATACCTCTGTTGGTAGCATGAGATCCAAAATCAATTGAGATATTTTGGATGGATACATAGACAATGGTTGAGTCTAATAATATCCGATATATGAATCTAATTTTTGAGATTCGTAAGAATACTATTACAGAGTTTAGGAATGCTTATGCGATAAGCTAGTAGATCCTAGTAGATCTGTAATTAAAAATCATCTAAATGAACTTACGAGTTATTGGATGAATGTGAGGATGAACCTGCAGAGAGCAAAAGACTTGGATAATTGCTAGTCCCGAATGTCTTGATAATTTGCTTGAAGGTGAACTCGTAAATTTAATAGAAGCAATGCGCTTCACGTATAATTTCTTGATAAGTGAATATATCAAGAGAAAATTTGACTATTACTGAGTCAATAAATCAAGATTTTCTAGCACGTGTACTAGAAAATGGATTGTGCATGTTCTCTCTATGTCCTTTGTGGGGGAAAGGATGTTAAGAAATAGAGAGAGTGGTTCTGTTTGACAGAATCTTGTTTAAAAAAAATATATAGATCTTCTTACGAGATAGAAGCATTAGGACCCAAATGAATTTTTAAATTGGGAAAATATATATGGGTCTGAAGGAAGTATAAGGTCAGACTGATACAAAAATATTACAGTCGAAAGTGATGACCTTATATAATTTATGAAATATTCTCGAGTTTTGAGAATAAGGTTCATTAAGATGATACTAAAATTATCGTATTGTGAAATTTAAAAGTGCATCAATGAACATTGAGATGGTCTTTCTAAATAGATATTTGGAGAAATATCTATTTACGTGAACCCGAGGGTTGCTCTAGATAAAGCAAGAGTAGAAAATCTGTATTTTCGGTGATCATGTTGAGTGAAACAACATTGACACGAAATAATGGCATATTAAATTTGATATTGCTATGATAAGCAATGTCTTCAAATAAATGACATGGTTGCCATTTTGAGGACGCTCAATATTGGTTGCTATGTGAATAAGGATTGCCAGTTTAAGGACGCTTAAACTCGGTAATGATGCAAACTGAAATTGCTGATTTTTTGGGACGCTAAAAGCTGGTAATATCAATAACAAGTGAAGCCTTAAGTAATAACTAGTAAAGTTATTTCATAAATATGAAATATGTCAATATGAGATGTCAAACTGATTCAAAATCAGAGAATTGACAAGTGTGCATGTGTTATTTACACATGATATGCAAGTCATAATTGATTGCATGTGAGTGATCTGATCATTACGAGAAGTAATGACAAGAGGATCATCTCTGAAAATCTTGATGAGATTGAAAAGTTTTGATTTGAAGATTACAATCTTCGTGACTTTAAAAGTTTTAGATGATACATGTCACATGTTGGTGATGTGAATTTTGAAGAGGTCAACGAAGCTAAAGTTGTCATAGCTGGAATGGATTTATATATATCCAAGCGTAGATGAACAAGGATCTCTCAAGAAGGATTGCAAGTCTGTTGTACTTTTTAAAATTGTACAAAATTAGACATAGGCTACACAGTTGGTAAACTGGGTAGATGTACGAGTACAATGGAAATTGGTCACTTGGAAGTGATTGCAATGAGATTTAAGATGTATGATATGTGCTCGTGAGCTTGGACTTCAATACGAAAGATATCTAATTGTACTATGTGAATATAGTATGTAAATTAGATATTTGACTTTAAGAACTTAAAAGTCATTCGAGAATACATTTCACACTTAGCAGTCGTGTCATGGAAATCCTAAACTTAGCTCGATTCATGATGGAATACGAGTCTGGTGCATAAAATAAATGCAGTTAAAAGGCCGAGTAGCCACTTTGTAAGGATATTCCTAAATGACAAGGAAAATGTGTCTTCAATATGCATATATCGTGTAATCAATATGCAAATTGGGAGATCACATTATTGTGTATGAAATGGTATGTCTCACATCTATGATGAGGACATAATACCATTAAACAACTATTCTCAACGAGAATTATCATGATTGACTATGTAAAGTTAAATGATAATGTTTGGATCCACTAACCAGATGGTTAAACTGAGCGAATCTGTTTAAGCCAAGAGAATCTAGTTAGACCGAGAGATAGTTGTCAAATCATCGAGAGGAATGGGCCTTGCCTATTGCTTAACGGCGTCATGGTGGACACCCAACCTTGCTGACTGGAGATCCCAAGAACTTGGTTCAATGGGACAACTAAATCATGATGACCAAATCACTGTGGGGGTAACCCCTGACCTATTTCTATGATGATGAAACAGTGAGACCCGTAAGGTACGAGGTTAAGCTTTATGCTTTTAATGATCTTTGACGAATACAGGGATTTCAAGTTTGAATACATAATATTCGGTTAAGTAAACGCGGGTTACTCTATAAGATAAAGATCACCTATGTAAGAGAGAAGTATGGCCGCTTCAAAGGAGAATTGCGAGGCACAATTCTTTAGAAACTCTTGCAGAACCAGGACGATGTTCCAGGGACAAAATGGACATAATCATGAGAACTGAATGAGTCAGGAAAGATATAGTGATGAGTATGTCATCGTTTACACAAACGGTCGAACAGTTCAAGGACATCGCGTCATACTGTCTACCAGTAAAGTCGATATACTTATTCGAGCGAAGGTTCAAGGAGCATTCTCTACCTATCGTATGCTATATCCGACCGCCGGAACTATCACCAAGTCAAGCTCCGCGTCTGTCTGTCTATGTGGTGTCTATGTGGTGCGTGCTACTGGACCATCAATCTCATTTGTGGGGGATTGTTGGACAAATTTAGTATTTTAGACTAAGTTGTGAATCATTTTGAGACTCTATATGAGTGAGACACATTATGTGTTAGTGGTGTGTATTTATTGGAACATATTCTTCTCTTCGAGGGGATTCCAACGCATATTAACACGCTCAAAATGAGTAAAAGGTGAATGAGAACTGATGTTCCAAAGTTTTACCTTTTAATATGAAAAGTGGTTTTGTACCACATCGAGAGTAGCACAAACCTATTCCTTAGTTTTTCTTATAAATACCATGTACCACATCGAAAAGAAAAATAAGTCCTTTCAAGCCTCTCTTTATAAATAGAGTCTTAGGGCACCAGTTTTATTAAGTCGAGGAAATAAGAGTCATCTCTTTCATTCTCGGTCTCTTTAGTCTTAAATTTTTCCAATATTCCGGTGATAGTTCTCGGGCTCAGTTCAAGTTCGCTGAGAGTATATTCGATCTATCGATTATACTAGTATCTCGTTTTATCCTGGGAAGCAGGTCGCTAAACACGGATGGTGCGGGGCGAAACTGCTTTAAGGAGACAGTTTTCTGGACTCGAGATTAAATTCAATCTCTGTTTGTTTTCTCAAACCCTTCTCCTAATTTAATTGTTAATTCTCATATGCTTATGTGATTTAAGAATTAACAATGTTTTTGTGAAGTAGCTATATATTCAATATATATATATATAACAATGTCTTTATCGTACAAGATTGATAACAAATCCTAGATGCGGATCTAAGTAGAGGCCTTTCGGGCTAGAGAACGAAATTTGAAACTTTTTTTGATTACTAGTTTATGGTATGAGCACATATATATTTATCAATTACCCCAACTAAAAAAGATGCTATGTATCTCTATATTGTTTATATTCTTATAATGATTGGGAATGAAGATAAAATATAGTTAAACAACCAAAGGCTTTGATTTTAACGATTCTGCAAATTGTGACATAACTTTCTTGTACAGGTAAAATTGCCCCCACCTAAGTTTTTCCAAGACCCACCACCGGATAATCCCCCTCCCCAGCGAATATATATCATGACATGGTGTAATGTTAGAACATGCAGCGTTCCATTGTGTACCTAAGACGGAGGGGAGGGGTCCTTTTAACTTTGGGCATCCTAGAATTTTTTTGACCGGCTCGCTAGCTAGTGTTTTGTTTCTATCATGTTTCGTAATATATATTGAATTTCCATATCATTCTGCAATTGCCACATCTTCAACCACTGGTCCTCCCACTTGTTCTATATATCACTAAGAGTAGTACGTAGTATAACAGCTCTTAACTAGTTAGTTAATTACAAAATTCTGGGATAAAGAAGTTTCGACTTCAATGTTTAAACAATGGTGAAATAGCTTGTTTTATCATGTAAATTATCATTAGTTGATTCGTATTTTTCCCTGTACTCTAATCCTCAATCGTATGATACCAGAAACTGAAGAATATTATAACAAGTCCAGGCCACCATAGTATTCTGATATGTATTGGGTTTCTAAACTTCCCGTCTGTAGCCGCTCAGTCATGTTTGGGAAAATTAATCAGAATGTGAAGAAATTGAAAAACATATAAACGGACAAAACGTAAAAATTAGAAAAGAGATCGTGTGGGATGCAAATTGAGTTTAGATCCGGAAAATTAAACCTAAAATTGACATTCAAATTTATAGCTTAATGATACTAATTTGAAATCTAATTTAATTCGACCCAAAAATTATTCAAATGACTAGATTGGATTATATCCCGAAAATTGATCAAAAATGAATAATAATTAATTTTAACCCAGTATATCTTGAAATAAGGGATTCCATATATCCGAATTAAAACATCATTGAAATAAATTTTAGTTTACTTGATATAGTTTTGGAAAATAGTTGAATAATGATTCAAAAAATGATAATCAAGTAATATAACCGAATTGCATCCGCTCATATATATCTAAATTTTATCCAAAGTTAAACCCAAACGGAATCAAATTCGATTCGGTTTGAACTACATCCAAAATAAATGATAGTAAAAAAATTAATCTGATCAAAATCGAGGCGATTATTCAAATTGTGAAGCTGTGGGCATGGGATGATGTAAGAACATTATAGGGGCTTATAAGTTATATCCACATGTCGAAGAGACGTGGGCATGATAGATGCTCGGGGAATGGCAAGGAACTGAAAGGGGAAGAGTACAAAAGGGGGGGAAGCTGCGCAGAAACTGTGTTGTTTAAACTTATTCTAAGTTAGTATTATTGTTGTGTGATTGCCTGCTGTGCTCCTTTTGATTGTATCTGTCTATCATGTATACCAATCATAAATGGGTCTCCTTTCACCGTTGCAATTAATAAAAATATCACATTTGCATTTGTAATGGGAATACATGCAGTTTTGTTTATACAGTTTTCTTGTGTTGAAATTATGAATTTTAAAAACTTTAGTTAATTATCAGCATGGTGATATTTTCGTTGGGGCAAGGGGTATCATGATATATACATATGTGTGTTTGATTTGTGAAAGTGTGTGTCTGATGTTTCTTTATCAACTTGGTACTACCTGCACAAGTTTAGTCTCTTACTAGACCCTACTCAATTCCTTTGGTGTTTTACCCTTGGCCGTTTCTCTTTGTTGGGGCTCATGCTAACTTACAGTCAGGCTGCTCATGGTTTATCAAACTCGTTCAAACCAACACTCATTTAAGCCGATTAAACCGAACTATCCAAGTTTATGGGTTAGTTGGGTTAAATTTCTGTAGGGCCGATTATATTGGATTGGTTCGGATTTTAACTTTTTAAAACTCTAACCCAATGCAACACACTCTAACGGTTAAATCCCAACTTATTTCCATCATATATATATATATATATATATATATATATTACTGACTCCCTGACCATTTTAACTTCGCACACAGTCTGATACATTTGCTTTTGTCCATAACTGACTATGCACTACGCAGTAGACAAATGAAATAATAACAATAATATATTTTGAATTTAAATTGTAATTTTGCACTAAACTTTTTAAATTGAATTAAATTTGGGTAATATGACGTGTAACAAAATGTTTTCACAAACTATTATGTTAAACCAATTTAATTATTTATAGTATTTATGTTTATCATATATTTATGCAGAGCAAAAGTAAATTTTGATAGGTTGTGAAATTAAGAATTTATATTTCTTGAATCAAGATTCTATTTTTAACTTTCCACTTATTTTTCCGAAAGTTGTGTTTGTGGTTGTGAAAATATCTTTATACTTGTTTTAATATACCTCTAATAATTTGAACGATCATTTATTTATTGTATGTAGCATTTTTTTACTATCTACTATTATTCTTATTCAGCTCATTCAACCCATTCAACCCAACCCAACCCAACCCGACCCTACCCATCACTCATTTAATAGGGTTGGGTTATAATTTTTTTTGATATTAATGGGTTGAAAATTTTCAAACCCGAATTAAATGGGTTGGGTCGGTAAATTGTCTAAACCGACCCAACCCAGTCCATGTGCAACCCTACTTACAGCCAACGAGGTCTACTTATTTACTACCTCCGTCCCATGGAATTGTATATGTTCACTGTTTACACGTATTTCGAGACTTCTATAAAAGTATAGTTTGATAATATATTTTTTAATTTTTTTTCTTTTGAATAAAACTTCAAACATAAAACTTTTATTCACGGAAATTTTTTTTAAAATAATATTGTGGAATTATGTTTTAAATAATGTGTGCCAAAAAGTAACGTATATAATTCAATGGGACAGAGGGAGTATAAGCTGACTGTTCACAAACAGAACTTTTCGCGAATAAGCTCAAACTCGCCTCGTTAAGAGCTCGTTCAACTCGACTCGTTAACGAACTCCAGCTCGAAATCGAACGGATAAATGTGTTCGTTAAGCAAAACTAGTTTGAGCCGAGTTTTGGGTTATTCGGCCCGAGTTCGAGCCGAATTTTGGGTTGTTCGGCCCGAACTCAGCTCGAACTCGCTCGTTAAAACTCCAAAAAAATATAATATATTCGTAATATTTTTATTCATGAATTGGTGTTTCGAATTTTTTAAAAATATTTTTCATCGACCCAACCGTATGGATGTCAAGATATATATATATATATATATATATTAGTGATATAACCAAAGTTTCAAAAAAAAATATTTGATAAGTTATTTTCACAGTGAAATAGCGGTTGACCTGATTTTTTTCTGGCTCGGCTCGACTCCTTTATGTTCGCGAACAAGCTCGTGTTCGGCTCATTAGTTAACGAGCTTGAGCTCGAACATAATTTTGTTCGATAAAAAATATCGGCTTGGCTCGGCTCGGTTCGTTAGAAAAAAATAATAAAATTTAACTCTATTCGGTCAAAACTCGGTTCTACTCGGTTCGTAAACATGTTTAGAGAAAGATCCAAATATTTCATGGTTTAGGAGGGCAGCTTCTTATTTACAGTTGATTCATCTTTTTACAAAATCTCTGCACCTTTAAAGGAAGATTAGTTCCAATTCAAAACTACGTGTATGATTATAAGTTAGATTTATTTAATTAACATATAATTATAAGTTATAACTCCATTACCCCCTCTTACGAAATAATGAAAAAACAGTACCAATAATGTATTAACAATAATTAATTACACTCGAAGATTAATAAATCTTCAGTCAAAAATATAAATCTTCTACATATAGTTGAAATTTAAACACCATCACTGTGCATGTTGGTTGTTTTTTTTAAAAAACAAGAATACATATATATATATAACAGTTTTAAAGATTAGAAAATCGCAATGAAAAGTGAAAATTTTAAATTTTTGAAGTATGGTAAAATTATTTTGTATATCCAAATTATATTTTATATCCCAACTCTTTAACCTTCCTTGTACGATTCAATAGTATATTTTGGGTCACATGTATAAAAGTGCTTTTTTATCAGTAGTTACTGAATATATTAATTTGAAAAACTACTTCTTCTTTTTTGTTTTTGAAAACATAATTTTGAAAAAATAAAGCTGCTATGTTCACTTCCCAGCTGAAAATTTGATTTAAGTTTTTTTCTGCAAAAGTTTTATTTTTGACAGGGTTTTTCTGCTAAAATTAAATGCGGTGTTTCATCCTCTTTTCTCCAGAAACAATTTTCAGGAATTAAAAATCAGAAGCCACATGAAAATAGTAATTATTTTTTAAGATTATAAAATTATCTGGTCAAATAACCTTACTTCTACAATTGTCACTGTATTCTGCTGTTTGCATCATAATAATTCGTATCCTAATGGTACATTTACGTTCTCTGTTGTACGTACTCCTATTCATCTATCTCTTCCAAATATTTATGTCTTCTTCTCAACTTCATTCCAATCCCATCTCTTATAATTCTCTGCATACATTCCTCAACCGTGATCTCTTCAGTCCTAATACAAGCTCCACTAGACTAACAAGTAACATACATAAAATAAATTAATAATTGATCATATGGCTACTCTTGAACAAGAAATTTCACATTTATACGGGGACGACACAGCAGTCACCGATGAAGACGGTGAAGAAGAAAGCTCAGAACCAGCTTCCATAAGCAGAAGGGCTACCTGCAGTCGAGGTAAAATATGGTTTCTAGGTAAAGTTTTAGACCCTAGGGCCTCATGGATTCAAGAATGGAACCGAGTGTTCCTTTTGGTCTGCGCCACTGGTTTATTTGTGGATCCACTCTTTTTCTATGCACTCTCCATAAGTGAAGCTTGCATGTGCTTGTTCGTGGACGGTTATTTTGCCATCACCATCACTGTTCTCCGATGCATGACGGATTCATTACATCTATGGAACATGTGGCTGCAGTTGAAGATAAATAAACGGCCTCACGCTGTCAATGCTGACGAGAGAAGCCGTCCACAAGATACTAGTTCACGCACTGTGGCGATGCGCTACTTGAAGGCTAAGAAGGGTTTCTTTTTTGATCTCTTCGTCATCCTACCTATTCCTCAGGTTCTGTCCTTACTATTTATTTATTAATTTATAATATTAGGTTGCTAAGTAATAAAGTTGTTCAAACCTGAATTCTCGATTTGTTGGTACGATAAATATGGTGAAATGTGATGGTCACTGTTTTGTACACTAGCAAGACGGTTGAAGAGGATGACAAATGCATGCATGTCATGACTAGTTGGCAATGCAGAGTGGTACATAAGCCTTTATTACAACTTCTCCCGGGTGTGCCAACATGTGATGCAGATTTCTGAGATTAAATTAGGATCTAATGAACTTAACTCTCAGTTTGTTATGCTATATATATGGTGGTGTTGCAGATTTAATTAATGATCAACATACAAATATCTAAATTAAAAATAAGTTTGAGATTCTAATCTATTTAGTTCGATTTTGGTCGGGCTGAACTTAGTTTATAGGTTTGGGAACTTCATTCTTGTGAATGAAAGTAATTTTTTTTTTTAAATAACATTTATAAAAATGCCCACCCGCACCCAGTACAGGAGAGTTGTGGTTGGTGTTGGGGTTAAACCCAATAGGTAATATGGTCTTGGTGATAAAAAACATAATTGAATTGGGTAATAATTGTATGGGTAGACAATTATTATCATAATTGAGTTGGGTAATAATTGTATGTGTTGACAATTATTATTATAATGGGAATGGGTAATAATTGTATGAGTAGACAATTATTATTGTAATCAGATTAGGTATGTCTTGTTGGCTAAGTTTGTGATGACTATATATACATAGTCATGTTATTGTTTTGATGTATGCTTGAGTATTGTTTGACTTAAGTATCGCTTGAGTGAATACCGTTTGGTGAGATTGATTGTATTATTGATAATTGTTTTGATTAATAATACAAGTTGGGACGTGGGTTTTTCCGCATCATATATTGAGTGTGTGTTTTGCATTGTTTATTTGTTTCTATATTTGTGTGTGTTCCCCCTAACAATTGGTATCAAGAGCCAAGGTTCATGATGGAGAAGATTGGGGGATTTGAAATTGAATTGTTTAATGGAAGAAACAATTTTACCTTGTGGCAAAGTACGGTAAAAGATCTGTTAATTCAACGAGGGTTATATGCGACTCTCGGAGGGAAGAAGCCTACTGAAGTTGATGATACAAAGTGGGGAGACATGAAGTTACGTGCGGCATCAACGATCCGGTTGGCCCTTGCACCGGAAATCAAGTATGATGTTCTTGAAGAGGACAATTCCAAGAATTTGTGGGAGAAGTTAACGAAGACTTATCACTCAAAGTCTTTGGCCAACAAGTTGTTTCTCAAGAAAGATTTGTTTGGGCTCAAGATGGAAGAAGACGGAGATTTAAGAGATCATCTGAATCGTTTTAATGGCTTAATCAACCAGCTAAATAATTTGGATGAAAAATTAAAGGATGAGGACAAAGCTGTTCTACTACTAGTGTCTCTACCGAAAAAGTATAATACTGTGATGGCTTCTTTATTAGTTGGGAAAACGAAGTTAGATTTGGATGACACTATTGTTGTTCTTCTGGAGGCCGAAAGATTGATGAAACAAGAATCGAGTGACACATCTGATGGAAGTGTATTTGTGGTACGTGCGCGTGACACGGAAAGAAGTATGCTAAGAAATATAACCCTAATATCAGGTGTTTTTATTGTGAGGAATTGGGTCATATACAATTTATGTGTCCAAAGACAAGAGAAGACTTGAGAGAGTTGAAGAAAAATCGAGGGGGTAGTGTTTCCTTGTAGAATCTAATGAAGATGTTCTTTTGGTTCAAGAAGAGAAGGGATCAAAAGAAGAATGGGTGCTTGACTCGGGATGTTCTCATCACATATGTGGTAAGAGGGAGTGGTTCTCGTCCTACAAAAAGTGTGAGGGAAAGATTGTAACTTTACCGAACGGTAAAATGGTAAAGGTTGCTGGCATTGGTGAGGTAACAATGAAACGTCACAACGGTCGTGTTCAGAAGTTAACTCAAGTAAGATACATACCGGAGTTAAATCGAAATCTGATTTCGTTGGGTAAATTAGTTGATTTGGGATATACTGTTATGATGAAGAATAGTATGTTGAAAGTCATTAAAGGAGATTTAGAGATACTCAAAGGTCGAAAAGATAAGAGAAATCTTTTTGTACTAGAAGGAGGGGTTATTGTTCGAGGGGAGGTATTGGGCGATCGACGTCGATGGCTTGATGGTGACCGTTAATTCGGTTGTGCATGAAATCATATTGGGTTGAAGGGGAGGATTGTTGTGGTTAAACCCAATAGGTAGTATAGTCTTGGTGATAGAAAACATAATTGAATTGAGTAATAATTGTATGGGTAGACAATTATTATCATAATTGAGTTGGGTAATAATTGTATGTGTTGACAATTATTATTATAATGTGAATGGGTAATAATTGTATGGGTAGACAATTATTATTGTAATCAGATTAGGTATGTCTTGTTGGTTAAGTTTGTGATGGTTATATATACATAGTTATATTATTGTTTTGATGTATACTTGAGTATTGTTTGACTTAAGTATCGCTTGAGTGAATACCGTTTGGTGAGATTGATTATATTATTGATAATTGTTTTGATTAATAATACAAGTTGGGACGTGGGTTTTTCCGCATCATATATTGAGTGTGTGTTTTGCATTGTTTGTTTGGTTGTATACTTGTGTGTGTTCCCTAACAGTTGGTTCCTAAGTTCCTATATATTTGTGTTGAGTTCGATATGAACATGAGCACTTAATTAAGGTGTTTAAATTAGATATTATCACTTATGAACATGAGTTCTCTTAACATTATACCGTCCTAAAGTACATTTATCAAACTATAGGTAGTCTTATGGATAGTGATCCCAGCGTTACTGAAGAAGGGTTCGACGACACAAGTGATGACAATATTACTAGTGATGTTTCTGTTGCAGTACTTACCAAAGATATACCACTCTGTATACTTGTTGCGCAGAATGCAAAATCTCTCCGGTTATATTTTCGGGACAGTCTGGTGGGGAATCGCTCTTAATTTGCTTGCTTATTTTGTTGCTTCGCATGTGAGTGTTCTAACTTCACCTAGCTTAATTAAACATACTTAAAATCCCATGATTTTCTTATGTACTGCCTAATATTAATAATAGTTAACAAACTTTTTTGCCTTTTTAATGTATCCAGGCTGTGGGAGCATGTTGGTACTTATTAGGAATCCAGAGAGCAACAAAATGCTTGATGGAACAGTGCACGAAAACACAAAGTTGTGGCCCTAAATTTTTGGCTTGCGAAAATTATATGTTTTATGGTGGAAGACGCCTTGTAACAGACGGCACACGACTATTATGGGGTGAGCACAAAGAAGCTAGGTCTCTGTGTCTCATTGCTGATCATGACAAATTTGGTTATGGAGCTTATAAATGGACAGTTCAACTTGTCACAAACGAAAGTCGTTTAGAGAAGATACTCTTTCCTATCTTTTGGGGCCTCATGACTCTCAGGTACCAAATTTTTGTTGATTACAAATGTTTATAATAAGTTTATATGACTTTAAATGAAATTTAGCAGTTGAATATTGACAAAATTTAACATACATAACATATGAATATCAGTACATTTGGGAACTTGGAGAGCACCACGGATTGGTTAGAAGTCGTGTTCATCATCATTGTGCTTACTACTGGACTCCTTCTGGTCACTATGTTAATTGGTAATATTAAGGTATTGAGATGACGAAACCATGAGTTCGCATATACTCCTAATATAAATGTGGTTTTTTCCAACAAGACATGTGAATTCTATGTGTATATATTGTACATGTGCAGGTGTTTTTGCATGCAACAACATCAAAAAAACAGGCGATGCAGTTAAAGATGAGGAACGTGGAGTGGTGGATGAGGAAGAGGCATTTGCCCCAAGAGTTTAGGCAAAGGGTGCGCAACTATGAGCGGCACAGATGGGCTGCAATGCGCGGTGTTGATGAATGTGATATGATTAGGAATCTCCCTGAAGGTCTTAGGAGGGATATTAAGTATCATCTCTGCTTGGACTTGGTGAGGCAGGTAATACATACATTCCTCTGGAAAAGGATCATTTATTACTGAATCTGTTCTTTCCGAAATGGATTTAGTTATTCTAACATACTCTTGGCCTTTGAACTTTCAGGTACCTTTGTTTCAACACATGGATAGTTTGGTTCTAGAAAACATATGCGACCGTGTCAAGTCCCTCATATTCACTAAAGGAGAAACCGTAAGTTCCAGCCTAGAATCACATTTAAGTGCAACAAAACCTTTTGATTCAATTGATTTAAATTTGATCAAGCGAAATAAAGACATGTAGCTAGTAATGGACCTAGGCATCTAGCTATGGCTGACATTGTAGAACAGTTTTTATTACCTAATTGATATGAATCTGATGATTGCAGATATCAAAGGAAGGTGATCCAGTTCAGAGAATGTTATTTATTGTGAGAGGACACCTACAAAGCAGCCAAGTACTGAGGGATGGTGTTAAAAGTTGCTGCATGTTGGGCCCTGGAAACTTCAGTGGCGACGAGCTTTTGTCATGGTGTCTTAGGAGACCTTTTGTCGAAAGATTGCCTTTATCTTCTTCATCACTAGAAACTCTTGAAACAACTGAAGCTTTCGGGCTAGATGCAGAAGATGTAAAGTATGTAACACAGCATTTTAGGTACACATTTGTAAATGAGAAAGTGAAGCGGAGTGCTAGATATTATTCTCCCGGGTGGAGAACATGGGCAACTGTTGCAATTCAGCTGGCTTGGCGGAGGTATAGGCACCGCTTGACGCTAAGTTCTTTGTCATTTATAAGGCCAAGGAGACCCTTGTCAAGGTGCTCATCGCTCGGGGAAGATAGATTAAGACTTTACGCTGCCCTGTTAAGTTCGCCTAAGCCAAATCATGATGATTTCGATTTCTAAAGGATGCATGTATCACTGGATAACTGATTATCTATTTTTAATGTTGAGAAATAGTTTAAATAAACACTTCGAAGTGAAATATGGAAGCTTTATAGTCGCCAAAAGATCTGAGTGTTGATCAAAAGTTCTTCTGAATGCATTTAAAACCCCGGAAATCTCAAAGAATCTTAAACCATATATGTAAGATCTATCTTTCAAAGTTGAGATGGATGCAGAGAGACGATATTGATCATATCTATTGTCTACGATTGTATTTTTAAGTCAGAGTGGATATATTGTAGGCCTTGAGGCCTTTTGTGTTTTGCACAACTTGGTCAAAAAATAAGTTTATGTGTAAAACAACAAATATTTAAAACAAGAAAAACAGAAAAAGAAAAAAGAACAGCAATTTACTCTCGAAGATGTTGGAGTTGCATCAATAGAACTGAAACTAGACAGCCGAGCGACAACAAAGCCTTGTAATTTGCTGCACCCTCAGTCAGCCTGACAAAATCTTAGTTTCAGCCGTCTATTGAAGTTAAAGTGAAGATTTAAGAGCACTGAGAACTGGATTTTCATTTCATTGCATTCCACACAAATCAAACTAGCATATTAAACATCAATAGTGATAAGATATAAACAGAATCACATATTGTACTCTAACAAATAGGAAACTTTTATGTTTATGCTTTCACAATCTCCAGAGCTTCAACATGATCTGCCTCAGCCTCAGCTTCAGCTTCTGGCCCTGCTGAACCCCTGAAGAGCAAGACCGCAAGATTCCCTATGTGGAAATGGATGAAACTTCCGTAACAGTGAGTCACAAATGAACCAAAATCAGTGCCTACGATGCATTGCCATCCCGGTCCATAAGTACTGTCAAATTCCTGCTTCAACAAAGCATAGAATTATCTTGATTAGAATTCCAAATCTAACATAGTTACGGTTAGGTATCCGTAAGCAGAATTTCAGTCGTACATGCTCTTCAGTATAGAGTCAAGTGCATATAAGTACATATACGAACCTTTTTTATGAAACGAGCTATAGCAGTGGCTTCAGTAACATCAAAGATATCGAGTGCTTTAGCAGCTAGATTAAGTGCATCTTGTTGCGTGGTCTCAAGCATATCTGTGTCACCAATCACAGCTTTTCCTTCCAACATACTGGATTAACCGAAATATTGATAATGAAATGAGATAATGGTTGAGTGGTGACTATAATTTTTTAGATATTAAGAAGAAAAAAGAGCACTCTAAAATGTGGTAAAGGAGTAAGTATATATAGCACATAACACTGACACCTAGCATAAGATGTGACATTGATTTAACTAATAAATCTATACCATTCCCTAACAATATCGACGACTACGATCTTCTTTTATAAAAATTATACATACTGCAACGATCCATATAGTTGTTTGTTTTTATAGATTAGGCCATCCAGGCTAATTGCATAGTTTGTTGTAGATAAAATTTCAAGTTGAGATTTAGCAAAAAGAAAACAATTATAAGTTGAGGTTAGCTTCGAGAATCTATTGGCCTGCTTATGCATATGGGTTAATTGTTGGGAGTACAGATGCTGGTGCTAGTAGGTTCTAGGTGATCCAAGTTGAGGTTCAACCAGAGATGCTGTACTATCTCTCTCTCTGTGGGTGTGTATGTGGCCTGTAAAAATTTCACCATGATGCTGTATGTGGCATCAAAAGACTAAGTGGGCTCGAGCTTTGCTGCAGCTATCCTTAGACAACTACATGGATGTAAAATTGTAAGCTATAGATGCTAGCTGTTGCAAGAATATGGAAAAGAAACAAGAACTTTCAGGACCAGTCGTATTTTACTAGTGAGATTTTGGCATTCGGTGGCCGGTAGGGTATCATAATTTGTCAGTTTATACAACCAAAGTTTGAATTGTACATTCACTTTTGTGCATCCTAAAAGTGTGGAAGAAACTGCAATTGTAACAATTTTTTCAAACGAGTATCAATTTTATTTATTTTTTCTTTTGACATTTTTAACAGGCAATGGAGTATGGATTTCGGTGCTAATAGAGTGTGTAATGAAACGCGAGTCAAATAAAGGCATAACTTCGTTGATAATTGTATGATCAAACTAGTGAGAATACATGATAACATGATTACGCCTGATGGATTGCATGATTTCACGTTAAATTGAAATTATCACAATAATTTTAGTGTGACTGGTTAGTTAACATACTATTAAATAAAAAAATATTTATTAGACCTAGTTTGCTCAATTAAATTAAATTGATTAATAAAGCGTGAGCCTACTGCCCCAATACAACCAATCTATTTGATGCGGGACTGAGCTGTGACAAACTCCCCACATAAATTTATAACATCTTTTTCAAGCTGAATAGAGAGCCCATAAGTTCAGATCGTTTCGCTTAGTCACTGTGGGATAATAGCAGCTGACTTCGTGTCCCCACCTCTGAATCTCTTCTTATAACAACATGGAGAATCAAGCTTTTAAAAGTTGGATTTAATATCATATGTAACTATAACATCCCCAAAACATCATTAAACAATATAACCTGTATATTAAAATAAATATACAGATGACCCCTCCATTCCAGATTGTTTACTGGTTATGGTATGAAACAAGGATCTAAACATCTAAATTTTATAATAACTAACTCAAATATTATTACCTCTTTACCATCTTTCTCGTATTATTTATTCTCACTTGTCCAACTTTCTGAAGCTGGGGTTTCTCCATTTTGCTATATATTGTGAACTTTCTACAGTTATTCTCACTGAGTTAAAAAAAATAAGAGAATAGCAAAGAAAGAGTGAGCCAATAATGCCCAGCAAGTATCATCGTTTGGTTTCCATGTTAGGTCTGTAATCAACTGTAGAGGGGGAGGTGAATACAGTTTATGCAAACAATTCGTTGAAGCTTAATTAGAATCAACAGCCTTTATATTAACAGATAAAAACTGATTCCAGAAGTAGTCTCTCAAAGGATGAAGAATTATCCTTGAGAAATTCAAGGTTATGCGAATAATATAACAATGTACGCAATGCATCTAGCATAAACCTAATATGTACTTTATATAGAGCACAGTTACACAATTCATAAGGAATCCTATTCTATTACAATAAGGAAATCTATTACATATCCATGTATGATTGCTTCTAAGATAAAATGCTTCACCGCCTTGAATTTCTGCTTTCCTTCTCCTTCTCGAATATCTACTGATGTGACAAATCCAGATGACACCATCTGTTGATCATCAAGTACTGATGACGTCACTCTTCAATAAATACTGATATAAGTACTGATAAGAACTTCTGATAGTTTCTGTCTGATATCATCAATTATATCTAACAGTCTCACACAACTTGTGCATTATAAAAATATGTACAAGTTTCAATTGATGATGTCAAAACTATCTAAATGCAGAGATCAAGTAAACATATTCATTCTTACTTCAGTGATTATTAGACTTTACTCTTCATTCTGAACTCTAACACAGTCTAGAAAATCTTCAAGAAACTTCCTCAGCAGACTTTCTTCCATTACATCCAAATACTATTGCATCCTCTGTGTGTGTTCTTTCATTTCATATGTTGATTCATCATTCTGATAGATGGCAGCCCTGAGGTCATGTAACTTTGAATTTCTAAGTGATAGATCATCCAGTTCCAGAAACCCAATCCTCTTTCCATCAAGATTAAAGGTTAAGACTTTAATCCCTAGACTCATTTCTATCTTGGCTCCTCCAATAGGCATATCAACAACATATTCAGTTTGATCAATATACTTTGGAATGTAGTTAGATTTGTAATATATATCTCTCTTCTTTGATTGTATCAGATTCTTTATAAATGTAGACCATCTGGCAGTTACAGGATTGGTTACCTTGAGAATTGTAGCAACAAGTTCTTATTCTTGCCATGGTTTGTCTCTTAACTGTTCTTGAGTCAACCTTACTTTTCTCCTAGACTACAGAAAATAAATCATTTTCTCTCCAACAAGATCAATAACAATTTGTACTGATATGATCTTCTGTAAGTCTTCAAATATCACATTGTCTCCAATTTCTATTAGATTAGCATGCTTCCTTAGAATCAAAGCATCTCCTACAGATGGATCAGCATTTAACCTTCCCAGACCACTTGTGATTCCATATTTTCTAAAGTGATAACTTCCACTATATATCTTCTTTAATATTTTCGAAGAATCTCTTCTAGGTGCAGGTTTCTTGCTTCCCCATAGCAGCTTCTTCTTCTCTTCAAGAGTAAGTTCTGGCTTATCAGAGACTATGTTTTCACAATCAGGATTTGATAACTCAGCTTGAATTGTATTTGAAATATCATCAACATGAGTAGTATCTGAGGTTGTGATTGGCTGAATAACAGATTCTTCTTTATTACCTTTAGCAATGTCAGAGGTTAACTTCAGTTTTTAGCCCAGTCAGCTCTATAAATCTTCCTTCTTTGATGAGCTTGACTGACTTTTTCTTCTTCAGAAATTTCATCGGTATCAAAAGATTGAGAAACTGTATAGATTGGATCTATCATTATTTTTTATTTAGTTTCCTTAGATACTAATTTCTTCTTAGAAATAGCTTTGCTTTAGGCTTTGAAAACTCGTACTTCTCTTCTATCTTCTCTTTCCCTTTATGACTCCTATGAGTAATCAAAATAACTTGAGATCTAAGAGATCTTTCAACTTCTTCCTGACTCACCTCCCTTATGACTATCCCTTGGTTGGTCTGTTAGAAGGATCATCTTCATATGGATCTTGGGAGATAACAACAGTATCAGTATTTGCTGTCTTCATGGAATTCTTGAAATCTTCCTCCATTTGCCTTAGATGTTCTAGATCAACTCTTAGATTTTCTTTCTCAAATATTTTTCTACTCACCTCAAAGTCAAATGCTTGAATTTTTGTATCCTTGTAGAATAGATTTTTCTTTCTACCTTTTTACTTTCAGAGTTTGAAATTATTGACTTGCTTCTGCACCAGCTTCTATCTCCAGAATGTCTTGGTCATCATCAGCAGTTGTGAGTTTAAGAGTTTATTGAGTTGTTGTAGTCACAGTCAGTTCTTTATATTTCACTCTTCTTTCACTTCCCTTACTTTCCCCTCCTTGTCTAGATTGAGACCTAGTGACAGTTTTTGATGAGCCACTAATCCCAACTAGCTCTTCACCTCTTCTCCTTTCACTGTCATTTTGTCCCCCTTTGTTACCTCCATCAGGATTTGTATCATCAGTATTTATCAATGTCAGCTGCTTCTATTTATATTTAACTATTTTCTCCCCCTTTTGACATCATCACCAAGCAGTAGAGAAAGAATCAGCTCCATTGAGTTTTGTACCTCTGTAAGTTGTTCAGACATTTGTATTTCCTTAGCTTCCAATCTAGGTTGATTGGCTTAAATTATAATTTTTCTGGAAACAATTGGTGAAATCTGCTTCTGAATTTCCTGATGAGTCAGTCAGCCTTGAAGCAATCAAAAATTCTTTCATCTGATCTTCTTGAGCTGTATGTAAGGATCTGACAACCAGAGTAGATGCTTTCAGATGATTCAGCATATCAGGATTTTGAATTCTCTGTTCAGCTGTTTCCAGATGTTCAACAACATTTGTTTTGTAAATAGGATATGTAGCATCTTTCCATTTAGCATTTCAGATTTCATCAAAATAATCCTGCTTCTTCTTAGCATCCAACTCCTTCAGCTTCTTTTGCCTCACATGATTAGGCATATCTTCAGGGAAGAAAAGATCATCCTCAATATCTATAAAAACATTGAAAATATCAGCTTCTTCACCATCATTAGATTCTTCATTTGCAACTGGATCTTGAACTATCTACTGAACTTCATCTTCAGCTTCAACATGTAAGATAGAATCGGAAAGTTGTGTTGTATGTGATCCAGCAGCTTCAGTACCTTCCATACCATCAGCATTGAACTCCACATCTTCAACAATTGTAGATAAATGAACTGGAGCTTCAAAATTTACTTCCAGAACTTCAGGTCCTGTAGAGTGCTATGGTGACCCTATAATAGATAAAACTTTATGAATGGACTGTTGTGCTACTTCATCTTCAGCAACAACAGGGAGAATTTCAGGTGATGGAATAGTAGAGTGAATGGACTGTTTTTCAACAAAAACAGGGATTGTTACATGTGGTGAAATAGTAGATTGAATGGACTGCAGGATAGTATCAGTATTTAGACCTGCAGGGAGATTATCAGCACTTGGTACATCATGGTTTATGCGAGGGTGAATAGACTGTTGTTCAGTAGTTGTTTCTTGTATACTCTGTGTACCTGCAAAATATAACAAGTAACACTTAATCTCTATATTCTTTTAAAGTAGTCTCACTACTCCTCACACCACACAGCTTATAACTTTTAATAGTTAGAGTTTCCTCACAAGGATTACTAAATCCTGTCTCTCATCTACTTCTCCTTTTTCCAGGAAGGATCCTGTAATAACCCCAATTTTTGGAAATTTTTGAAACCCGGATGAATAGTAACTTTTGCTGACAATGCTGATTAAGAAAAATTATCAGACCACGATATATAGGAGTAATGTTATGGAAATTCTAAGATCGTATTAGTATTCCATAAAGAAAATAAGTGTATGTAAAAGCTGTCGGATTTTGAAAACGAGCACTTTTATTTTTCCCCGAGATTTCCACCAGACATTAAGGGATTTAAGGAATTAATATTAAGATGAAGGATTTTAAATTCAAGGATTATAAAGGAGAATTAATTTAGGTATTAAAAATACCAAGAAGATTTTATCAATAAAACCATTAAGGTATTTAACCAAACGATCAACAAGATTGAGTGATAACCGGACAAAGAAATGAATAACGACTCTTGTAAATACCTTTGCAAGTGGAAAGGCAAGTGGATGGTTGATCAAACAAGAAAACAAGTGATAGTTAGGAAAGAATGGCTAGTTAATTATATAGTTAACTAGGGATGATCTCATCTCACCACAAATCACCAACACATGGCAAATGGTGAGATCATCTTCCACTAACTCCTTTGTTTATTATTAACCTAGCAAAATATCAAGACAACCCATCATTATCCACCACATTATTCCACCAACACAAGAAAGCAAAAGCATTTCCTCCCCCATTTCCATTGCTCTCGGCCAAAACAGAACCACCACACTAAAACTGATGTATCTCCTTCATTTCTCACTCAAATATTATGTTCTATAGCTCGTTGGAAAGGTATTGAGATGTCCTACAACTCTTGTTCACAAGTCTCGTCCAAATAATCAGGGTAAGACCCTCAGTTTTACAGTTCTTTCAATCGAACTTTTAGAAACTTCAAAGCCTAATTTTGTGTTCTTGATTTCTTTGGAAAGATCAAGCTTGTAGGAGGCTCCCTAAGGCTTCCTAGCAACTTAACACCTCCCAAGGAAGGTATAAACTTCAAACCCTAGCCTTTACTTTATTTGTTAGTAAGTTTAATGGTTGGTTTTGTGAAATGAGAAGCATGGATTGTGATTATTAGTAGCTTGGTTTGATTTGGAAGTGTTTTGGTAATTGAAGCTTGATTATAGTTCATAGGTCTTGATTGTGGTTGTTTGAGTTGAAAACCTTGGAGGTTATGGACTGATGTGGTATGGTTTAGGTGAAGTTTTGTTGTATTGATGGTTATGAGTTGGTTGGTGGTTAATTGGAGTAGTTTCAACATTGATAATCGCGTAAACATAGTCGTCGTAATGCCCATTTTTATTCAACTGCTTGTTCTTAGTTTTCAGGAAAGAAAACTCAACAAACAATCTGTAACATTGCCATGTTTAGCTAGAGCGTGTCGTAAGCTTCATTTTGATATGTGGATCGCTTGGTTCCGATGTACGGTTTAGGAGAAACGACCGTTTTAAGTAACGGCGTTTCGCGAACGAACCTTTACCCCTCGCTTTACTTTGAGACCTTGTTCAAGGCCCCTAAAAGACTAATTGGATTACGAAACAATTATGTAAGGTGGATTAGGAAGTTGGTAAACTATTCGCGAAAGAGTCGCCTTAAAATTCATAACGATTAATTTATTAAAATTGGCGGAGCCGAGGGTGTGTGAACGATTAACGCAAATCGTTAAGCGTATAAGCGAACATTAGGGTCTAAATGGATAAAGTCTAGTTTTTTAAGCGACCGTGGTTTAATTCTGGCTTATGTTGTTGTTCATAGGTTACCGGACCCACTCTAAGCTTAAGTCTACCCCGGAGAACTCAGGCAAGTTTTCTACCCGTTATACTGTTGTTGTGATGTATATATGTATATGCATTATCTTGTGATAAGTGCATTATTGTTATTAGCAAATCTTGCGATATATTAGAGCATGTTGATATGATATATATGCATGCCTGTTTCGTAATCTTGATATCTAATTGTTGATTCAATTGCTTATAAGTTGCATAATATCTATGCTAGAGATAAGCAGTAATTGCGTATACCCTTAGTATAGGGGACCCGAAGGTGAACATTTTTCTAAACCGGGAGTCGGTGTTCCCGAGTATAATATATGTATATTTTTATATATATATATAAATAGTTTTCAAAACTATTAATCGAATAAGGTTTATTCGATAACTTTATTTATTTAATGAATATTATTTTGAATATTCATTCGAGGACTTATGACTCCGTTTAGTTTATTTAATGAATATTATTTTGAATATTCATTCGAGGACTTAAGACTCCGTTTATTTTATTTAATGAATATTATTTTGAATATTCATTCGAGGAGTTATGACTCCACTTATTTATTAAATAATATTCTTTATTTTATTAAAGAATAATATTTCGATAATCAAACTTATTTTCGATTATTCAAATAAAGATCGTACTTTCGTATAAGTATATCTTTGGTTATTTATTATTCATTTCAAGTATGAGTTTTAAAACTTCTACTTCGATTATTTTTATAAGGATTATCCTTATGAGAATATTATTTAAATAATAATATTCAGATATTTTCTAATATATCGGGACTAATTTATTTTATTAAATAAGCATTACTCCAAACATTCTTAAAAATGTTTTCGAGTCTTCAAAATGATTTTAAAAGTTAGAGCGGATCCCAAAACTCGTTTTCAAATTTAAGATCTTCCTTTCGAAGGGGATTTAAATACTCGCTCAAAAATCTGAGGGATCCGGCTTCGTGATGTATTCTTATATTCGCAACAAGGTTGCTGTTTTGATAAAAGAATTTTTGATTACTTACCCAACACTCGGGAAGTAAAATTCTTGGAACAAGTTAATCCATTAACAGGCATCGCCTGGGAAATATCGGTGAGTTTTCCTTTCCAACTAGATACGACTTCTTGGTGGAGCCGTATCAACAAGTTTCTACTTGGGGAAAGGGGGGACGAGCTTTACGTTTCAGAGTCATGGATTTCATCTAAACTAGGAGTGGTGTAAGTGGTCGAGTGGCGCCGGCCCAGCCTTATTATATTGGCACAAATGGCCTGGAAGTTCCGCTAAGACGGTCCATTCCTTAGGAGTCCAGGGTTCGGTTGACAAGTAAATCCTACTGTTCTCCTCTACATGTAGAAAATGGTGGGGTTGCACTACTGCGACTGATCATCGTGAGTGGTCTTCCTGGCGCGACAAACTCCCGTAATGAGTTCATCATCCAGTTGGATATTTCTGCAACACTACCCAGAGCACTTCGATAGAAAGGCTACGGCTGGGCGATTGTTGAGTGTTGGCAGGGTCGAGTTTTCAAAATGATGTTTCCATCAAATGAAGTATCTCGTAACTTCGTTTCTTTTGAATGATATTTCAAAGATTGATTCTGTACAAGTTATGCCTTGTAGTCTCATCTATGTGATGAACTTTTGAAACTAATTATAACTTGAACGGTGGTAGTTCAAGTAGTATTCGGAAAAGATATAAGTATATCGGAGTATCTTGTAACTTCATCTTTTAAACTTATATCTAGTAAACGATTACCTTGTGCATGTCAAAGATTTTCAGAAAAACGTTGAGACAAGGTTAGATATATGAGTTCACCTTGCAACGATATTTTTATACAGTTATAAACTGGAACTCTGTGGATGTTATACATGTCAGAGGATTTCAAATATTATGAAAAGTATATATATGTGTATACATATATACTGAATATTTTGCGACTTGGTCGCGTTAAGATATCAACTTGGTTCATTTCTTCTTAACCAAGACTTTCTTGAGTACTATGAGAATGCTCATATATTATAAATTATTATACATACTATTTCGGTGGGCTTGTTGCTCACCCTTGCTTTCTTCTTTCATCACACAGCATTAGTTAGACAAGATGAACAGGACCAAGCTCCCAATTCGCGAGCGGATAGGAAACGTTCCGCAGTTTCCTATAGGCGTTGATATCGCTGTAGCTGAGGAAGGAACTACCAATAGGCTAGGCTTTCAACTTTTGATGTACCAGACTTATGTATCTTTATGAATTGTAATAATGGCAAAGAAATGTAAATTTATTCAGAAACCCTTTTAATGTGTAATGGCATATAATTGTGGAATAAAATGACTCGTGTTATTTTTGGATATTCATCTCTGAGACTATAACTTGTGGTGTGTGTGTTTATTGTGGGGTCACAATACGGAGTAGTTGATTGTTTATTAAGATTGGGTGTTATTAAGGGAAATGGAACTCGTGACGACCCGGATCCCCGACCCCGGATCTGGGGGTGTTACAGAAATGGTATCAGAGCTAAGCGTTATAAACCTCAGAGATGATATGACGTTAAAATGATAAGTTCACTAAGATAATAAGAACTCTTGCCAAGTTCATAGTCGGACTACCTAACGTAGTACTGACAGTTAAAACCCTTATGGGAACCCTTATAAATATCGTGATAGAAGCGTAGTTCGTTATTGTATATGGTAGCGGGACTCCGAACCCTGAGATTGAGGAGCAACAACGCGATGATGTTTTATTACTTATTGGAGATCAGATTATGGATCCGATAGAGCGTCCTAACGTGGGACCGGATGATGTTCATATTGAGGATGTAGCGGTTGAGGATGTTGTCCTAGAAGGGATTGTTGCTGAGAAGAATCCCGTGGAGGATCCTGACAAGAATGAATAAAGGACCACTGAGGAATTGATGACTATGGTTAGGGTGACTACCAGAGGTAGGATTGGCCGGTTACTACCGGAGGTTCGTTCAAGTTCGTAAAGATAGTAGCCCCTTTAACGCGCTTACTCGTAAGACTGAGAAGTTCGAATGGACAGAGAAATACAAGAACAACTTTCAAGAACTGAAGCAAAGATTGGTGACGGCCCCTATGATGGCGTTGCCGGATGGAAAAGGAGATTTTGTGATGTGTAGTAATGCTTCGCATAAGGAATTAGGATGCTTCTTATATAGCACAACAAGGTAATCGCGTACGCGTCAAGACAATTAAGGGAATATAAAATTCGATATCCCCACCCATGAGCTTGGGCTCGTGGCAATAGTTTTTCCCTAAAGATTGGAGGCACTACTTGTATGGAGAGAAGTGCAAGATTTACACAAACCATAGGAGCTCTAGTACATTTTTACGTAGAAAGAGCTCAACATACGCCAGAGGAGGCGGTTAGAGCTAATCAAGAATTATGATTGGGAGATTCTTTATCATTCGGGGAAAGCCAATATGGTGGCTGATGCCCTTAGTAAAAAGGAGAGACCCAAGATGATAATGTCTTTGGGAGAGTTTATAAGAGATTTTGAGAAAATGAAATAGAAGTGAAGGTAACCGGAGCCGGTACCGAAAAGCTGTTTGAGATTGCAATACAGCCCGAATTATTGGAAAAGAACATATTGTGCCAGAAAAAGTGATGAATGAAGGTAGAGAGCCAACAAATAGATAAGAGATTAATACCGAGAAAGATGATAAGGGAATAATGAGGTATTCCTACAGAATTTGGGTTCCAAATGTTCAAGAGCTTAAAGATGAGATCTTAGATGAAAGCTAGTTTGAGGAATAAGATTTAGAGCAAACCCTGAACGTGATAGTCAGGGAGGTCGCCATCAAGATAGAAGGAACCCATAACATAATGAAGTGGAAAATGAGGATTTAAAACACGTAGGATGACCCCGATTATGGGGAGGATGAGGGAATGTTCAGACTAAGGAAACAAAAGTCGAGTAAGGAAAGGAGACCCGAGACGGTACTCTTATACGATAATTTATGGACCTTTCTAGACAGAACTTAGACTATTATCCCCAACCACCACCCTGAGGAAACAATGCGGTGAGAAAATTCTTTCAGGACCTTTAAGTCGCTAAGCTCTCAGAGTTCCAAGGAACAAGCTGACCCAGTCGAGGCAAGAGCCTGGCTAAAGAAAATATAGGAATCATTTGAGATTCTAAATGATTGATGAATCACAAAATACTGTTTTTGTCACTTACCCTCCTAAGAGAGAAGCCACCCGCTGGTGAAAGGCCAAGGAAGGCACGGAGCAAGAGATTATAATAAACTGATTTAAGTTCAGTCAATTATTTTTAGGAAAGTACTTTCCAAGGTTATGGAGATAGTGTAAAAGCTTTAGAGCCAGAACAAAGGCAAACGAGTATGATAAATTATGAATCTAAGTTGTAAAAGTTGTCAAGATTCGTTCTGAGGACACGAATCCAGAATGACGGGATGTTTGAAATCAATGCTTATGTTGTGTTGGTTCATAAAATAATGATAAGAGAAAGGAAAATAAAAAGAAACTGAAGTGGAAAGGAATATAAAGGCAATAGAGTTTGAAAAATGATAAGGGAGTTGGGCATAAGGAAACCCTAAAGACTCGTAGCAATAGAAATAGAAAAGTATGTAATCGTCAGGATGAGGGTGATTCACCATGAGTTAAAGTTGATGGTTAAAGGCATAAGAGGTATATATTGTACCCCCTTTAAGTTGGAAGGATTCGAGGAAACCTTGAGATAGTTCGAAGGATAAATTATGATACGCGGATAGACTGAGGAGACCAGAAAGTAAGAAATTAGGAAAATTGGATGAAGGAAGTGACCTTCAAGAATGTGAAGTGTAAGACCGGTGGCATGATACTCAGAAAGGGAGACGCCAGGTATGAAAGATATCCCAATATTGAGATGACTGTTGAGATAAACAACAAAGGTAAATGAGGATTTATTAAGAAGATTTTCACGTTGAACACGACTAATATCTTCCAGAACATCCATGTTATCATTACCAAATCAGGAAAGAAAAGCAGATAACCATTGTTATCTTTTGGAGGCCATATGGATTGACCTCAATTTGAATAAGGATGCTATTATGAAATTAGGTATAGACTATCGAGGTGGGAATGATGAATAAGATAATCTATCAAGGATATATGACTTGATTTATCCATGGAAGGATGCAAGTACCTTTTTAAAGGAGGAATTAACGATATAACTTCGATAACTTGAGATGAATCCTCGGGGAATGCATAAAGGTTGGCATTCCACCCTTAATAGGGACAGCATGAGTTTTGACAGTATGAATTGGGAAGGATCAAGGTAACAACAACCTTTAAAGATCAGTAAAGAAATTTTTCAGAAGTACATAGACAATGGTTCTAGTATTAGTAAATGGTATTTTGATATGCCCTGTATCTAGGGAATACAGGAGGGACGATTTAAGGATAACCTTAGAGGTTTTACAAGGAGAAATGTAATATTCCAAGTTCTCAGAATAGAAATTTTGATAAAGGAAATGTGACATAAGTATAATAATGTCAGGTGGGCACGTGTTGAACCATAAGAAAGTATAGATCGACCCAATGAGGGTCAAGATTGGTGAAAACAAGGACCCATGATAAGAAACGTCCTAAGTATGATCGGGAGTCAGCCGTGACAATGTTCACATCTAAAGACTAAGGCAATGACTTATGGAAAAATGGTGATTTTTTTTCTTTTTCTCACCAAGACTTAAGAAAAGCATTTTCACATAAGCAGTGATTGAAATGAAGTAGAAAATTTTAGTTGAAGATCATTTAAAATGACATTGATTGTAAGGAAATTTTACTATCAGGAAAGGCCAAAGAGGTGGCCGACACTCTAAGTGTAAGAGAGGAATTATAGGCGCTTGTGCAAGAAGAATATAGTGATGATGGTTGAAGCCATGAAGGTTGTATTATGGTTTGGAAGATTGACATTTCTTCTGATGACTGTGCAATACCCAACCGTATTAATAGTTTGTAAAAGGTTTAATTCGTGTAATCACCATGAGCAAGCTATCTATCTTACAAGGTACTATCTTGAGATATGCCATGACCATGTTTCAAAAAAAAAGGACTAAACAAACCTTTGAGTTAAGTCTTCTATTGAAGGCATATGATTAAGAATGGTATTAACCTGCTATCGTTGCTTTCATTGAAACTCTTCTGCAATTTTATCTGCTTCATGTCATGAATGTACGTCAGGAACAGGAGTGTTCTTCATGAATCAAGAACGGTGATCATGTTACCTCCTTAGAAGAATTCGATATGATATGAATGGACTCCGTATGGTTAGCTATTAAAACTTCATGGAAAACGAATGACTACAGTAGGTCAACGGTGGGCCATAGTAATGCAGGAATGATTCTGCGAGTAATGAGCCGATTACTTACAACCGTGAGAGTTGTATTGGAATGGATGTTGAGAGTAAGTACCACTAATCGGGTCGTGGTGGTGTATAAGTTATCATTGATAGACTAATTAAGTCGATTATCTACCTATGATATATTTATTCCTTCTTATCGATAAAGAGTAGTATTACCCATACGAAGAAGGTTGCAATATAGAAATGGATTCTAGTAACGATGAGGTCTAGAATGAAATCTCAGATTCGATTTTCGTTGTCGAGGGAGTTTCAAGGGTGATTGTGTATAAGCTCGAGCAAGAGCATGGGTTCATAAAATGATGGACGGAATAGCAAAAATATTTAGGCATGTGAAATGCGATGCTATAATACTTGATGTTGATATAAATACGTATATGTTTTGTTCTCCTATGACAAACCTCTATAGTTCAGAGGTAGATTTCAAGCCAGATATTTTATGGCAATATTTTTACATATATACAATTCTCTTCAGTTCGTTCTTTTCTCTTCTTTTCATTTATATAAGATGAGAAGAACAACCCTTCCAGAAGGGGAGGTATTGTCGAATGACTATCTATCTGTGTGATAGAAGCCTAGTAGGATACCATCTATTGTTTAATTGTTTGTCAAGTACTAAAGGCTGGCCACCTTCTGTACTAACAATGCAATGTAACAAGTGTTCATGATCATAGTGATCTCTCAATAAATTCTTTTACTTCTATATGAAGGACCAAGCTTTCGAAGATGGAGGCAGCTAGAGATGAAGTGGTACCAATTATGGTGGTATTCCGATTCTAACGCGTTCGTGATACTAAGGTTGACGTGATTATTAAAAGGTTATAGAACGCTAACGAGCAAAAGTGTAATCAGTATAAAATTTGGTACGGAAGATAGTAAATATGAACTGGAAAAGAGTGGGTATTGAGAAGGAAAAGTTGTAGATCTAGATGAGATAATGAGAGTCTGTACAATAGACTTGAAAGAAATTTGGAATGATCACTTAACGCGGATTGAGTTTTCTTACGATAATCGATCGTACGTCAGTATCGAGGTATCGCCTTATGAGATCCTTGAGGGAAGACAATGTCGATCTCCCTTATGTTAGGATGAAGTTGTAGAGCGCAAGATGCTCGGACCCGCAGTAGTCCAAAGGACCAAGGATATAATAGATCTAACCAGAGGACGGCTGGTAGTAGCCCAAGATGGACATAAGAAGTATGTTGATTTGACACGAAAGGACAAAGAATAGGAAGTAGGGGACCTAGTGCTGCTATAGGTATTCTCTTGGAAAGGATGGATGTGGTTCGGAAAGAAAGGAAAGCTAAGCCCACGAATTGTTGGACCCTTGGATATATTAAGACGTATTGGGAAGTTAGCATATGAGCTAGCCCTACCCCCGAACCTGTAGCAAGTTCATAACGTGTTCCATGTATCAATGTTAAGGAAGTGTAATTCGGATGCCAGACAAATAGGGGCATATGAGCGCATAGACATGCAACCAGACGTAACCTATATGGAGCAACCATGAAGGGTTATAGATCGAAAAGGGACAAGTGCTTAGGAGAAGGGTTATCAAACTATTCAGAGTTTGGTGGTAGAACCATAATGTGGAAAATTGACTAGAGAGTTAGAAGGCACAATGCTAGAAAAGCATCCCCAACTGTTTTCTATCTGATTCCGGGACGGAATCCTTTTAAGGAGGGGAGACTGTAATAACCCCAATTTTTGGAAATTTTTGAAACCCGGATGAATAGTAACTTTTGCTGACAATGCTGATTAAGAAAAATTATAAGACCACGATATATAGGAGTACTGTTATGGAAATTCTAAGATCGTATTAGTATTCCATAAAGAAAATAAGTGTATGTAAAAGCTGTCGGATTTTGAAAACGAGCACTTTTATTTTTCCCCGAGATTTCCACCAGACATTAAGGGATTTAAGGAATTAATATTAAGATGAAGGATTTTAAATTCAAGGATTATAAAGGAGAATTAATTTAGGTATTAAAAATACCAAGAAGATTTTATCAATAAAACCATTAAGGTATTTAACCAAACGATCAACGAGATTGAGTGATAACCGGACAAAGAAATGAATAACGACTCTTGTAAATACCTTTGCAAGTGGAAAGGCAAGTGGCTGGTTGATCAAACAAGAAAACAAGTGATAGTTAGGAAGGAATGGCTAGTTAATTATATAGTTAACTAGGGATGATCTCATCTCACCACAAATCACCAACACATGGCAAATGGTGAGATCATCTTCCACTAACTCCTTTGTTTATTATTAACCTAGCAAAATATCAAGACAACCCATCATTATCCACCACATTATTCCTCCAACACAAGAAAGCAAAAGCATTTCCTCCCCCATTTCCATTGCTCTCGGCCAAAACAGAACCAGCACACTAAAACTGCTGTATCTCCTTCATTTCTCACTCAAATATTATGTTCTATAGCTCGTTGGAAAGGTATTGAGATTTCCTACAACACTTGTTCACAAGTCTCGTCCAAATAATCATGGTAAGACCCTCATTTTTACAGTTCTTTCAATCGGACTTTTAGAAACTTCAAAGCCTAACTTTGTGTTCTTGATTTCTTTGGAAAGATCAAGCTTGTAGGAGGCTCCCTAAGGCTTCCTAGCAACTTAACACCTCCCAAGGAAGGTATAAACTTCAAACTCTAGCCTTTACTTTATTTGTTAGTAAGTTTAATGGTTGGTTTTGTGAAATGAGAAGCATGGATTGTGATTATTAGTAGTTTGGTTTGATTTGGAAGTGTTTTGGTAATTGAAGCTTGATTATAGTTCATAGGTCTTGATTGTGGTTGTTTCAGTTGAAAACCTTGGAGGTTATGGACTGATGTGGTATGGTTTAGGTGAAGTTTTGTTGTATTGATGGTTATGAGTTGGTTGGTGGTTAATTGGAGTAGTTTAAATATTGGTAATCGCGTAAACATAGTCGTCGTAATGCCCATTTTTATTCAACTGCTTGTTCTTAGTTTTCAGGAAATAAACTCAACAAACAATCTGTAACATTGCCATTTTTAGCTAGAGCGTGTCGTAAGCTTCGTTTTGATATGTGGATCTCTTGGTTCCGATGTACGGTTTAGGAGAAACGACCGTTTTAAGTAACGGCATTTCGCGAACGAACCTTTACCCCTCGCTTTACTTTGAGACCTTGTTCAAGGCCCCTAAAAGACTAATTGGATTACGAAACAATTATGTAAGGTGGATTAGGAAGTTGGTAAAGTACTCGCGAAAGAGTCGCCTTAAAATTCATAACGATTAATTATTTAAAATTGGTGAAGCCGAGGGTGTGCGAACGATTAACGCAAATCGTTAAGCATATAAGCGAACATTAGGGTCTAGGTGGATAAAGTCTAGTTTCTTAAGCGACCGTGGTTTAATTCCGGCTTATATTGTTGTTCATAGGTTACTGGACCCACTCTAAGCTTAAGTCTACCCCGGAGCACTCAGGCAAGTTTTCTACCCGTTATACTGTTGTTTTGATGTATATATGTATATGCATTATCTTGTGATAAGTGCATTATTGTTATTAGCAAATCTTGCGATATATTGGAGCATGTTGATATGATATATATGCATGCCTGTTTTGTAATCTTGATATCTAATTGTTGATTCAATTGCTTATAAGTTGCATAATACCTATGCTAGAGATAAGCAGTAATTGCGTATACCCTCAGTATAGGGGACCCGAAGGTGAACATTTTTCTAAACCGGGAGTCGGTGTTCCCGAGTATAATATATGTATATTTTTATTTATATATATAAATAGTTTTCAAAACTATTAATCGAATAAGGTTTATTCGATAACTTTATTTATTTAATGAATATTATTTTGAATATTCATTCGAGGACTTATGACTCCGTTTAGTTTATTTAATGAATATTATTTTGAATATTAATTCGAGGACTTAATACTCCGTTTATTTTATTTAATGAATATTATTTTCAATATTCATTCGAGGAGTTATGACTCCGCTTATTTATTAAATAATATTCTTTATTTTATTAAAGAATAATATTTCGATAATCAAACTTATTTTCGATTATTCAAATAAAGATTGTACTTTCGTATAAGTATATC
Organism: Apium graveolens; assembly: GCF_009905375.1. Classification (NCBI taxonomy): domain Eukaryota; kingdom Viridiplantae; phylum Streptophyta; class Magnoliopsida; order Apiales; family Apiaceae; genus Apium; species Apium graveolens. The sequence goes on along the minus strand of NC_133655.1, from coordinate 96,157,646 downwards.
TTTGGTTATTTAATATTCATTTCAAGTATGAGTTTTAAAACTTCCACTTCGATTATTTTTATAAGGATTATCCTTATGGGAATATTATTTAAATAATAATATTCAGATATTTTCTAATATATCGGGACTGATTTATTTTATTAAATAAGCATTACTCCAAACATTCTTAAAAATGTTTTCGAGTCTTCAAAATGATTTTAAAAGTTAGAGCGGATCCCAAAACTCGTTTTCAAATTTAAGATCTTTCTTTCGAAGGGGATTTAAATACTCGCTCAAAAATCTGAGGGATCCGGCTTCGTGATGTATTCTTATATTCGCAACAAGGTTGCTGTTTTGATAAAAGAATTTTTGATTACTTACCCAACACTCGGGAAGTAAAATTCTTGGAACAAGTTAATCCATTAACAGGCATCGCCTGGGAAATATCGGTGAGTTTTCCTTTCCAACTAGATACGACTTCTTGGTGGAGCCGTATCAACAAGTTTCTACTTGGGGAAAGGGGGGATGAGCTTTACGTTTCAGAGTCATGGATTTCATCTGAACTAGGAGTGGCGTAAGTGGTCGAGTGGCGCCGGCCCAGCCTTATTATATTGGCCCAAATGGCCTGGAAGTTCCGCTAAGACGGTCCATTCCTTAGGAGTCCAGGGTTCGGTTGACAAGTAAATCTGACTGTTCTCCTCTACATGTAGAAAATGGTGGGGTTGCACTGCTGCGACTGATCATCGTGAGTGGTCTTCCTGGTGCAACAAACTACCGTAATGAGTTCATCATCCAGTTGGATATTTCTGCAACACTACCCAGAGCACTTCGATAGAAAGGCTACGGCTGGGCGATTGTTGAGTGTTGGCAGGGTCGAGTTTTCAAAATGATGTTTCCATCAAATGAAGTATCTCGTAACTTCGTTTCTTTTGAATGATATTTCAAAGATTGATTCTGTACAAGTTATGCCTTGTAGTCTCATCTATGTGATGAACTTTTGAAACTAATTATAACTTGAACGGTGGTAGTTCAAGTAGTATTCGGAAAAGATATAAGTATATCGGAGTATCTTGTAACTTCATCTTTTAAACTTATATCTAGTAAACGATTACCTTGTGCATGTCAAAGATTTTCAGAAAAACGTTGAGATAAGGTTAGATATATGAGATCACCTTGAAACGATATTTTTATACAGTTATAAACTGGAACTCTGTGGATGTTATACATGTCAGAGGATTTCAAATATTGTGAAAAGTATATATATATGTATACATATATACTGAAAATTTTGTGACTTGGTCGCGTTAAGATATCAACTTGGTTCATTTCTTCTTAACCAAGACTTTCTTGAGTACTATGAGAATGCTCATATATTGTAAATTATTATACATACTATTTCGGTGGGCTTGTTGCTCACCCTTGCTTTCTTCTTTCATCACACAGCATCAGATAGACAAGATGAACATGACCAAGCTCCCAATTCATGAGCGGATAGGAAATGTTCCGCAGTTTCCTATAGGCGTTGATGTCGCTATAGCTGAGGTAGGAACTACCAATAGGCTAGGCTTTCAACTTTTGATGTACCAGACTTATGTATCTTTATGAATTGTAATAATGGCAAAGAAATGTAAATTTATTCAGAAACCCTTTTAAGGTGTAATGGCATATAATTGTGGAATAAAATGACTCGTGTTATTTTTGGATATTCATCTCTGAGACTATAACTTGTGGTGTGTGTGTTTATTGTGGGGTCACAATACGGAGTAGTTGATTGTTTATTAAGATTGGGTGTTATTAAGGGAAATGGAACTCGTGACGACCCGGATCCCCGACCCCGGATCTGGGGGTGATACAGATTCTGCCTCTCTTTAATTCTGTTTTTCTCTAAATCTTTTGACACGACTCACAGAAAAGCTCAGATAATTTCTCCTAGAAAAATAAGAGGTGGCTAAAGAAGGGTGGTATGTAGTCATACAACTAGAGGTAGTCCTTAAATAAGGTCTAGAAATAATCATACCAACAGGTTTTATAACATGCATAATAAATGCTAAAAGTACCAAATCAGTATTTGAAGTAAATGATGATAAAGTAAAATCAATATTTATACCTTGTGAATATGAAGATTCAAAATTGAAATCACAGTTGAAACTGTGGTTATGACAGTGTGTTGTTCACCAATTATGGAACCTCCATTTGAATTGGAGAGGTTTTGACCAGGTTATAGTCATGTACCATGGTCTCAACCCGTGTTCTTCTTGCAAAAAACTGACAATTGAATGTGTTATTTGATGTTACCACGGAGTATTCAGTAAGACCTGATGAAACCTCTGTGTTTTTATTGGTGTCATCAAGATCTACCTCAACATGTAGTCTCTTACCAACTTAATGTTAATTCTGAGTGTTGAGCATAGTTACTTGAACCATGTCACTTTATTTTGGCAACATTTGAGAAATGGATTCAAATGTTTCATCTTTAAGAATAAATTTGAGATAGAATATGTGTGATTTTATATTGATTGTTGACAACTTCCTTTGAGAGAAAAAGAAAGTTTGAAATAATATGTCTTGTTTCTTAATATCGGACTTTTGAAACATAAATATATTTAGACATTTTAATGAACAAGAACACTCAAAGATCATAACTCTCATGTAATACGAATTAAACCTTTTATGATATCAGTTGCTTCCTGTAATGTTGTACTCGATCTATACTGTAGTGAACAAATGTAACTCAACCAGAGATTAATTATACACATGCACTATTGAAAATTTGTTGTAATTTAACATGCGGTACGGATTGGAATATGAACAGTCATAATGAGTTAAGCACAAACAAAATAATAAACATTCATTCAACTATGAAATCAAAGAAAGCAAAAGATTTATCAATAATACTAAGAAGATGAGTACAAGATTTAAAATTCTAAATTAAAAACATAACTTAATCTAAGTTACTCGATCTTCTGCCTTTTTGCAGCCTGCTCCTCCCTACGATGATAGATTCTAGACATGGAGTCTGCAAGAGAAATGATATTCTCTTGCAGCTCAAGAGCTGCCTGACGTTGGCGTTCAGCCAACTCAGCACGATGTTCTTCCTCAAGAAGAACTTCGCTGGTGAAGAAATATAGTTCTAAATGATCATCCCAGGAGAGATGATCATAGACTGAGTCTGGAACAGCAGTTGGGTGAAAAACTTCACCACCGATTTGGACCAGTAGTCCATATGGATCAAAGTACATCTTTTCATCACTTGGATTAAAAATTGGTAGATGGCATCCACCGTTGCAGGTGTAGAATTGTGGTTGAGCCATTGTTTTGATGAGTGTTCGAGTTTTGGATGAAAAGGTTTGAGAAGATTAAGAGTTGTGTATGAAAAAGCAGTGAGTTGTTTTGGAGGTGAAGGGTATGTATTTATAGAAGAAGAGATAGAAACTGAAAAGACTCTATGATTTACCATGTAATAATTAAACACAACATGCATACACTCTTATGCGTATCTAGTTAAACAAAAAGTAATCTCTCTTCTCAGATTCCTATTCCCAATGTAAGTACTCAAGTGTTCGATAGTTACTTACAGCAATAGTTAACCCATGCAAGTAATTAAAAGATTTTCCACTAACTCACTGTTAATTAAATATACTGAATAACCATTTATTTCGAATAAATTCAAAATATCAATAAAATATAATAGTCAATCAAGGTCTGACCATTATCAGTATTTAAGCACAACTATCAAGATTTATAAGTCAACACTAGTTTGACCAATATCAGAATTTAACAACCACTGTTAAGATCTATCAGTCAAAACAAGTTTGACAAACATTAGTGCTTATATACATAATCAGAGTCTAACATACAGCTATTGGATGAGATTAATAGAAGTTAACTGCATGCTTGCATGGCTTCAGAATTTAACACAATTATCAATAACTAACAAGTATTGATACATAATAATAAGATACCATACTATAACTATCAGTAGTTATTCCTTAATTATCGGAGTTTGAGAAATGTCCTAATATCATTCCCAATTCATTCACCAATCTTGTGAAAGTAGCTTCACATAGAGGCTTGGTGAATATATATGCTAATTGATGATCTGTTGGAACAAAGACCAATTCCACTATACCTTCTTCCACATGTTCCCTTATAAAATGGTACCTAAAGCTGATGTGTTTAGTCATTGAATGCTGCACTGGATTTTGTGTCATTGCAATAGCACTTTGATTATCACAATATATAGGAATAGTAAAATAATCTAACCCATAATCCAGTAACCGATTTTTCATCCATAGAATCTGAGCACAACAACTTCCTGCAGCAATATATACAGCTTATGCAGTTGATATGGAAATTGACTTTTGTTTCTTGCTAAACCAAGAAACCAATCTACCACCAAGAAATTGGCAGCTTCCAGAAGTTCTTTTCATGTCTATTTTGCATCCTGCAAAATCAGCATCTGAATATCCAATTAGCTTAAAATCTGAATCTCTAGGGTACCATATTCCCAGATTCATGGTGCCTTTGAGATATTTTAAAAATTCTATTCATAACTAATAGATGAGGTTCCTGTTGGATTTTTAACGCAGCGGGGTCATGGTAAAACACTTTTACACATACAAAATCCAAATAAAAGCATATAAATCGTGAATAAAAATTCGAGGGATCGAATCTTACCTTTTAAAATAATTCGGAGACAACGATCAGAGATCCTTAGCAGTTGCTCCTCAAGTGTGAAGCACTCCACCGGTATCCACCAAGAAAACGATGTTAAGGAGGAAGAAGGAGGTGGAGAGAATTGGGTTTTCCAAACTTTTTGGGTTTTCGGGTTTGATGTGGGTTCGAATAAAATAGGGTCTATAATAGTGTATTTATAGGCAAAATTTTCAGCTGAAATTTTCCCATAAATATTATTATTATCCCATTTATTATTCTCATTAATAATTAAAACACCTTTTAATCATTAATCCTTTTTCCAAACAATTTAGAAATAATTCTCTCTCTTGATTTAATTTCTAAAAATTAAATCCATTAATTAATAATATTAAGAACTTTTCTTAATTAATTTATAATCAATTAAATCTCATTCAATCAATTATTAAATTTGCCAATTAATTATTTATTTCACAAATAAATAATTATTTAGCCATTATTAATTAATTCCTCCACCATTAAATCATTCTCTTTTTATGGTGTGACCCTGTAGGTTCAATATTAAGCCGGTAGTAGAAATAAATAATAATAAAACTATTTTATCATTATTTATATAAATTCTCTAATTTATTAAATATGATTAATTAATTAATCACATTTATTCTACATCGTGAGTGATGCTTCTCAACATATCGCGACTATCCGGATAATATGAATTCACTGCTTAGAATACCAAGAACTTGTCAGTGAATAGTTACCGTACAATAAACTCCTTCTACCCTACAATGTCCCGATTAAATATAAGACATGGATCTCGTGTCAAGCCTATCTAATTCAATCACTTGCTTACCATTTACTATGCGTAGTTCTATGCAAATTAGAAACTCCTTTCTAATTTCATTTACTCTGGCCAGAGATTCCTGAACTAGCATAAGTGGATCAGCCTTGAACATTCGCTTCCTTCACTGGAAGGGGTAGATCCTTTATTGATCATACACTATCTTCGTGTACAAATTCCTATACCCAGAAGAGCCCTAATAATTGTCCCTGGAGACTAAGAACTAAACCAAAGCATAGTTCAGTGTACACAAGATGACTATGATGACCTCAAGTCTAAGGATACTTGTAAAACTATCACTAAGTGAACAACTGCTGACACGTGAGTGAACTCCATCAGTTGTTCAACTATGCGAGTCATGTTCAGTGAACTTATTCTATAATAAGCACCTACATACTAGCTATAGTGTCACCACACAAATGTCTATGAGAACAGATATCCTTCATAATGAAGCAAACATAGTATGTACCGATCTTTGCGGATTATTAATTACCAGTTAGTAATCCTACGACCAGGAACTATTTAAGTTTAGAGTTATCATCTTTTTAGGTCTCACTATTATGATCTCATCATAATTCATAAAAAGCTTTACTCTAAACTATGGTATATCTTATTTAAGGATGGGGATTAGCAACTTGTAGATTATGACTCAGATTCATCTGACGAGTTTAACAAGGATGGGGATTTGTGAACTCCCATTGCACCACCTATGACCTCCTTAAGGATGGCTAAGGTGATTTTCCTTGCAGGTACAGCTAGATTATGGAGCTATGAGAGAAGAGTGATACACTTGTGAGAATGAGTGTAAACACGAGTGGAGAGAAGAGTGAAACACATGTGAGGTACACTAAACAGAATCACACACTCACAGTGAGGAAGAAAGAGAAACTACTTGTTATTTCTTTTCCAACCAAGTGAAATATGAGAACTTCTTCAGACGATGGCATACATTCCTTCACTAAGGGGGAGATAAAAGCTTAAGTAATAGTTTGGAGGATTCCTCAACTAAGGGGGAGAAATAGCAGGGAGTAAGAAAAAGATCCTACATGTACACTACACCACACCATTGTTGTTTGTAACTACGGATCCTATTGTACGGGAGAGGTGGTAAACACAAGGTGATTTTCTAGTAAGGGAAGAAACTGTTTTCAAAAGGGGAGTACCATTGGTTTTTATCTGCGGATCCTATTGTACGGGAGAGGTGGTAAACGAAGGTGATCTTCTTTAATCAGTTGATTCTCATAGGGGGAGAAGCAAGAGAGATATGGGCTTCTCAACAGGAAATGTGGTTATACAAATAAAGATGGAACTACTTGAAGATATGTTCAGTCTAGAGGAACATCTGCTTGGAATCTGGAAAATGTTAAATCTAGTCCAGAACTTTTCTACTATTTACTTTGTATTTCTTTTTATATCTTTTTCTTATTTGTTAGTTGAGTTATCCTCTAGGTATTTGTGTGTTATTGTTTAACAAACAAATAGGAGGAGATTGTAAGTCATATGTCATAGCCTATTTGTATATTCGAGGATTCAACTCAACTCAAATAAGAATGTAATAAGTAAATAGTGGATCGACCGTCAGAGAGATCTCGCAAAGTAATATCTATCAAAGGATTCAGAAACAAGGTTCATCTACAGACTTGAGGAATTAATTCACTGGAAGAAGTTCAAGAAATTGATCATGCCTCAGTGATATAAATCAAGAGTGTGGATTTAATCAAGTGACAGAGATCTCGTCAGAGTATCATTAATTACAAGGATTTAATCTGAAGAAAATCAAAGTATCAAAGTCAAGACATGAAGAAACGTCACGGAAGTTAGTCACTCATGAACCAGACAGTACATCGAGTGTCAACATTGAAGTGGTGAAATTGATTCATAATTGACTGTGATTATCAGAAGATTTTCAGAAGAATGGTTGCTGCTCAAGATTAGTATTAATTCTCTATTAATTAATTAAGTCATATAATTTAATTAAGAAAATAAATTATATCTACAAAGATTAATTAATTTATTAATTGAATTAATTGATTAATTAATTCTAAATTAATATTAAGATTTTTCAGAATTGTTTTTTGAATTAAAATCAGTTTAAATCAGCAAGACAATTGAAAATGAACTAGCATGACAATCTGGATTGTCATACCGATTGTCATGCCAAGTCATTTCAATAGTCATACCGAAAGTTCTACTGGGAAGGAGATTGTCTTGCTAGTTCAACTGATTGTCATACCGAAAGTCATTGTAGTTCAATCAGATTATCTTACTAGTACAATCAATAGTCCTACCGATTCTCTTGCTGAGCTAAAAGGATTGTCTTGCCAACAAATCAGGTGGTTGTTTTATTATTTAAACAACAGAAGCAACAGAAGTCAATCATTCATCCAAAAATAGTTCAAGAACAAAGAAAAGTAGAAGCTGAAAAATATATCATCTCTTCTCTGCTAAAATCAAGATCACAATTTCTAGCTAGTAAAGTTAAATCCAAACCACTAGAAATCATTACCTTGTTCTTGTGTAACAATCTAGCTGATCAAAATCCCTAGAACTTAATCTCAAATCGCGTTTAGCATTTGATTCTAATTATTGCAAAAATAGAAAAAGTTCATGTCGAATTTATTCTAAATTTGTGATAATTAATTTGAGATTAATTCCTTGTAATCGATACAGTTGTTGTAACACCTTTCAAGTTTAATAATATTTTTATTTAACTTGAATTTTGTTTCACATTTTTTTTATTCCGCATTTAATTCGATTATTCGGTACTGTTTGTATTCAACCCCCCCTTCTACAAACACATTGGGACCTAACAATTGGTATCAGAGCCTTCTGATTAACGAACAAATCAAGATCCTAGACTTTTGTGATTTTTCAACTCCTTGAATTTTTTATTCATTCAAAAATTCATAATGACTTCACAAAAAGTTGGAACCGTTAAAATTCCACAATTTGATAAAGAGAATTATATTATGTGGAAGAAGAAGATGCTCTTGTTTTTACAAGTGGCAAATCCCAAATATACAAACTTGTTAAAGAAGGGGATAAGAACTCCGATGGTTATTGAACCGCAGGTGATAGTAGATGATGTTGTGATCACCAAAGCCAGAACCTATCGTAAAGATCCTGAGGATTTTTCTCCTGCTGAAAAAGATGAAGCCTCCTTGGATGCCAGCCTTCAGTTAATTTTAATTGATTCCCTTGATCCCTTGATGAACAGACATGTGATGAACTGTAAAAATTCCAAACACATGTGGGAAACTATTGAGGTGATCAATGAAGGCACAGAGGAAGTTAGGGAGAACAAGTTGGAGATCCTAACCTCTGAGTATGAATATTTGAAATCAAATCCAGGAGAAGGAATTACTGAAGTGTTTGAGAGGTACAATGCGTTGATCAACAACCTGAACATAAATGGGAAATATTATTCAATCAGGGAGGTCAACAAAAAGTTCCTTTTAACACTGCCAACTCATCTTGAACATAGAATCACTGCCATTAGAGAAGCTAGAGATCTGAGTGAGATTTCTTTGGACAGGCTCTATGGAGTGTTAAAAACCTATGAGTTGGAGCAGATTCAACAGAAGGAAGTCTACGGGAAGGATAGAATGGTCAGCACATCTACTGCACTTGTAGCTGAAGGTCAACAACAACAACAATCTCAACAATTGGAGAGAATGGTACAGTGTTCCAAGGCTGAGGAAAATATGTTCGTAGCAGAATATGATCCTCCTACTACAAATCAATCAAGTGATGATTTTTATTCCTTGGAAGAGCTGGAGCAATTGGAAGATGAGTCAATGGCCCAAATTGTCAAGAGATTCTCCCATGTCAGATTCAAGAGGAATCCCAAGCTTAAGTACAAGTCCAACTACAACAAATTCCAGAAAGGTGGATCTTCATCCTCTAACACCAGCAGTGGTGGATACAAAACAGGGATGGTTGATCGGAGCACCATTAGATGCTATAACTGCAATGAGTTGGGACATTTTGCCACAGAATGTAGGAAGCCAAAGCAAGTAAGAAAGAACTCTGAAAGGGCTTATCTGGCAAAGGGAAGAAGCTGGGATGATACTGATAGTGAAGATGAAGATGAAGGAAATCTTGCTCTTATGGCTATTGATGGAAAAGCTTCATCGTCAAGAATAGAGGTAAAACTTTCTGATGCTGAAATGGTTTATCATCTAAGAGGTAACTTAGATTGTGCACGTCGTGATAATGAACTGTTAAGTTTACAGATCACAGACCTTGAGAAAGAGGTCAATGAATTAAGACTTGTGCACATTAATCAAGACAAATTAAAAGAACAAGTATCTTTTCTAGAGAATAGAGTTGACTGTTATAGAAAACTCGAAACTATTCTCAAAGACAAGATCACCGGTCTTGAGACTAAGGTTAGAGCCTACTTCAATTCTTGTTCGAAGGCTAAAGAGTTCTATAGTAAGCAATCTGTTAATCAAACATCTGGAATAGGTTATGATTACAATGTTGCTATTGGAGAATTAGGCATAAACTCCCCTCCTCGTGTCTGTGCTAAAGGGAGGGAAGTACCACATGTGCTTAAGGGTGTTGATGAACCCCTCTATAAACCATCAATTGCTGAACCATTTGATGCGACCTCTTCTGTTATTCAGGAAGAAATACGTGCTGAAGATCATGCTAATGAGAAGGTTGTTTCCAAGTCAAGTGTGTCGAAAGTTCCAGTCAAAGTTGTGAAAGCAACTGAGACTAACTCAGACACATGAGTTGGATAACAAAAATGCCATGTCTGCCATGCATAAATTGCCTACTATTAATCACTCTCATAAAGCATGTGGTGTTTCTATTTGTATGTCTTGTGCTTTTAATATGATGTATGCTTATTTTAATGGTAAGCATGTTTCTAATGATAAGACTACTCCTCGTCAGCATGTGAATAACAAGAAGCATGATAGGTCTAAGACTGCTAGTCCTTCTAAGGCTAGAAAGGAGACATTTGTGCCTAAGCTTAAACAGAATTTTGTTAAGGCTGTTTACAAGGTCAAATGTTTAGTCATTGAGAAAGTTGAGGCAATTAAAATTAAAAATGTTGTTTTGCCTGACAAAGGACAGTTCTACAAGTATGCCGGGCCCAACCAAGTTTGGGTTCCGAAGAAGGTCTAATCCATTTGCAGTGCAGGGCATTAAACAGGTGTAACCGGTAGTGTGGATTCTTGACAGTGGATCATCAAGACATATGACCGGAGATAGAACCCTGCTATCAAATGTGGATTGAGAAAGCTGGCCCCCTGGTTACCTTTGGAGATAACAGCAAAGGTTTATCCGAGGGATATGGTTGTTTGCAAGCTGGGAATGTTATCATTGAAAATTTTGTATAGTGTGCTAGGTTATTATCAGGAAGCATCATCTAACATATAGCACCAGTGACGAGACTTGAGAATATTATGACATATCAGGCACCTGCTGTACATTACACTTGGAATTGGACTCTAGTAAGATGTGTACAAGTGTACTCCTGATTGGTGAGTCAAAAGAGGAAGTCAATGCACCACAGTTCATGGACTTTGCAGCTGCAGATCTATTGGACTATGCAATCTCTTCTTCACAATCTCACTTCAGGTTGGTATGAACTAGTGTACTACTCAAGCAATCATCAAGAACATGGTATGGCACTCTAACTGAAGTTATTGTTTAATATGAACTAGTAGAGTCGTCATGTTTTTAACTCTCTTATCATTAGGCACAATCATATTGTTTTATATGTGCAGTGATATATTGATAATGCAACATAACAATTAGTATCTAAAGTACTTGACAAGTATCGGTTAATGATATGTTGTTAACATTATGTTGCAGATATTTGTAAGCTTTTGACATGAATGAGAATTACTTAGACTTTACCCTAAGTGATCAATGTTTTATCAAAAACTCATTCATATTGAAAAACAAAATCAAACTTCTTTCTACATTAGTGATTTCTTATTTCATGTAAAATCTTTTGAAATCACTATTGTAAATCATTTTCTCTCTATTACCATATGTTCTGTGTTACAGGTTCAGTCTCCAATGACTTTCTTTCATTGACAGTCATGAGGTTGAAAACCCACAACGTCTATCCCAGACTGTAAAGACAAACACAAAAACAGAACCAACCAACACTCTCTTACCACTAAATGTAGTATAAATAAGCGTGAGGGAGATAGTGCCTTAGTGCACCACATAAGGAAGGTTCTGTAGTCAACCCAGTAGCTCTGTCTCCTACAAAGATGAGTAGTATTTAAACCGAGACAACTGCTAACCCCCATACATCTTCTCAAAAAGATGTAATGGTTGAAAAGGCACAAAAACAGTTACTAGATTCATTCTCTCAACAGGGTGCGTCTATTGAAATTTGCTTGTCGGCCAAGGTATCCTATGTAGTGTCACCACCTTAAATATAAACAATTCTTAATGCACAAGGAAAGGTTACACACACAAAGGATGAGTTGACGGAAATAAGAGTTTCGACCATTTTAAGGTCAGATTCGATTGTTCAAGGTTCGTTAATGGACCAATTGCCTTTACAGGTGTTAGGAGAGGATACTGATCCAAAAGCCATATGTCAGTGGTCAGTGTCTACCTCCCCAGGCTTAAATCCCCTGGATGCATCTGCAGATAGTGGATCTGACATAGGTGCAGATCGGCAACTTGTTGACAATGATTCAGATATTACCTGATGAGTCACAAGGAAATGTCTTCACAGGCATTAGAAGGGAACTTTGATCTTTATGCTAAATTCTTTGGATCATTGTTTACCTTCCCAGAATTCAAATCTGGAACCCTAAAAGGGAAACTAGCAACTTGTAGATTATGACTCAGATTCATCTGACGAGTTTAACAAGGATGGGGATTTGTGAACTCCCATTGCACCACCTATGACCTCCTTAAGGATGGCTAAGGTGATTTTCCTTGCAGGTACAGCTAGATTATGGAGCTATGAGAGAAGAGTGATACACTTGTGAGAATGAGTGTAAACACGAGTGGAGAGAAGAGTGAAACACATGTGAGGTACACTAAATAGAATCACACACTCACAGTGAGGAAGAAAGAGAAACTACTTGTTATTTCTTTTCCCACCAAGTGAAATATGAGAACTTCTTCAGACGATGGCATACATTCCTTCACTAAGGGGGAGATAAAAGCTTAAGTAATAGTTTAGAGGATTCCTCAACTAAGGGGGAGAAATAGCAGGGAGTAAGAAAAAGATCCTACATGTACACTACACCACACCATTGTTGTTTGTAACTACGGATCCTATTGTACGGGAGAGGTGGTAAACACAAGGTGATTTTCTAGTAAGGGAAGAAGCTGTTTTCAAAAGGGGAGTACCATTGGTTTTTATCTGTGGATCCTATTGTACGGGAGAGGTGGTAAACGAAGGTGATCTTCTTTAATCAGTTGATTCTCATAGGGGGAGAAGCAAGAGAGATATGGGCTTCTCAACAGGAAATGTGGTTGTACAAATAAAGATGGAACTACTTGAAGATATGTTCAGTCTAGAGGAACATCTGCTTGGAATCTGGAAAATGTTAAATCTAGTCCAGAACTTTTCTACTATTTACTTTGTATTTCTTTTTATATCTTTTTCTTATTTGTTAGTTGAGTTATCCTCTAGGTATTTGTGTGTTATTGTTTAACAAACAAATAGGGGGAGATTGTAAGTCATATGTCATAGCCTATTTGTATATTCGAGGATTCAACTCAAATAAGAATGTAATAAGTAAATAGTGGATCGACCGTCAGAGAGATCTCGCAAAGTAATATCTGTCAAAGGATTCAGAAACAAGGTTCATCTACAGACTTGAGGAATTAATTCACTAGAAGAAGTTTGTAATAACCCCAATTGTTTTTGGAAATTTTTGAAACCCTTATGAATAGTGTTTTTGCTGAATGAGAAAACTTTTCATGCCACACTATGTAGGGGTTCTGATATGGACATTCTGAGATTTTATTAGTACTTTATATGGGATATAAGTGTATGTAAAGATCGTCAGAATCCAAATCCGAACACTTTGGTTTTTCCCGGAAATCCACAAGATACGGAGAGAATTGAGTATAAGGTAACAGGATAAAAAGGATTTAAATTAAAGGATTATAATAGAGGATCATAAAAAGGAATATAATATATTGAGAGAGGTTAAGAGAACCTAAGTAATAAGATTCCGGGTATGGTCCCTCAAACGAGAAACGAGAACGAAAGTTAAGCGAACCGTATAACAGATCAGCGGTCATTAGGCAAACAATTAGAAGCTAATCAAAGGGATTAGTGGGGATGATGTCATCCAACCAATAGAAAGAGGACAAAGGAGGGGTGATGACATCACAAAGTGATGCAAGCATGACATAAGAGGGAAGGAAATGTGGTGGAATATTAACCACACAAAATCAAGGGTAAATGGGTAATTGACCTAAAACAAAACAAAAACAACCAACCAAAAATCAAATCAAAGCAAAACCACAAAAATCTCTCTTTCTTCTTCATCTTGCTCTCGGCCTTTTGAAGAAAAACAAGGAGGAGTTTTTCAAAAACTCAAGCTACACACCTTCAAAAATTATAAGGTTTGTTTCTTTAGCTTCCATAATTCATAACTTAGTTATGCTATAAGTTTGGATCCAAGAATCCAAGGTTTACCTAGTTAATCAATTCCTAAAAGTTTAGGGTGAATAGTAACTTTCAAGAACAAATTTTTGATTCTTGATTTTATTTGTAAGGACAAGGTAGCTTAAGCATAGATCAAGGCTTCCATGGGCTTTCCAAGGATCTTTCATTGATTAAAAGCTTCAAGAAGGTATAAAACTTCAAACCCTAGCTTTACTTTTGAGTATTAGGAATGGTTTTGATTGTTATAATTCATGAGGAGCATGATCCTTGTATACTTAGAGTGTGGTTGGATTTGTAATGAGTTTGAAGTTGTAAATCTTGATAATTGGTTAATGAACTTAAGTATAGCTTTTAGTTCATGTTTGAGGGTAGTATAAAGTTCATAATATTGAGTTTTGGGGCTGTTAGGATGTGATATGGATGGACTTTGATTGTATGAAGGGATTGGGGTTGTTTGGTGATGGAATTGAATGGTATAAAATTGGAAAATCGCGTAAACATAGCCGTCGTAATGTCCGATTTACATTAGACTGCTTTTGTTCCTAACATTAGGACCCGAGAACCCCCTGCTAGGTTTTGACCATTGCCATGATTAGATAGTTCATGTTACGAGCTTCGTTTTGATATATAGTTCGTTCGATTCCGATGCACGGTTTAGGAGAAACGACCGTTTCAAGTAACGGCGTTTCGCGAACGAAACTTTTCCCCTCACCTTACTTTGAAACATAGGTTAAAGACCAAAAAGGGTTAATTAATGTATGAAACATTTATGGTAAGTGTGTTAGGCAGTTGGTAAGACACTCGCGAAGGAATCGCTTTAAAACTCGTAAAGGTTAAATTATTAAAAATGGTGGAGCCGAGGGTACCCGAGTGACTTAAGCGAATCAGTGAGCGCAAAACAAGCGTTAGAGTCTAAGTTAGTTAAAGTATAGATTTACAAGTGATTTTGGTTTAATTCCAACTTACTTGTTGTTTATAGGTTACCAGACTCGTCCCGAGCCTTTTATCACCCCAAGTCGCTCAGGCAAGTATTCTATCCGTTATACTGTTGTTGTGATGTATACATTTGTATATGCATGATCTTGCGATAAATGCATATTGGTTATTTAGAAAATTCTTGCGATATATTGTAGCATGTGATATGGTATATATGCATGCCTGTTTCATATTCTTGAAATATATATCTGTTGGTTCAGTTGATAATACCTATGCTAGAGAATAGCGGTAACTTGCATATACCCTTAGTATAGGGACCCAAAGGTGAAAATATTTTCTAAAACCGGGAGTCGAGGATCCCGAGTAGATTTTGGTATATATGGGATGGATATATATATATATATATTTATATATATATATATGGTTATAGTTTTCCAAACTATTAATCGAATAAGGTTTATTCGATAACTTTAACTTTATTTTATTATTGAATATTATTTCGAATATTATTCGAAGGCGTATGACTCCTTTATATTAAATGAATATTATTTGAATATTCAACTGAGGATGTATGACTCACTTTATATTATTTATTGAGTATTACTTGAATATTCCTCCGAGGACTTATGACTCCTTTTATTTTATTATCTGAATATTATTTGAATATTCATTCGAGGGCTTATGACTCAGTTTATATTATTTAATGAATATTATTTGAATATTCATTTGAGGATCTATGACTCCGATTATTTGCTGAGGTATATTCTTTATTTTATTAAAGAATAAGGTTTCAATAATCAAACTTATTTTCGATTATTCAAATAAAGATAATACTTTCATATAAGTATATCTTTGGTTATTTAATGTTTATTTCAAGTATAAGTTTTAATACTTCTACTTCAATTATTTTTATAAAGATTATTCTTTATGGGAATATTATTTAAATAATAATATTCAGTCATTTTCTAAATATTCTGGGGACTGATTTACTTCATTAAATCAGCTTTACTCCAAACACTCTATAAAGTGTTTTCGAGTCTTCAAAATGATTTTTTTAAAAGTTAGAGCAGATCCCAAAACTCATTTTTATATTTAAGATCTTCCTTTTTAAGGGGATTTAAATACTCGCTCAAAACCTGGGGAATCCGGCTCTGTGCTGTATTCTATATTCGCAACGAGGTTGCAGTTTTGGTAAATGAATTGATTACTTGCCCAATGCTCGGGAAGTAAGCCCATCTAATTGAGTCGGCATAAGCGACAGGCCGGGGTACGGTCTATTATTGTGTAAGTGGCTGGGTGGCAGTCCATCAACGCGTAAGAGGCCGGGTGGCGGTCCAGCACAAGGTCCTTATGAGGCCAGGGTGATGACCGGTGGGGGATTCATCCATCTACTAGTAGAAAAGGTTACTTATTGGTATCTTTGCCTGATCAGCAAGATATCTGGTTTATGCCAAAATTCTTTTCCTTTCCAAAATTTATTGGATGTTTCAAACCCTGTTCATACTTTACATAACAGAGGTTCCAGGAAATGTTTAAGAGTTATATATGTGGATATATATATATATATCAGAACTTAATGAAGTATATCCTAACTTCATTTCCTTTAATAATATTTCAAAGATTGAATCTATTCAAATCTTGTCTTGTAGTCTCATCTATGTGATGAACTTTTGAAACTGATTATAACTTGAACGGGGGTAGTTCAAGTAGTATTTGGGAAAGATATAAGTATTTTGGGGTATCTTGTAACTTCATCTTTTAAACTTATATCTAATTAATAATTGTCTTATGAATGACTAAGATTTTCAGAAAAAAAAAACGTTGAGACAAGGTTAGATATATGAGATCACCTTGCAACGATATTTTTTTATATACAGTTATACACTGGGACTTTGTGTATATTATGCATGGAAGAGGACTTCCAATATTTTGAAAAGTATACATACTGAATATTTTGCGACTTCATCGCATTAAGATATCAAACTTGGTTCATTTCTTTTGACCAAGACTTTCATGAGTATTATGAGTAGGCTCATATACTATTAATCATTATACATATTATTTTGGTGGGCTTGCTGCTCACCCTTGCTTTCTTCTTTCATCACACAACATCAGATAGACAAGATGAACCGGACCAAGCTTCCGATTCGCAAGAGGTTAGGAGACGTTCCGCAGTTTTCTAGAAGCACTGATGCCGCCATAGCTGAGGTAGGAACTACCAATAGGCTAGGCTTTCAACTTTTGATGTATCACATTATGTATATTTATGAATTGTAATAATGGCAAAGAAATGTAAATTTATTCAGAAACCTGTTTAAGGTGTATTGGCATATAATTGTGGAATAAAACGACTTGTGATTATTTTTGGATATTCATCTCTGAGACTATAACTTGTGGTGTGTGTGTTTATTGTGGGGTCAAAGTACAGAGTAGTTGATTATTTATTAAGATTGGGTGTTGTTAAGGGAAATGGAACTCGTGACGACCCGGATCCCCGACCCCGGATCTGGGGGTGTTACAAAGTTCAAGAAATTGATCATGCCTCAGTGATATAAATCAAGAGTGTGGATTTAATCAAGTGACAGAGATCTCGTCAGAGTATCATTAATTACAAGGATTTAATCTGAAGAAAATCAAAGTATCAAAGTCAAGACATGAAGAAACGTTACGGAAGTTAGTCACTCATGAACCAGACAGTACATCGAGTGTCAACATTGAAGTGGTGGAATTGATTCATAATTGACTGTGATTATCAGAAGATTTTCAGAAGAATGGTTGCTGCTCAAGATTAGTATTAATTCTCTATTAATTAATTAAGTCATATAATTTAATTAAGAAAATAAATTATATCTGCAAAGATTAATTTATTTATTAATTGAATTAATTGATTAATTAATTCTGAATTAATATTAAGATTTTTCAGAATTGTTTTTTGAATTAAAATCAGTTTAAATCAGCAAGATAATTGAAAATGAACTAGCATGACAATCTGGATTGTCATACCGATTGTCATGCCAAGTCATTTCAATAGTCATACCGAAAGTTCTACTGGGAAGGAGATTGTCTTGCTAGTTCAACTGATTGTCATACCGAAAGTCATTGTAGTTCAATCAGATTGTCTTGCTAGTACAATCAATAGTCCTACCGATTGTCTTGCTGAGCTAAAAGGATTGTCTTGCCAACAAATCAGGTGGTTGTTTTATTATTTAAACAACAGAAGCAACAGAAGTCAATCATTCATCCGAAAATAGTTCAAGAACAAAGAAAAGCAGAAGCTGAAAAATATATCATCTCTTCTCTGCTAAAATCAAGATCACAATTTCTAGCTAGTAAAGTTAAATCCAAACCACTAGAAATCATTACCTTGTTCTTGTGTAACAATCTAGCGGATCAAAATCCCTAGAACTTAATCTCAAATCGCGTTTAGCATTTGATTCTAATTATTGCAAAAATAGAAAAAGTTCATGTCGAATTTATTCTAAATTTGTGATAATTAATTTGAGATTAATTCCTTGTAATCGATACAGTTGTTGTAACACCTTTCAAGTTTAATAATATTTTTATTTAACTTGAATTTTGTTTCACATTTTTTTTATTCTGCATTTAATTCGATTATTCGGTACTGTTTGTATTCAACCCCCCCTTCTACAAACACATTGGGACCTAACATCTTTGATTGTCTCATCAAAACGAATGTTCCATCTTTCGAGAAGCTTGCTTTCAACCACATATGGTTCGCAGTAGCTTACACACTAGGTTTTCATTTCTCTTGGAAAGAAAACCATCCGGCTAATTGCCAGATCTCATAGTCGTAGTAAGCAGCAATCGCAAGCAAAATCCGAACTGATTTTAATAGGGCTACAGGTAAAAGGTTTCATCAAAGTCAATCCATTGCCTTTATTTGAATCCTTTTGCCAAAAGCCTGGCCTTAAAGGTCTCCACCTGGCCATCTGCTCTAATCATTCTTACGTATACCGTATACATAGATTCCATTCCGGATTTCATGGCACTATGCCATTTCTCTGAGTCAACACTACTCATAGCCTCATTGTAGGTTACAGGGTCGTCATCATCAATGATCGACAACTCATTGTCATTCTCAATGACAAGGCCATAATACCTCTTAGGTTGGCGAGAAACTCTCCCTGATCTATAAATGGGTTGTTCCACAAAAGGTTGTTCAGTCAGAACAGGTGTTTCCACTTGATCCGTAGTAGTTTGTGCTTCTTGAACTTCATCAAGTTCAAAATTTGCTCCCACTGTTTCCTTCAAGGATAAACTCTTTTCCAAGAAGGTAGCATGTATGGATACAAACACCCGATGATCGGTGTAAAAGTAATACCCTAAAGTCTCTTTAGGATATCCCACAAAACTACATTTTACGGATCGATATTCCAGCTTATTTGGGTCAACTTACTTGACATAAGCTGGACATCCCCAAATCTTAACGTGTTTAAGACTCGGTTTCCTTTCTTTCCATATCTCATATGGAGTTTGAGGAACAGATTTGGAAAGCACCTTATTCAGTAAATATGCTGAGGTTTCCAATGCATAACCCCATAGGAATACTGGAAGATTCGCATAGCTCATCATGGACCGAACTATGTCTAACAAAGTTCGATTTCTCCTTTCAGATACTAATCTGGAGGAGTCCACTGGGAGACTATACCATTTACTTTGAGATAATCCAGAAACTCTCCATTCAAGTATTCACCACCTCGATCTAATCGAAGAATTATAATACTATGTTTGGTTGTTTCTCCACTTCATACTTATATTCTTTGAACCTTTCAAAGGCCTCAGACTTGTGTTTCATCAAACACATATCCGAATCTAGATCTATTATCCATGAAAGTAATGAAGTATGAAAAAACCCACCCATGGCTTGTGTAGACATTGGTCCACATACATCTGTGTATACCATTCCTAGCAAATTTGCAGCCCTCTCTCCATGTCTACTAAATGGAGACTGCAATGCCACTATAAAGTGAGATTTTCATCATCCCTTTTCTTTTATTAGTTTGTTCAATCTGAAATAAATTATGTCACATACATACAGACCATTATTTAAAGCACCACGTCCATAAAGAATATTATCTCTAAGAATAGAACATTCATTATTCTCAATAATAAATGAAAAATCCACCCAAGTCTAACATGGGAATAATATTCCTCACAATCGAGGGAACAAAACAATTATTTCAAACAATAGTCTTGCCCGTAGGCCTATGTAAATGAAACGATTCTACATCTACAGCATCAACTCTTGCTCCATTTCCATCAGTAGAATCACCTTCTCTTCCTCAAGAGTCCTACTTCTCCTTGGTCCCTGCAACAAATTGCAGATATGAGAACCACAGGCGGTATCTAATACTCAAGTAGAAATTTGATATAATGACATATTCACTTCTATCATGAACATACCTGAATCAGAAGCGGTAGTCTCACTACCCTTCTTCTTCTTCAATTCTGCAAGGTAAACCTTGCAGTTCCTCTTCCAGTGCCCCACCTTATTACAGTGAAAGCAAACAACTTAGCTCTTGGGGTCTTCAGCTTTTGGTGGAACCGGCGTTTTCTCACCTACTTTCTTCTTCTTGGAAGAGTTCCTCTTCCTTTTCTTAGGATTGGAACCTTCACCAATTAGAAGAACAGAACTCTTCTTAGGGGGAAAATTCGATTCCGCAGTCTTCAACATGTTGTGGAGTTCAGGCAGGCTGACATCCAACTTATTCATGTGAAAGTTCACAACAAACTGCGAGAACGAACTCGGAAGCGATTGCAAGACCAAGTCTTGGCTCAGCTCCCCATCCATGGCAAAACCAAGTTATCCAAGACGTTCAATCAAATTGATCATCTTAAGTACATGGTCATTCACAGATGATCCCTCAGACATCCTACAACCGAACAACTCCTTCAATATCTCATATCGAGCTGTCCTCCCTGCCACATCATACAACTCTTGTAGATGCATGAGGATAGTGTGAGCATCCATATGCTCATGTTGCTTCTGTAGCTCAATGTTCATGGAAGCTAGCATGATGCATTGAGCAATATTTGCATCATCTAACCACTTACGATACACAATATGTTCATCATTATGTGCATCACTAGCAGGTTCAATAGGCTTAGGTGAGTCAATCACGTATTCCAGCTTCTCAATCCTGAGAACAATTCTCAAGTTTCGAAGCCAGTCAGCATAATTAGGACCAGTCAATTTGTGAGCATCTAGTATGCTCCTGAGTGATAGTGCAGAAGACATAACGTACAAAGTAAATCTGTAAATGATAAACACATTGTTATTCCTAGTGGACTAACAATGAGATTTACAGAAGGGGGGTTGAATGTAAATCTCAAAACTTTTTCAAGTTTTGAGCAGTTTATGAAAGTTGTGTGTTCAAGAAGAACAAGTGTGTGAATTGCTTTAAGCTAATACAGACATATATATATTCAAGCACAAATGTAAAGAACACAACAGACCTTAAAAACTTTTCTGGTGGATTTGTTGTTCCACCAGAGATGGTATTTTAGAAAATCTGTGATTAAACAATGTTGATCACAGCTGCATCCTAGTACAAACTAGATGAATTTTCTCTCAATATTTTTCTAAACAGCTCTGGAAAATCTCTCATCTAATTACTAGCTTCTACTTGGTTTTTATATTACCAAGTGTACAAGTGAAGAACAATATAAAATACAGTAATAAAATAAGAACTTCACTTGCTTCTTTTCCTGTTCACTTCAGTACTTTGTTGACTATTGCATCTTTGTACTAGAGAAGAACGGCTGCTTTTTCTGTTGTTCCTGAAATTCGGCTACCACATCTCAGTTGTCTCTATCAACCCATGTGCCTCTGTTTGTAGGTACAACTACCCCTTATCAACGGCTAATCATCAGAACATCCGTTGAAGCTTTCATCCGTTGATGCACTCATCCGTTGAAGGATGTTATCCGTTGAAGCTTTCATCCGTTGATGCACTCATCCGTTGAAGGATGTTATCCGTTGATGACTTTATCCGTTGAAGCTTTAGAGACATCCGTTGAAGCTTAGCTTCTCATCCGTTGAAGGTCTTTAAGTCATCCGTTGATACCACTTCACTTATACAAAATTACAAGGCATGAAGTATTTACAATTGGCCTTCCTATCTGCATATCATCTAGTAGTCAACATGACTCATAGTTTCTCTCAACTTCCAAGAATTACATTTTAAATACAGAGACTGAAATATGCTACAACACTAGACTTATTTCTAAGTAAAGCTACACCATCAACGGATAGCCAAAGTGGTCTTATCCGTTGAGGCTACAGACACTAAATTTCTACTTAAGGATTTTGTTAAACATATCATCAAACTAATGCACATACATTCCTAACAATCTCCCCCTATTTATGTCTATAAGAATTGTAGGCATAAATTCAGGGTTAACTTGATGATAACAAAACACTTAACAGATATATGAATTGAAACTAAGTAGAAATTTAAAAATGCTGCAAAAGTGTATGTACTAGGAGATAATTGAAGATTTACAGTGTTTCCAAGGACACTCCTTTAGTCTGAGCAAATCATCTTTTTCTTCTTTGTTCCCTGGTTTTCTTTCCTAGCCTTTTGTCATTTTCCTCAATTTGGAGTTGGAGTTGTCTGAAGAATTCAGCTTCATCTTCAACACTGACATCCAACTTAGATTGCATTTCTTTGAGAGTTTCATTGCTGGCAATCTTGAGTTGGTCTTCAAGTCTGAAAAATCTTCTGACTCCTTTATCATCTCTAAATTCCATCAACCAATGAGGTGATTTGAGAATTTTCATTTCCCTTTCTTGAATGAGTAAAGTCCTGGGTAAAGCATTGGGCTCCCTCCAAGTTTTCCTTATATTGGCTATCTTGTTGAGAATTTCAGTCTTGGCAGTTCTGGTAAAGCCAGAATCCTTTTGTATAGCTGAATAGACTCTAATCAAGGTAGAGTAGCCTTCATCCAGAATCCTGTGGAGAGGCCATGTTCTTTCCCCAGCTCCTTTATATCTGAACACTAATCTCTCTGGTAACTGTCTGTAGGCAGCTATTCCCCTTACATCCTCCAGCTCATCCAGATAGAGTTCAATGTCTGAAATTTCTTTTATGTCACAGATGTGAACATAATCATCTTTAGAAATGGGTGACTTAGGCTTAGGTTTTTGTTTTTGAGTGAATTTCTTAGAGGTTAAGGGAGGTGTAGATTTTGGTTTTCTTTTCTGTTTCTTTGGTAGTGGAAGAGTGGTTAGAAAGGTAGGCAATTTGATAGTGTCCCAATCAATAGGTTCCTCTTTTGGAATGATTGGTTCACCATGGATGTTTATTGTGGGATTAGCAACAAGGGGTTCAGGTATGGAAGGTAGTGGTTTAGATATAGATTTGGTTATTTCAGTGTTATCTCCACTCCTTTTATGTGCCTTGGCCTTTCTTCTGTTTCCCTTCTGCCATTCCTCTCTTTCTTCCACACTCTCACCAAATATACTCCCTAAAACCTCATCTAGGTTTGTAGTCTTGTCTTCACCCCTGACTTCAATCCCTTTTTCTTTTTCAACTAGACTTGACTTTAGCTGTTGTTCAAGCTTTGCTTGTGCTCTTTTGTCAGCCTTTAATTGCTTGTCTTCTTCCTTCTTGGCTATTGAGAATTTGGGATGTCCTTGCATCACACATATGCTCTTTCCCTCTCTAATGATAATAGCTCTATTTCTCCTTACAGCCTCATCCATGGTCTTTTTGAGATAAGCAATACTTCTGCCTAAAATCTTGTTCTCATCAGCTTTTGGAGGAGGAAAGTCCACTTCTTTTAAAGGATTCTTTGTTGAGTCCTTATTGGATCTTTTATTGGGCTTGAGAATTATAGCTTGTAGTTCTTTGGAAGAAGCTTCTCCATCCTTATGACTCCCTACTGGCATGAGCTCCATGTTGATTGGTTCAATTTTTGTGCTGTATTTCACAGATGTTGATTTGTCTTGTGTAGAACCAAACAACAGTTGCAACCTTTCATCAATTCTCCTCCTTTGCTCTTTCACTTGAATTTCAGCTGCTGCTAGCTGAATCAAATCAATTCCATCAGGCTTGCCCTTGATTTGAATGATTGGAGAGGTAGTGATGGCAGGAACTAGCACTTTAGATATGTTGACTTTTGTAGATGGCTCTCCTTCCCCTTCCCTTTTACTCTCCCCCTTTTTGTTATCATCAAGGAGAGGAGTCAAGCCTTGTGCTTTTGCCAGCTGCATTAGGAGACTGGTTTGAGATTGTTGATTGTGAAGAATGGTGGCCACAGAATTTTCAATAACTTGAACTTTGTCTTCTAACTTGGCCAACCGTTTTTCAGTAACAGATTCTTTCTTCAATCTCAAAACCAAGTCCTGCAATGTACCATAGGGCATGACTGAATCCAATTTTTCTGAAGTATAGGTTTTCAAGTCTGCAATATCCTTCCTGAGATCATCCATACTCAGATTCTGCTTCACTTGCTGCAGCTTCATGAGATGCAGTGAGTCCAGGTGAGCTTGAAGAATAGCCTTGATACTTGCATGTGAAGTATTCTGAATGGCCTGTTGAATAGTGTTGATTTGTTTGACTAAAGAGACATTGAATTCCCCTGATCTGTACTCCTTAGTCAAGGCCCATTCAGGTAGATTTGGAATTGAACTAGGGCCTTCATCTCCCCCTAAGTTCATGCTTCCATAAAAAGAAATAGAGTCATCATCATCAGAATTTGCTCCAAATTCCTCAGATGGCTCACCAGCTGTAGAAGGCATTTTGTTAATGGCAGCTTTATCCCTTTGAAGAGATTCTGTTGTGTGCACTAGATGTAGTGACCTTTCTGCTTTCTCATTGCCCTGAGCAGCCAACAGTTGATAGGCTGTCACAGGATGAGTAAAAGTGTCAGCATCCAAGGAAATGTTATCAATTACAGCTTTGTAATGTTGCTGAAATTGTCTTTCCTTTTCAGCATCATCCACAATCATTGACTCATTAGCAATGGCTGGTTCCACCCTTGTATCTACTGTACCTGCTTTTCTCTCTTTTTCTCTATGTTCTTGCATCAGGGGCTCCCCCTGGCTCACACAACTCACTCCCTCACCTTCACCTACTAAGGTGGTACTCCACTCACTTACTTTTGCCATGCTGGAAGAAATAGCATGCATTTTTGAGCTCTCAATCTCTCCTTTTGCCTGGGAGCAACCCAGCCTCTCACTCAAATTGTCACTCCCTTCCCTCAATCCTAAGAGTGATTGCACAGTATTCATGTCTTCTACACTTGGGATTAATTCAGTTATTTGTGTAGAGACTGTCAACGGATGTGGAATATCCGTTGAAGGTGAAACTGATGTTATCAACGGATAACTGCTGTTAAGCTTATCCGTTGAAGAACAACCACTTGTCAACAGATGAGTGATATCCGTTGAAGAAGGAAAAGAAGTTGAAATTGAAAGTGATATAACTGTTGAATCTGTGTAGATTGATTTGAGATGTGGTGACACAGATCCTTCAATTATATCTGAAAGAATTTGCGGGTGATCCAACAAATCATCCAAGAGATGATGATCACCTGTATTTGAGTGGGGCTTCTCCCTGAGTTGTAAAGAGGGAGAATCAGGAATTGATGGGAATAACATATCCACATCCAGAGATGGTGATGAAGTGTTTGGTGATTGATGTGTGTTTATTGTGAGAGAATGGGGCTGTGACTCCACATTTATTGGAGTCACATCAAACTGAGTTTGAGAAGGCATAGATACAGATGGATGTATCTGTGCAGTATGTGCACCCTGTGTAGAAGATTGGGTTCTAGCCTTCTTTCTTCTAATAAAGGCTTTTGTTGGTGAGTGTTTGGCTTTAGTGTCCCTCCCTCGTTTGTTCTGTGTTCCTGGTTTGGAACTATTTTCAATAGTAACATCCTTTTGGGAGGATGCTACTAGGGATGTGCTAGATACCTTTTCAACCACCACAGCTTTTTGAGAAACTGTGGCTTGGCTAGCTTGGGAAGCACTCAACTTTCCTTCCTTATCCTGGGGGTTTCTTTGATGTTCACCCCTCCCCTCACCACTCACACCCTGTTCACTCACCTCAGGGTTAATAGTTGGTGTTACAACTGTTGTCTTTTGAGAAACAACAGAGGTGGATTTCTTTGTCTTTGATTTTGAAAGTTTAGTTTTGGTGACCTTGGTAGAAATCTGTTGGGGCATCACAGATTTCATGGCCACACTAGAAGATAAAGAAATAGAGGGGTTGGAAGAAGTAGGAGTTGAAGAAGCAATTACCTCACCTACCTGAGGTGCATTCATGATTGGTAAATATACCAATGACACACTGCTGTTAAGATCCATTCTCATCAAGTCTGCAAGAACTCTTTTCTCTTGTGCCCAGCACTTGAGTTTATTATTCTCATTGATTATGACTAAACCTTCAGCAACATGGTTAGCCAATAACATAAAGAATCTAGCATAATAGATGTTATTAGGTCTATTAGCTTTGTTACCTAATCTAGTACCTAATTCTAGCATCACATAGTTGCTAAAGTTAAAATACCTATCAGAAACAAGCATATAGAGCATATTAACCAGAGATGAAGTTATGGCATCAAAATTACTAATTTTCCCAGAGAAAACCTTTATAAAGGCATCCCCAAGGAAACTCCATTCTTTCCTAAGGCCTTTTCTTCTAATACTCCCTAAATTAGCAGAGTTAAGAGAATAACCTATGGAATCTAACATGCTGGATACATCACTATCAGTGTGTGGTGTCATGGCATTGTTCTCAGGCAATTTAAAACATGCTTGTAAATCATCACAGTTAATACAGTGAGTTTTACCTTTGAGAGTGAAGGAGATAGTCATATCCATGGAGTTGAACTCAGCAGTTGTCCAAATCTCCTCAACTACTTCACAGAAAATTGTTGGGGCTTCCAGCATTGCATAGCTAAGTTTACAGTTTTTGATGAAGTCCATCATTTTGTGATAGTCTGAGTGGGCTTCATTCTTTTCTACCAAAGCTATGAAATTGTTCTTTTCATAGATGAACCCAGATTGAGACATAATCTTCACGACTGGTGCCATTGTTGTGAGTAGAAATTGCAGAGAATAACTTGAAGTTTTTGCAGAGAGAAAATGGTAAATGCTTGAAATTTTAAGAAAGCGTAAAGTAAAAATGAACAATCAGAAGGACTTATATGCTTTCTCAAATTAATAAACAAAAATATAAAATAAAGATTTATCAATAAATATGCGTTAGTGAATTTCAGCCGTTTTAAGAATAAACTGTAAGTATTCTAAAAACTACCTTTAAAACCAATACATACAGATGTATGTATGAGTATCAACGGTTAAGAGAATAGAATCAACGGCTGTTAAACACCTGAATTGATTGATGTGACATTTCAACGGATAAGGCAAATTGTCATCCGTTGAAAGGTACTTCAGTTTTATCCGTTGACGGATAAAAATTCCAGAAATGTATTTGTCTTTCAACGGATAATGATTATCCGTTGATAGAGCAATTTTGACTTTCAACGGATAGGGAACATCCGTTGATGGAATAAACTATGTTAAAAGTCAAATTTGTTCTTAGCAACTAATATATTTCAGGCTTCAATTCAAATTGCAATAAAGACATGAATTTTAAGAGTAATTAAGCATACCTAGCTCACTTACCAATCTTGTGAATGTTGATTCATCAAGTGGCTTGGTAAATATGTCAGCAATTTGTTGTTCACTTGGAACAAAATGTAGTTCCACTGTACCATTCATGACATGCTCCCTAATGAAGTGGTACTTGATATCAATGTGCTTGGTCCTTGAGTGCTGCACAGGATTCTCTGTTATGGCTATGGCACTTGTGTTGTCACAAAAGATAGGAATTCTATCAACATGAAGTCCATAGTCAAGGAGTTGGTTCCTCATCCATAACACTTGAGAACAGCAACTTCCAGCAGCAATGTATTCAGCCTCAGCTGTAGAAGTAGAGACTGGATTTTGCTTTTTGCTAAACCATGATACAAGCTTGTTTCCCAGGAATTGGCAGGAGCCTGTTGTACTTTTCCTATCTATTTTGCAACCTGCATAGTCTGCATCTGAATAACCAATTAGATCAAAGCCAGATTCTCTAGGATACCAAATACCTAAATTTGGTGTACCCTTGAGATATCTGAAAATCCTTTTGATAGCAATTAAGTGAGACTCCCTAGGATCAGCTTGGAATCTAGCACATAGACATGTAGCAAACATTATATCTGGTCTGCTAGCAGTTAAATATAAAAGTGAACCAACCATGCCTCTATAACTTGTAATATCCACAGACCTTTCAGTCTTATTTAATTCAAGTTTGGTGGCAGTGGCCATGGGAGTTTTTGCAGATGAACATTCCATTAAGTCAAACTTCTTTAAAAGATCATAAATATATTTAGTTTGACTAATGAAAATCCCATCACTAACTTGTTTAACTTGTAAACCAAGAAAATAGGTTAGTTCTCCCATTAGGCTCATTTCATAATTACTTTGCATTAGCTTAGCAAACTTTTTGCAAAGTTTATCATCTATAGAGCCAAATATTATGTCATCTACATAAATTTGAACAAGTATACTAGAGCCATTAACATCCCTAAAGAAGAGAGTTTTATCAACAGTACCTCTAGTGAAGTGATTCTCCAAAAGAAATTTTGATAAGGTTTCATACCAGGCTCTAGGTGCTTGCTTCAGTCCATAGAGTGCTTTCAACAGATAATACACATAGTCTGGAAAATTTGGATCTTCAAATCCTGGAGGTTGACTTACATAGACTTCTTCCTCTAATTTCCCATTTAGAAATGCACTCTTGACATCCATTTGATAGACTTTGAAATTGGCATGGGCTGCATGGGCTAGAAATATTCTGATGGCTTCAAGTCTTGCAACAGGAGCATATGTTTCATCAAAATCTATTCCCTCTTGCTGAGAATAGCCTTTAGCAACCAGTCTGGCTTTATTCCTTATGATAATGCCATTTTCATCCATCTTGTTTCTGAATACCCACTTTATGTCAATAGGACTCTTGTTCTTTGGTTTGGGTACCAGCTTCCATACCTGGTTTCTCTCAAATTGGTTCAGCTCTTCCTGCATAGCTAATATCCAATCTGGATCCAATAGAGCTTCTTCCACTTTCTTAGGTTCCTCCTGAGACAGAAAACTACTATACAGACATTCATCTTGAGTGGCTTTTCTTGTTTGCACTTTAGATGATGCATCACCAATGATCAGTTCAAAGGGATGATTCTTGGTCCATTTCCTTTGTGGTGGAAGATGTGCTCTAGATGAGGTGGCCTCAGTATTGTCATGATGTGAGACAGAGTGTTGACTAGTTGAAACTCCCCCTGAGTTGTTGGTCCTTTGCAGGGAACTTGGAGTTCTATCAACTGATGATGTAAATCGATTATCCGTTGATGAACTATGATCAACGGATGCTTCATTTTGTACTTCAACGGATGATGCACTATGTCTTTCAACGGATACTGCATTGCCTCTATCAACGGATGCAGTATTTTGTGCATTATCCAAGGGCATGTTTTGAATCCCTTTTGAAGTGTCATCTTCATCAGTCTCCTCTTCACTATCATCACAATATATCTCAATGTTGTCAAATTTGAGTCTCTCATTATGTCCCTCATCTGTTAGTCCATCAATCTTTTTATCATCAAACACAACTTGCACAGATTCCATAACAATGTTGGTTCTTAGATTGTAGACCCTATAAGATTTTCCAGCTGAGTAACCAACAAATATCCCTTCATCAGCCTTTGCATCAAACTTCCCTTTATGGTCAGATTGATTCCTCAGTATAAAGCATTTACATCCAAAGACATGAAGAAAGTTTAGAGTTGGTTTTCTTCTCTTGAACAACTGATAAGGAGTCATGCCTTTAGCTTGATTGATCAAAGAAATATTCTGAGTGAAGCAGGCACAATTAACAGCTTCAGCCCAGAAATATGTTGGTAACTTTGATTCTTCAAGCATTGTTCTGGCAGCTTCAATTAAAGATCTGTTCTTTCTTTCAACAACCCCATTTTGCTGAGGTGTTCTTGGAGCTGAGAACTCATGCATGATTCCATTTTCTTCACAGAACAGCCTTAATGTTAAATTCTTGAATTCAGTTCCATTGTCACTCCTGATATTTCTAACCTTCAAGTCAGGATGATTGTTGACTTGCCTGATGTGATTGATAATGATTTCACTTGCTTCATCCTTTGATCCAAGAAAATAGACCCATGAGAACTTTGAGAAATCATCTACAATCACTAAGCAATATCTTTTTCTTGCAATAGACAATACATTGACTGGTCCAAACAAATCCATATGTAGCAGCTGTAATGGTTCATCAATTGTTGTTTCAAGCTTCTTTTTGAATGATGCTTTCCTTTGTTTGCCTTTCTGACAAGCATCACACAAACCATCCCTTGAGAATTCAACTAGAGGGATTCCTCTAACTAAGTCCTTTTTGACTAGATCATTCATTGTCTTGAAATTCAAGTGAGATAGCTTCTTGTGCCATAGCCAACTTTCAACTGTGCTTGCTTTGCTGAAGAGACAAGTAATGGATTCTGCATCTGTAGAGTTGAAGTCAGCTATGTACACATTTCCTTTTCTAACTCCAGTTAGAACCACTTTGTTGTCTTTCTTACTAGTGACAACACAGGCTTCAGAATTGAAGGAAACTGTATTCCCTCTATCACATAGTTGACTGATGCTCAGTAAATTGTGCTTGAGACCATCAACTAATACAACTTCATTAATGATGACATTCCTTGTTGAAATCAAGCCATATCCCATAGTAAACCCTTTGCTGTCATCTCCAAAGGTTATACTAGGGCCAGCTCTCTCCTTGAACTCTGTGAGCAGGGAGAAATCTCCTGTCATGTGTCTTGAACAACCACTGTCCAAGTACCATAGATTTCTTCCATTTCCCTGCACACCATAAAATCAATCAATTTGATTTTGGTACCCAAGTTTCCTTGGGTCCATACTTGTTAGCCTTTCTCCTAGACTTCATTCCTCCTGCATCTTTAGACTTAGGTAAGTTTGAGTCAACCTTGGTCTTAGATGTAGTTGGTTGAGGTGTAGGGTTAGTCACAGAATCATTTAGCACATTTGTAAAATTATTAGGCATTGATTGTGCAAACATGTTATTCCATATGGGCATATTGTATGGCATTTGAGTCATACTAAATGCAGCAAGATAAGGATTGTTAAAATATGGCATGTTTACAAAATGTGCATAAGGATTTTGTTGAGACATAACAGGCATAGCATGCAGAGGTGATGCAGACATATTAGGCATAGAAGAGGGTACATTTATGGGAGTCTTCTTAATGGATTTACAACTAGCAGATAGATGATTAACACTACTACAATGCACACAGCTTTTTCTAGGAGCATACCTATCAGGTGTGTAATTGTTGTGTTTATTAACTCCTACCTTCCCATTTCTTTTGGATTTTCTTTTAGATTCCTTTTTATCCTCAACCATCTTGAGCCTATTATTTAACTGTTCTAAGGTCATGTGCCCTACATTCACCTTACTGACATCTTTGGATGTGCTTGTTTCTTCTTTGACAAAGTTCTTTGAAGTTGAACCAAACTTTTTGTTGAGTTTCTTTAGATTCTCTCTTTTAGAAACATCTGCCTGTTTTGATTGAGGAACCTTCAACGGATGCTCCTTTTCTTCCTTCAACGGATAACTTTCATCATCCGTTGATTCCACATCCGTTGACAGCCCATCAATTAATTCCAGTTTCTTTTTATTTTTATCCCAGGCAGTTTCACAGAATGATTCAATTCCTTGGACCTTAGCAATTTGAGCACTTACATCCCTAGATGTCTTCCAGGCTTTAATCACCTCTTGCTCTTTCTCTAATTGATTGGAAAGTATTTCTACTTTCTTAACAGATTCAGCTAGTTCATTTTCAACAGATATACAATGCAACTTTGTTTTCTCTAGGTCAATCATCTTATCTTCTAACAAAGCATTTCTATTACTTAAAAACAGATTGTTCTCTCTAATCCTACTATTTTCTTTAGCAAGAGATTTAAGAGACACACGCAAATGATACAATTCGGTAGACATGTCATTAAAAGCATCATTGCACTCTTCTTTAGTAAGCTGTGTTAAGTCAGTAGTGATTACCTGATTGTTTGATGAACTAACTTCATTTTCTTCAGAATCAGCCATGAGAGCAAGGTTGACATACTCCACATCTTCATCCTCTTCATCTCCATTAGCTGCCCAGTCCCTTTCTTGAGTAATGAAAGCCCTCTCCTTTTGCTTGAGTAGATCAAAATATTTCTTTTTGTAATCTACTTGTTCAAATTTCTTCTTTTCAGAAGTTGGCTTTCTGCACTCACCTGCAAAGTGTCCACTTATACCACAATTGAAACACTTGAACTTGGATTTGTCCACAGTGTTTTTGTGAGGTTTAGTGGCTCTAGTGTTTTTCTTGAATTTCATCTTTGCAAATCTTCTGGACAGAAATGCAAGATGCTCATCAATACCATCTGAGTCATCTTGGCTGGAGTTGTCTTCATTTTCAGCAACTTGCTCTTTCCCCTTGCTTGATTCCTGATTTCTTATACCATCTTTGGAGTTTGATGTAGATCTCGCAGTTTCTTGTCTGCATTTCCTCTCATCTTCAGCTACCAATGCAACTGAACTTCCTTTCTTTCTCCCCTTCTCCAATACCTCATCCTGTTCCAGCTCTAGTTTATAAGTCTTCAAGATTCCATACAATCTTTCAAGAGTGAAGTCCTTATAATCTTGAGAGTTTCTTAAGGAGACAGTCATGGGTTTCCATTCCTTTGGCAAGGATCTTAAAAATTTAAGATTTGAATCCTTCACCTGGTACACTCTTCCATACAGCTTCAGTCCATTCAACAGCTTTTGGAACCTATTGAATGTTTCATTTAAAGATTCATTTTCTTCAAAATGAAAGTATTCATACTGTTGAATGAGAAGCTGCATTTTGTTTTCTTTCACTTGTTCTGTACCTTCACACAGTAGTTGAACTGTGTCCCAAACCTCTTTGGCAGTTGTGCAATTTATCACATTATCAAACATATCCATGTTAAGACCATTAAACAAAATGTTCATAGCCTTCTTATCCTTGTGGACTTCTTCTGTGTCTTCCATTGTCCATTCTGCTCTAGGTTTTGGAATGGATTGACCAACAGCAACTGTGGCTGTAGCAACTGTTGCTACTTTGTGGGGAATGTGAGGACCATTCTCAATGCAGTTTACATAACCTTCATCTTGGGAGAGTAGATGAAGGTGCATTTTCACCTTCCAATGGTGATAACAGTCTTTGTCAAGAACTGGGATCTTTACTCCAATATCCTTCTTACTCATCTTTGTTAGATTCCAAGATCTTTAAACTCTTTGTATGTCAAGAGCCTGCTCTGATACCAATTGTTATTCCTAGTGGACTAACAATGAGATTTACAGAAGGGGGGTTGAATGTAAATCTCAAAACTTTTTCAAGTTTTGAGCAGTTTATGAAAGTTGTGTGTTCAAGAAGAACAAGTGTGTGAATTGCTTTAAGCTAATACAGACAGATATATATTCAAGCACAAATGTAAAGAACACAACAGACCTTAAAAACTTTTCTGGTGGATTTGTTGTTCCACCAGAGATGGTATTTTAGAAAATCTGTGATTAAACAATGTTGATCACAGCTGCATCCTAGTACAAACTAGATGAATTTTCTCTCAATATTTTTCTAAACAGCTCTGGAAAATCTCTCATCTAATTACTAGCTTCTACTTGGTTTTTATATTACCAAGTGTACAAGTGAAGAACAATATAAAATACAGTAATAAAATAAGAACTTCACTTGCTTCTTTTCCTGTTCACTTCAGTACTTTGTTGACTATTGCATCTTTGTACTAGAGAAGAACGGCTGCTTTTTCTGTTGTTCCTGAAATTCGGCTACCACATCTCAGTTGTCTCTATCAACCCATGTGCCTCTGTTTGTAGGTACAACTACCCCTTATCAACGGCTAATCATCAGAACATCCGTTGAAGCTTTCATCCGTTGATGCACTCATCCGTTGAAGGATGTTATCCGTTGAAGCTTTCATCCGTTGATGCACTCATCCGTTGAAGGATGTTATCCGTTGATGACTTTATCCGTTGAAGCTTTAGAGACATCCGTTGAAGCTTAGCTTCTCATCCGTTGAAGGTCTTTAAGTCATCCGTTGATACCACTTCACTTATACAAAATTACAAGGCATGAAGTATTTACAATTGGCCTTTTTATCTGCATATCATCTAGTAGTCAACATGACTCATAGTTTCTCTCAACTTCCAAGAATTACATTTTAAATACAGAGACTGAAATATGCTACAACACTAGACTTATTTCTAAGTAAAGCTACACCATCAACGGATAGCCAAAGTGGTCTTATCCGTTGAGGCTACAGACACTAAATTTCTACTTAAGGATTTTGTTAAACATATCATCAAACTAATGCACATACATTCCTAACACACATAACAACACTTAGCAAATATTCGATTTCATTTTAAAATACTATATGAATCGGGTCTTTATTCATAAGTGGCTCCCACTAGTTTATCTAATTTATTCAACCCCCTACGTGAAAAATTAAGCATTCATAATGCTAGTGGGAATAGAGATCCTACATTCCATTACACGACCCCGGCTGTAGCACAAACCGCCATGTAATGTTCAATAGGAAGACAACTCTTGTCAATTACATCTTATGTTATTCCCTAATCAAACTTTAGCCTCTTGAATAATTGAGTCTCGCCTGTAGCACGACAAACTCAATATTCTAAGTCAAGTCTAACCCAACATTCCGTACAGTTGAATCAGTCCCCAAAGGCCCACGGCTGTAGCACGTACCGACCTTTAGATTCTTATTCAATGTACACATCTCTATGTAATAGACAAGTATTTCTTATTTCGAAATCAAAGCCCTCGGATGTAGCACGAACCGACAATGATTCAAAAATAAGAACTACTTTCTACCATGTTGGAAGGCTATGACCGACACAAGCCCGTTGTATCATTGGCCAATTACTACTTGATATTATTTAATTTTAGAGGGATTATATTACGTTACAATCATAATCGTATTATAAAGAGATTCTTCCTTTTAAATTAAATATTTCAAATCAATAATCAATAATCAGATGATTCCCAGATCGGGTGGAGCATTGTCAAGAGGCGTCACCTAATAACCCTTTCTTACAGATAGAAATCTGTTGTTGATAGAATCATCCTTTCTCTCATATCGAAAATTCATATTCAATTACGTGTTTCATAAACACAAGAATCTCATGATTGTATTCATAATATTATTATTAAGGTTATGAAACAATTTCACTATACTAGGTTGTCTAACAAACGCCTTATGTTCATTTAAGTTCACCTAAGTCTATCATCGCATGATAAACTAAGCATATATCACATATATAAACATGAATAAACATCAAGGTAGGCATGTTATATCATCTAGCACATTATTATAAGCATTATACATCTCTATGTATCACATGAAGCATTTAAAAGCAATTAAAACAGTCAAAAACAGCTTTAAAACACTTCATGGAAATATAAACAGTTCAAAACTTTTATATAAAATAAAATTGATCACTCCATTAGATCCGTCTCGGAAAAACGAATCCAACGGTATATTGCACGCCTAAAACGGAGTTACGAAACTCCCAGAAAATCAATTTTAAAATCAACAGACGGGCTGTAACGCATTACAGGAACGCGTTACAAGCCCTGTAACGCATTCCGGTGATGCGTTACACCCCTTTTAAGCCATTAAAGGGTGTAACGCATTCCCTGAATGCGCCACAGGTGTGTAACGCATTCCCGGAATGCGTTACACCCCTATATTTTTTTTTATTTTTATTTTTCTGCACCAGCCGCCATGGCCTGCTACCTAGAAAACCGTGCATCTGACTTCTCTGACTTTGTACCTTTCCCGACAGCATACAACAGCAAACAATACAACAGGTGCAGATATATATTTACAGCCATACAAACATATATATAATATATATATATATATTTACTTATTAAATTACGAATTTTAATTGAAACAACTTCAAAAATTCATAATAAACAAATCTATACATCATAAAATTATGAAAAAAATACCCAGACGATCTACAACACTTGTAGAACCCATATCAACATTCAAAATTATTCTGAGAAACGATTTCTCATCAGACAAAATTAATCCATAATATAACTTGTAAAAATCACAATTAATTCATACAAGCATATAATATTCTGAAATTTTTACCACAGATCTATATGCATACAACCTATGCTCTGATACCATTGTTGGATTTTTAACGCAGCGGGGTCATGGTAAAACACTTTTACACATACAAAATCCAAATAAAAGCATATAAATCATGAATAAAAATTCGAGGGATCGAATCTAACCTTTTAAAATAATTCGGAGACAACGATCAGAGATCCTTAGCAGTTGCTCCTCAAGTGTGAAGCACTCCACCGGTATCCACCAAGAAAACAATGTTAAGGAGGAAGAAGGAGGTGGAGAGAATTGGGTTTTCCAAACTTTTTGGGTTTTCGGGTTTGATGTGGGTTCTAATAAAATAGGGTCTATAATAGTGTATTTATAGGCAAAATTTTCAGCTGAAATTTTCCCATAAATATTATTATTATTATCCCATTTATTATTCTCATTAATAATTAAAACACCTTTTAATCATTAATCCTTTTTCCAAACACTTTAGAAATAATTCTCTCTCTTGATTTAATTTCCAAAAATTAAATCCTTTAATTAATAATATTAAGAACTTTTCTTAATTAATTTATAATCAATTAAATCTCATTCAATCAATTATTAAATTTGCCAATTAATTATTTATTTCACAAATAAATAATTATTTAGCCATTATTAATTAATTCCTCCACCATTAAATCATTCTCTTTTTATGGTGTGACCCTGTAGGTTCAATATTAAGCCGGTAGTAGAAATAAATAATAATAAAACTATTTTATCATTATTTATATAAATTCTCTAATTTATTAAATATGATTAATTAATTAATCACATTTATTCTACATCATGAGTGATGCTTCTCAACATATCGCGACTATCCGGATAATATGAATTCACTGCTTAGAATACCAAGAACCTGTCAGTGAATAGTTACCGTACAATAAACTCCTTCTACCCTACAATGTCCCGATTAAATATAAGACATGGATCTCGTGTCAAGCCTATATAATTCAATCACTTGCTTACCATTTACTATGCGTAGTTCTATGCAAATTAGAAACTCCTTTCTAATTTCATTTACTCTGGCCAGAGATTCCTGAACTAGCATAAGTGGATCGGCCTTGAACATTCGCTTCCTTCACTGGAAGGGGTAGATCCTTTATTGATCATACACTATCTTCGTGTACAAATTCCTATACCCAGAAGA
The DNA here is from genome assembly GCF_009905375.1 of Apium graveolens. Lineage (NCBI taxonomy): Eukaryota > Viridiplantae > Streptophyta > Magnoliopsida > Apiales > Apiaceae > Apium > Apium graveolens. Next base: position 96,120,154 of record NC_133655.1, on the reverse strand, counting down.
GCCCTACTAATTGTCCCTGGAGACTAAGAACTAAACCAAAGCATAGTTCAGTGTACACAAGATGACTATGATGACCTCAAGTCTAAGGATACTTGTACAACTATCACTAAGTGAACAACTGCTGACACGTGAGTGAACTCCATCAGTTGTTCAGCTGTGCGAGTCATGTTCAGTGAACTTATTCTATAATAAGCACCTACATACTAGCTATAGTGTCACCACACAAATGTCTATGAGAACAGATATCCTTCATAATGAAACAAGCATAGTATGTACCGATCTTTCCGGATTATTAATTACCAGTTAGTAATCCTACGACCATGAACTATTTAAGTTTAGAGTTATCATCTTTTTAGGTCTCACTATTATGATCTCATCATAATCCATAAAAAGCTTTACTCTAAACTATGGTATATCTTATTTAAACACTTAAATAGATAAAGCCCGTAATAAAAACAAAACAAGTCTTTTATTAATATCAATGAAATCAAAATAGATTACATAAAAGTTATTCCTAAATCCTAATACATGATTGGACTTAGGACATTTTCCTTTCAGTTCCCTTGGATCAGCTTGGAACCTTGCATAGAGACAAGTAGCATACATGATATCAGGTCTACTAGCAGTCAAATATAGGAGTGAGCCAATAATACCTCTGTAGTTAGTTATATCTATTAATGAACCAGTATTTAAATCTAACTTGGTTGTAGTGGCCATGGGAGTTGATGCAGTTGAGCTGTCTTGCATTTCAAATTTTTGAGCAAATTTCTGGTGTATTTGGATTGATTTATGAAGATCCCGTCATCAGTTTGTTTTACTTGTAACCTCAGAAAATAACTCAATTCTCTCATCATACTCATTTGATATCTAGACTGCTTTAGCTTTGCAAATCTCTCACAAAGTTTATCATTAGTAGATCCAAAAATGATATCATCAACATATATATGTACTACTAACAAGTCCATACCATGGTATTTATAAAAGAGAGTTTTATCAATTGTACCTCTTGTGAAACCACTTTTTAATAGAATTAGAGCAAGTGTTTCATACCAGGCCCTTGGAGCTTGTTTTAGTCCATAGAGTGCTTTATCCAGTAAATAGACATTACCTTGATACTTTGGATCAATAAATCCTGGAGGTTGTTCAACATAAACTTCCTCTTTGAGTTCTCCATTTAGAAATTGTTAGGGCGAAAAAACGCGCTAAAATTACACGCAAGTATACGCGTTCACAAGTAGTATAAGATATAAATCAGATTCGTTCCTATAGAGACTCTTTTTAGTTAACTTAAGATAATGCATCTATGCAACAATAGTATGGCTATCGCTCAATGCTAAGAAAATAATATGTTGAGATAATTATAACTAAAATTAAACTAAAATCAATTAACTAAGAATAAAAGTGATTGAATTAACTATATGAGATAAACATGGGATTCTAACTTCATTACTACTTTATTCAAAGTCATTGTTCTTAACCTTAGTATGCAATGGTGATGACACTAATCAGATAACATGAAACTAGTAAACGCCAACTTTTGTTGTACGAATACCCTACTACGAGACATCCACAAAAGAGATAGAAGCTGAATAGACAACAATTATGTTGAGACCCTATATGTCTATAGAATTTGACAACATAAAGGTTTAATGAACAAGTTATCTATCGTGATTACATAGGGCAAGTAAGATGGTTAAAATTACCTACGAATCATGCATAACAATTATACATGAACCTATGCTAGCATGGCAAGTGTTAAACCTCTATATTCACTGTCGCTTCAATAGAGATTAACACGCTATCTTATATGTTAGCTACGCATATAAGACGAATAAGAACAACCAATACTAAGATATCAATCAATCACCATACACCAAGATATTGAAACAACTTAATTATAGAAATCCATAAGTAAATCCGTTAGAAACCCATGACAACGATTAGTTCATAACCGAACTCATCGTCACCATGGGTTCCAATGAAGACATGATAATAAACAATATAAGAGTACTAGGGATCAAAGAAAAATCAAAAACAAGCATCCAAAGTGCACCTATAATGAATAATATAAAAGTCTTCTTCTTCATAGCTGTCTCGTGCTCTCTAGGTCTTCTTATTGCTCTTCATGGTCTCCTTCTTGTTAAAAACGTCTTTTTATCACTATATATAAGCCCCTAGTGGACCTGGACGCTTCCATTCTTTGAATTAATATAGAATCAGGATTCTGGAAAAATGACCTGGCGTGGCCGCCCCGCATACCAGCACGGCCGCCCTGAGCTTTTGACAAACGGTCGTGGCCACTCCCAAGAGTAGCGCGGTCGCCCTGACCTTCTGGAAAATCTGAATTTTCTTATTTTTTTTGTAACTTGAGTTCGGTCTGTCAGAATTTGGTGATCCAATAGTCCATGTGAAGCTATCGAGATGCTCTTCAACATGAGAATGGACTTGACTTCATATTTTGAGATCCTTTCAGCATATTTTTTGAAAAGCTCCTTTCTTCATTTAACTGACTCCTGAAATGCAATAACACAAAAATATATCAAAAATACCAACAACTTGAGTCCAAAGTACCAACTTAAGCTTGTAATGAAGCATTCCAAGTAGATATAAAATCCACTTATCACACCCCCAAACTTGAATCGATGATTGTCCTCAAGCATAAACAAACTTTAAAACTATCAAACCTAATGCATGAATGCAACTACTTGAATGCGACTAAATAACAATGAAATCGATCCCCTTAGAATAACCATAACCAATTGAATAAGCAACATCTCAATGAATGCAATTATTCGCATAAAGTTCAATCAAATTTCATAAATCAACTCACAAGCCAGAAACGTGCGTGTGTGCAATTGCTTAACAGATATACTCTCGAAACTAAATCAATAATCATAACTCTCATCTCGTCAAGACAATCATAAGAATATAAACAGAATAAACAATAAACTCAAAATGATTGACAACACTTCAATTTTATCAGAGTTATACAAGAATTCAGGCTTTTATTGATAAAACATAAAAAACACAAACATGTTTATTTGATCGTGCAATAAGGGAGGTCCACAAAAGACTTATGCAATAATACCCATGTAGTGAGCATTAGGTTAGCGGATCTCAGACTATAAAAACCTTAGGTCACTAGGCACAAAGTCCCCTAGAACTTAATAACTCAAGTATTAAAGAGCCCACTCGTGATCAATTATGCATAACACATACTTTTTTTTTCTTTTTCTGAATGAGTGTGTTTTGCTCCATCTCATTCAACCCTGGACTACTCATAAATTATGAGCCGGCTACTAGCCATTTGACTCCTAGTCACAACTAGCATTTGATATCCAATATTTTTCTCCAATTTTAAAAATCCATATTATTTCGTCACTAAGAGAATAGCATAAACTCTAGACATAAACAAGTGATTATACCTCGACAAACAAACAAGTCATGATAAAGATCTAGCACACAAGCAACCTATACGACTTAGTGAAAAATTTCTTGTTTCTAGCATGTAAATCAATTCATTAGGACTTAACATTCCTTTATATGACATCACTACACTCGAAACAACATCACAAATTAATCAGAAAAGCAACCTAAGGGATCATGATATAATGCCAATGCAACTATATGCAACACCCTGGCATGATAACAAATACATAAAACAAAAATAAATAACTACAAGACAAATATGCAAACTATATGAACTAAACTATCATGAGTATGCATCTATATGGACTCACACACAATTATTCCTTAACTATCACCCCCAAACTTAAAAATTTCACTATCCTCGGTGAGGGTAATAGCAAGGACTCAAGGCATACCTAGCTATCAAGAGGATCACCCTCTTCGAGTGGAGGATCAGGTGGTCAATCAAACTCGACACCAGTGTCTCGGAAAACAGTGCCCAAAGTCTGTGTCAAATCTGCAGCAAAATGACTGTGAATGTCGTGCATGGCCTCCATACGCCTAGTCAATCGCCTGTATAGCTCATTACCAACACCAGTCTTATCAACTGCCTGCTGCGCATGAGAAGAACCCTCTATAGGCACGGGAGGATCCGTTCGGCCACCCTCTACATCATCAAAAATATATCACAAGCCCTTATCATGGGGCGCACCTAAAACTGCATAACTCAAATGATCTGGCAGCAGTTTAAGCTCAGGTATGAGAGCTTCTTCACTAGATGGCTCGAAACACTCCTGAGAAATTTTCAGCTCTGCTAACCCAAGAGAATCGAATGGCATATCCAACTTCCTTTTTCACGGAGGTCCATTCAAAACCTGCAGTTGATCTTCTCCTTCTTCATCTTCAATAACAGATTCCCCTATTAAGGATCTCTCTAAGGTATCTAACTTTGGCAATTGCTCAAGCTCTGACTTCACGACAGAGTCGACCCGCTCTACTTTAAAGCACTGCTCTTTATCTAAGGGTAACTTTATTGCCTTAAACACTTTAAAAGTGACCTTCTGATCTTGAACCTTCATCGTAAGCTCTCCTTTTTGCACATCAATCATAGTTCGGCCTGTAGCCAAGAATGGTCTTCCTAAGATTATGGGAATCTTTGTATCTTTCTCAAAATCCAGAATTACAAAATCAGTAGGGAAGATGAGTTTATCCACCTTAACCAAGATTCCTGAGTGCAGTTAGTTGTCTTTACCATAGAGAAGAACTTAGTAACCAACTTCTAAGCAAGATCCTCCCAAGTAGTGATAGAACCAGCTAGTAGAGAGTGTAACCAGCTCTTAGCCTTGTCCCTCATAGAGAATGGAAACAGTCTCAGTTTCACAGCCTCTTCAGAAATATTATTGAACTTGAAGGTATCACAGATATCGATGAAATCCCTAATGTGCATATTGGGATCTTCCGTTGGAGAACCCCCAAACTGGACTGAATTCTGTATCATCTGAATCATGCTAGCCTTGATTTCAAAAGTATTAGCCATGATGGCTGGTCTGGAAATGCTAAACTAAATGTCATTGATCATTGGTTGAGAATAATCCATCAAAGCTTTCGGATTTGCTATTGGTTCTCCCATTGTAATGATAACTAGAGTACCTGAAACACACGACTTAAGTAAATCTTGTAAGTAAGAGAGTCTGAGTCAGTGAACTTTAATGACCACTGATGTCAAGCACATAAACTAAAAATTAACATCGAGTCCCCGGTAGCGGCGCCAAAAACTTGTTAGGGCGAAAACACGCGCTAAAATTACACGAAAGTATACGCGTTCACAAGTAGTATAAGATATAAATCAGATTCGTTCCCACATAGACTCTTTTTAGTTAACTTAAGATCATGCACCTATGCAACAATGGTATGGCTATCGCTCAAGGCTAAGACAATTACAAGTTGAGATGATTATAACTAAGATTAAACTAACATGCACTTAACTAAGAATAAAAGTGATTGAATTAACTATATGAGACAAACATGGGATTCTAACTTCATTACTACTTCATTCAAAATCATTGTTATTAACCTTAGCATGCAATGGTGATGATAACTAATCAGATAACATGAAACTAGTAAACGCCAAATTTCGTTGTACGAATACCCTACTACTAGACATCCACAAAAGAGATGGAAGCTGAATAGACACCAATTATGTTGAGACCTTATATGTCTATAGAATTTGACAACATAAAGGTTTAATGAACAAGTTATCTATCATGATTATGTAGGGCAAGTCAGATGGTTAGAATTACCTACGAATCATGCATAACAATTATACATGAACCTATGCTAGCATGGCAAGTTCTAAACCTTTATATTCACTGTCGCTTCAATAGAGATTAACACGCTCTCTTATATGTTTGCTACGCACATAAGACGAATAAACACAACCAATACTAGGATATCAATCAATCACCACACACCAATATATTGAAATAAATTAACTATAGAAATCCATAAGTAAATCCGTTGAAACCCCATAACAACGATTAGTACATAACCGAACTCATCGTCATCATGGATTCCAATGAAAATATGATAATAAATAATATAAGAGTACTAGAGTTCAAAGACAAATCGGAAAAAAGCATCCAAAGTGAAACTATAATGAAGAATACAAAAGTATTCTTCTCTGTAGCCGTCTCATTCTCTCTAGGTCTTCGTATTGCTCTCTATGGTCTCCTTGTTGTTAAAAACATTTTTTTATCACTATATATAAGCCCTTGGTGGACCTGGATGCTTCAATTCTTTGAATTAGAATAGAATCAGGATTCTGGAAAAATGACCTGGCGCGGCTGCCCCGCATACCAGCGCGGCCGCCCTGAGCTTCTGACAAACGGGCGCGGCCGCTCCCAAAGTAGCGCGGCCGCCCTGACCTTCTGAAAAATCTAAATTTTCTTGTTTCTTCTGTAACTTGAGTTTCGTCTGTCAGAATTTGGCGATCCAATAGTCCACGCGAAGCTATCGAGATGCTCTTCAACATGAAAATGGTCTTGAATTCAGTTTCTGACCTCCTTTCAGCATATTTTCTTGAAAAATCCTTTCTTCATATACCTAACGCCTGAAATGCAATAACACAAAAACATATCAAAAATACCAACAACTTGAGTCCAAAATATTAACTTAAGCTTGTAATGAAGTGTTCTAAGTAGATATAAAATCCACTTATCAGAAATGCATTCTTTACATCAATTTGGAACACCTTAAACTTCTTATAAGCTGCATAGGCTAGAAAAATTCTGATTATCTCAAGCCTTGTAATTGGAGCAAAAGTCTCATCATAATCAATACCTTCTTGCTGTGAATAGCCCTTTGCAACCAGTCAATTTTGTTTCTGAACACCCACTTTATACCAACAACTGATCTGTTCTTTGGTCTTTGCACAAGAGTTCAGACTTTTTTCTTTTTAAATTCATTAAGCTCCTCTTGCATTGCTGTAATCCAGTTAGCATCTTGATGAGCTTCTTCCACCTTCTTGGGTTCAGTTTGAGATAAAAAAGAATGGTAGAGACATTCATTTTGAGCGGCTTTCCTGGTTCTTACACCACTTTCAGGATTTCCAATGATTAAGTCAGGTGTGTGTGACTTAGACTATTTTCTTGCAGATGGTAGTTGACTCCCTGAAGAAGAACCTCCCCTTGATCCATGAACTCTCTGTTATTTCTTTGACTAGTATCACTATCATGTCCTGATGTTCCCCTTGAATCAATGTCCCATTGTTATCAGTATTTTACTCATCAGAATTTGAGGAATGAGAGTCTGATGAATTGTTTACTAATGTTCCTTTAGTTGAATCACTTGTAAAAGACTCTGTATTTGAATGATGTTACTCTCCCTCAACATATGTTTCATTATTTGAAGAATTTCCACTGTTAATGGATCATCAGAGCTTGGAGTGATATCAGGATTTACTGTATCAGGATTTATTAGTGAATCAGGATTTAACTGTTCAGTATATGGTACTTCATTTACAAATATCAATTGGTCATGGTCATCTACATATTCTAATCATGTAATCTTTTTTCCATTAAAAGATACATGTATAGATTCCATGATTGTTCTTGTTTTCAAGTTGTAAACCCTGAAGGCTTTTGTAGACAATGGATATCCTACAAAAATACTTTCATCGGCTTTTAGATCAAATTTGGTAAGCTGCTCTGGATAATTTTTGAGAACAAAACACTTGCAACCAATAATGTGAAAGTACTTCAAATTTGGCTTCTTTCCCTTCACCATCTCAAATGGTGTTTTACCATGCATGTTCATCAGTGTTGCATTTTATATAAAGCAAGCAGTTTGCACAGCCTCAGCCCAGAAGTAGGTAGGCAATCTTACTTCGTATAGCATGGTTCTTGCAGCTTCTATGAGAGTTCTATTCTTTCTTTCAACAACTCCATTTTGTTGTGGAGTTCCAGGAACAGAAAAATCTTGTTTTATCCTCTTATATTTGCCAAACTCGTGCATAGAACTATTCTTGAATTCAGTTTCATTATCACTTCTGCTGATCTTCACTTTATATGTTGATCCTTTTTCCAGCTCCCTCACATGATCAAGAAGAATGGATGGAGATTCATCCTTGGTGTGCATAAAATACACCCATGTATATCTTGTATATTCATCAACAATTACAAGTGCATACTTCTTCTTGTAAATTAACATAACATTGACTAGACCAAAGAGATCAATATGAAGTAGATGATATAGTTCAAGAATGGAGGATTTAGTGTTACTCTTGAAAGATGTTTTCCTTTGTTTGGATTTCTGGTATGAGTCACATAGCCATCAGGAGTAAACACTGCACTGGGAAATCCTCTCACAAGATCTCTCCTCAAAAGTTCATTGATATTATTGAAGTTGAGATGAGAAAGTCTTTTATGCCAGTTCCAGCTGTCTTCCACAGATGCTCTACTAAGTAGACAAACTTTTGATTCATCAGTATCTGTGGAGACCCTGGATTTATATAAACTACCATGTCTTACACCGGTCATTGCAATCTTGCCATCAGAATTACTGAGAATTTTACAGTGTTCCTCATAAAAGTTCACATGGTAACTTTTGTCATAGATCTGACTCACACTGATCAATATATGCTTGAATCCTGCAACCATAGCTATAATTTCCATGATGACATTCCCAAATATGATTTTTCCATATCCCTAAGATTTTTCCTAAGTTTCCATCTCCATAAGAAACACTTGGGCCAGCTTTTTCCTCAAATTCTGGTAGCAGGGATTTATAACCAGTCATATGTCCTGAGCATCCACTGTCCAAGACTAGAGAATTTCTCTTGTTACCCTGAAATTAGTATTTGAAATTAAGTAGTGTTTTTAAGGACCCTGACTTGCTTGGATCCTTTGGGCTTTTTAAGTTTGTTAACATATGCAGCAGAAGACTTCATATCAGAGTTTATGTTAACATTCATACTATCATTATTTACACATGCAGAAACATATTTTGCTTTATTTAAATAGGGTTTCAGTTCATAATAATCATAATATAAATTGTGATACTCTTTGCATGATAAATAGAGTGACAAACACTACCACAATGAAAACAAGGACTTTGAGGTTTATATCTCACTGTTTTATTCCTAAACTCTGATTTATGAAGAACAGTATTTATCTCTTTATTCTTCTTGCAAGAATTAGCAAGATGACTAGTGCTACCACAGTTCAAGCATGTTTTTTTAGGTGCATTGGGAGCAGTTACATAATTACCATTTTTATTAACACCTACTTTATCATTCCTATTTTTCCTAGGCTTTTTCTCCTTATTTTTCATGTGTAAATCCTTCAGCTTTTACTTAAGCTGTTTCTGTGTCATTAAACCAATATTTACTGATTGTGTGTGAACTTGTTCACTTTTATCACTAATTAAATTTAATATAGGTGCTGAGGTTGAACCTACCTCATTAACTGATTTAACAGCATCAACACATGGATTAAACTTAATGGTCTTCAACTGAACCTTGTTCAGTTTGACCTTAGTATCAGTATTTACTAGTTTAGTCTTCTCAGTTACTTTTCCAATTTTCTTAACGGAATTAGATCTGTTGGCATATCCTAATCCTGATCCCCAACATTCATTCTGTAAAATTTCCTGAGTTAGTCCAAAGCTTAATAAACTCTCTCTCTTTAGCTAACTCATTTTCTAGATAAGCATGTTTTTTTAACAATTTTTCTATAACATAAACAACATTATCTCTTTCTTTTTTTGGATTTCTAGCATGGAAAGCAACTCAATTTCTAGGTGATCATTCCTTTTTTTAAATCAGAGTTTTCACTCTTGATTCTATTGTTCTCTAAGGTTTGATCCCTATAACTAACATGAAGAGACTTAAGAAATAATCTTAATTCATAGATATCATTAGTATCAAAAACAAGGGTGGTCTGAGGTACCTTTAATTCAACATTATCAGCCTCGGTATCAGCATTTTCCATGAGAGCATAGTTAACCCCATCATCTGAATCTGATGAATCATCCAAATTTTTCTTCTTTATCATTAAAGCTTGTTTCTTCTCAGTTTTGGGATTTCTGTAGTCAGCTGCAAAGTGTCCAATACCATCACAGTTGTAGCATCTTTCCTTTGACTTGTCAAGTTTTCCAGAATTTGATTCCTTCTAGTCAATATTTGTTCTACTATTCCTCTTATCAGAGTTTGAGGAACTAGAACCTTTTCTGGAAAATATTCTCCCTTTTTCGAAGTTCTTGTAGACCATCTTCTTGAAGTTTTTAACCAGTAGAGCATCCATTTGTTCCATATCTTCATTGTTGTCATGATCACTGTTAGTATATGATTCATTATCAGTATTTGAGTCATCATCAGAGTTTGATGATTTAGTATCTGACTTTGCAATCATACCTTTTCCTTTGGAGTATCCTTTTCTCCTAGCTTTCTCCTTTGGCTTCTCTTCAACTTTGAGTGCAACTGGTCTAGACTTGGATCCTTTTCTATTGCTTCTTTGTTCCATCTCGAGTTCATGAGTTTTCAGTATTCCATAGATCTCGTCTAGAGGTGTTTCATTAAGTTCATAATTATCCCTTATTGATGTGACTTTAAAGTCCCACTTATCAGGGAGTGCAAGTAGAAACTTCAAGTTTGAGTCCTCTAAATCATATTCCTTGTTGACAAGAGATAAGTCATTCAACAGCTTTTGAAATCTCTAAAAGATCACAGTTAAGGACTCATTATCTCTTGAGTGAAAGTGCTCATATTCTTGAGTAAGTATTGTCCTTATGTTCTTCTTGATAGCAGTTGTGCCTTGACACTTTACTTCTAAAGCATCCCATACCTCCTTTGCTATTTTACATCTAATAACCCTATTGGACATAAAACTATCAAGACTTCTATGCAATATATGTTTGACTTTTTCATCCGTCATAATAGATAAAAGATCTTCAGGAGTGTAGTCCTTCCTGTCTTTGTCAACCATCTTATCTGGTTCTTCTGCAATAAAAACAACTACCTTCATTTTTTTATGAGCACTATCATAAATCCTGCTTAGATATTCAGGATATGTGGCTTCTAAGCACATGGTCATCCTGACTTTCCAGATTGAATATTTATGTATCTTCAGGATTGGAACCTTGATGGCTTCATACCTACTCATGTTGCTGCTAATCTATGATGAGACTGGGGTGGTGGTGGTGGATTCTGTGGAGCTTCTATGTTTGCCATTAAAGAATGATTTTTAGATCTTAAACTGTTTGTATGTCAATAGGAAGCTCGGATACCAATTGTTAGGTCTGTAATCAACTGTAGAGGGGGGTGAATACAGTTTATGCAAACAATTTGTTGAAGCTTAATCAGAATCAATAGTTTTTATATTAATAGATAAAAACTAATTCCAAAAGTACTTTCTCGAAGGATGAACAATTATCCTTGAGAGCTGCTAGGTTATGCGAATGATATAACAATGTGCGCAATGCATATAGCATAAACCTAATTTGTGCCTTATATACAACACAATTACACAATCAATAAGGAATCCTATTCTATTACAATAAGGAAACCTGTTAAGTCACACACACTGTAGAGGGGGGGTGAATACAGTGTATAGCACAATCAAATCGAATTCTAATAACACAAGTAACAGAAAATAGACTTTATTCAAAGCAATAAACTTTGTTACAGTATGGAACTGTCCTCTCTCAGTGATGAACAAATATCACGAGAGCTGCTAGGGTTACAATTAATAATATTCTCGATAACGATAACACTTATAGTGTAAACCCTATGTCTGTGTTTATATACTACACAGTTACAAGATAATCACTAATTGATATGGAATATAATTCTGCTTCCTAAAATATATCAATCAGATATCTTTTCTTCCAAGTATTCTATTCTTCATAGAATTCCTTCTTCATGCATATATCTTCTTATGTTTGTACTGATCTTCTTTTCCTTTCAATCAGCCGCCTTCCTTATCTGAACGTTTCCTTTAAGTCCTGATATTATCTTCTGATAAATATATCCTGAACCTTAAGTACTAATAACTTAAGTTATGACTTCAGTATAAGTGCTGATTTCAGTTAAGTACTGATTTGTCCTGTTTAAGTAAGATCTGAAAAGTAAACATAAATCATATTAGTCATGACATTATCAAATATATCTAACAATCTCCCCCAACTTGTAAATTAGCATAATATACAAGTTTAACAGATATTTGATGATGTCAAAAATATTAAGTACAAATGCATGAGAATTTGACTAGATAACTACAACTTACAGTCCTTAAAGCTTTACCAATTTTAGCTACTGATAACAACTTCAGTCTGTATTCATATCAGAATTTGAGCAGTTGTAGATCTTGACTTGGCTTCACTTTCTGATCTCTCTGATGTCAGGAGTTGTTCTGAGATAGTTCTTTAAGAAACATCTCTCAGCATATCTGAGTTCATCAATCATCCTCCTTTTAGCATCTTTAAGTTCTGCAGAATCTTCACTAGTTTGAAAGATAGCAGCCCTGAGATCATTAATTCTAGCTTTCCTTATGTCCTGATCCAGTCTGATCAAATACGCCTTGTCAGACTCAAGATTGAATTCTACAGCCTTATAACCCAGAAAGGTAGTTATAATCTTAGCAGAGTTAGGCTTCATCTCAACAATATCACCCTTGTGATCTCTATACCTTGGAAGATATGTGATGTCAGACTTTACAGAATAAAGCCTTTTCTGTCTCTGAATTTGATTCTTCAAATAGTTTACAGCACTTTTTGTTATTCTGTCATTCACTTGAAGTAAGAATAATACATGTTCCAATTCTTCAAAATACTTCAATGGAATAGCATTTTCCCTTATATGATAAACCCTACCATCTGTCATGAAATACAACAAGATGTGTTCTTTCAAGTAGGTATGGTAAACCATTTGTACAGATTCTAGTTGATTCAATCTTTCAGGAGTTGCTCCAATACCTGGTTCACTTAAGGAAGTTGGATCATTGGTTGTGTTCTGTATTCTTCTTTCATCAGCACTACCCAATCCAGATTTATCTCTTGCTTCCTTTCCAGTAACCACTCTTGCTTCAAAACCACTTGATGCAGTCTTCAAAGGTTGAGTCTGTTTGGCTTTGGTGAATCCTGGTAGGAGTAACTTTGAAGGTTTAACATGAGCAATGTCAGAGGTTTCCTTTTTCTTATCTTCTGATATCAAGTCAACTTGAGCTATGTCAGAGGTTACTTGCTTCTCTGTAATATCAGAACTAACTATATCTTGACTCTGAACAACTTGAGCCATGTCAGAGGTTGTCTTAGAAATCTTCCTTGAAGTCAGAGTAAGATCAGCATCTTCAACAGTAATTTCTTTATCCACAGGAGGCACATAAACCTTTATAGGTTCACCAACTTTTTCTTTGCCCTTGGACCTTGGATCTATCTGCAATTGTGATTTGACCTTGGTTGCTTCAGGATTTTTCCTTTCTTTTATCACAATGCCTTTGGCCTTATGAAGTTTCTTTTTACCAACAGAAGCTTCAGATTTAGAATTTACTTTTTCTGACTTAAGTCTAGCTTCTTCTTCCATCAGACTCTCAAAGTCCAATCCTGGATTTTCCTTAAGAAATAACTGTCTTGATATTTCTTCATCAAGATACAAAAGTTCATCAGAACTTATCCTTTTACTAGTATCAGAAGTAATTCTTTTTCCAGTATTATAACTTGTTCTATGACCTATAGCTTCAGCTCTTCTTGATGAGAAACCACTACCTTGACCATGACCTCCACCCATTCCAGAGTTTCCCTGGTCATCTTTTTCATCATCCTTCCCCTTCAGTGTCTTGACAGTTTTGCATTTGGACTTAATTACCTTCTCCCCCTTTTTGACATCAACAGGTAAGAGAAGAGAGACAAGCAATTCCACTGAGGATTGGATTTCATCGAGTTGAGATTGCTGAGAAGCTTGATTTTTCAAAATATCATCAATCTGAGACAGTTGCTTCTCTTGGGTCTTCTCAATGTAAGCAACTCTGTCAAAGGTAGGTTGAAAGAAAGTTTTCTTGTCAATTTTCTTAATCATTTCTTGCTTGAGCAATTCTTCCTGAATTTGAGGTAACTTTGCATGAGTTGTTGAATGTAGACCTTGCAGATGTCTAGTACTCAATGCAGTGACTCGAAGCTGTATCTTGAAATCATCAGTAATTAGCATCTCATCAGCTTTTGCCAAGTGCTCAGCAAGAATTTTTTCAGATGGAACAAAGGTAACTGTGTTCCATTCCTTAGTCCACTCCTGTCCTCTAGGAGTTTCACTCCAAGGTACTGGTGCTTCTCCTCAAACAAACTTCTTGACTAGTTCAGATTTAGAAACAGTCTGTTGAGGTGCATGTCCTGAAGGACCAGCTTCATCAGCATCTGCATTTATAGCAGCATCACCAGTATCAACAGCATTTGCAGCATCAGAACTGACAGAATCAGCATCTTCTGTTAAAAGAACAGTATGAGAAGCAATTGAGACTTCAACATCCTCCTCTAAGTGCTGATCTGCTTCCAAGTTCTGATCAACATCTATAGTCTGATGCTCACCTATATTCTGATCATCAACATCTAGATGCAGAGAAGGTGTTGCAGATAATTTTAGAGTTTCATTAGCATCAGTAAGTGGTATTGTTGATGGATTTATTGATGTTGGAGCTTCTAAATAGAGAACCTCAGGCATAACTAGATTGTGAATATTAATTTCAGCACTTGTGCCTGGGTCTTCAGTAGATACTGGTTCATGTACAGGAGACACAAGTGGTGGAGATGCTTTATCTGTGGCAGTAGCTTCATGAGTTGGTGACAATGAAGATGGAGATGCAGTAGCTCCAGCAAATTCTGGCTCTTTTGAAATCAGAGATTCCTGATCTCCTTCCTTAGCTGCTGCTTCCTCATCATCTGAAGCTGGCCTGTGAGCTCTCTGTTTCTTTCTTTTCTTTGAAGGTGTAGATTCCTTGGGAGTTTCAGCATAAGACATTCTTCTAAGCCTTTTGAGAAGCTTAGATCCCCCAATTCCAGTATCCTTCCGAGAAGAGACCTTCTCAGCTTCTTGTATAATAGGTTCTGATACAGGAACCTGTTCCTCACTATCTGACTCATCTCTCAGAACAAACTTCCTTCTCTTCTGTGTTGTCTGAGGTACAGCCTTTGTCCTCTTGGGCTTGGAAGATGAAGGCTTCACAGTATGTGCTGATGATGAAGGTTAAGGCAGCTGTGAAGTTTTGAGATATGTTCTGATATAAGGTTGAGTAGATTGAGGTGTATGTGTGGTATGTTCTGATGGTTGTTGAGTTGTCTGGGTTGTGGTGGTGGGTTATACATCAGGGTAAACAGATCTGTAGGATAGAGGATCAGCATTTACCAAGATCTGTTTTACAGACTGAGGTATCTGTAAGGGTCTAACCACCTTATTCTTAAGGTCAGCATTTACCAAGTCATTAAAAGCATGTTTTGCAAGTTTAAAAGGTGGAAATAAAGAACTGACTGGTTGGGGTTCATTAGCACAGCAAAAGGTATATATAAGCTGACAGAATCTAGCAAAGTAAACTACATTTCTATCCTCTATTATCCTATCCCCAATAAAGCCTAGCACAACACTTGCAAAATCAAAATGAGTTTGGTGAATAATAGCATACCCGATGTGCTGACTCATGATTGGAATAGCATCAAAGTTGGAACACTTATTGCCAAATGCTTTAGTGATGTAGTCGAAGAAAAAGCTCCATTCCTTTCTGATATGTGCTCGTTTCAACCTTCCAAGCTTGGCCAAACTCTTCTCATACCCCAAATTGGCCATGAGCTACTGTAGAACTGGTTCCTCCGGTGTTGAGAAAATGCAGCCTTCTGGTAAGTGTAGAGCTTTATGAACTGCTCCAGGAGTTACCACATGCTCAACATTATTGACTTCAAAAATAATACTTGGAGTACCAGTAGCACCACCATTGTCAAAATGTCCAGTCCGCCAAAACGTCAGAACTTGTTGGTTGGAAATGACATGAGGCTGGGTTAGTGCATACCCAATTTCACTGTATGCTAGAAGATCTTGCACAAAGTGCAACTCAGATGGAGCTTCATCATGATTTAAGATTGCAGCATAGTTGTTGGGAACGAACTTGGCTCCATCTATGATCAAATCCTTAGGTGCCATAAGAAAAATTGAGAATTAAGGTTGCCTGTAAGGTGTTTGATAAAATGTCTGTATGAAAAACAACGTCAGGAGATGAGAGAGAATAGAAGTAAGGAAAGATAAAGTGTGAAAGTAAATAAAAAATTTTACAATCTTCTCTCTCGTTTACTTATACACGGTAGAAAAAGTAACCGTTGGACACCTGTCAGACATGCAGCAGTAAAGAATAATTAATGGGCACGGGAAAACAGTAATCATTACTTATCACATGCAGTTTTTCAAGGAAAAACCATTCCACTTACCAAGTAATCCCATTAATCAAGGTAATTCAGTTTTAATTTAAAATTTAAACTGATCCCACTTATTAAATCATTTTTACTATGAAACCAATATTCTGTAAAAATACATCAGGTGAGAGAATGACCAAAAAAAATATAATCAAGGAATCAGGTACTGCCACGTCAGAATCAGAACTTGATTTGTATCAGTAATAAAATGGTTATCAGAATATGTTTAAATCAGGATTTAAAAATGTATCAGAATTTCAAACAACTCAGAGACAACATCTTGCAAATATATATAAATTCCATTAATATATTAAGAGAATACATTCATGAAATTGAAATTACAACACAAGATTACAAGAGTGTCCTAAGCTACAAGGCCTATTTCTTCTTCCTACTCTCTACAAACAGAACAGCGAGACGAATGATTCGCTCCTGCTGTCGAAGAGCTTCCAACCGTGCTTCTTCCAATCGCTCAACATGGCGATGGTAATCCATATAGAAGAACAAGAGGACTGTCAGAACCTCTTGGGGAACAGAGTCCCAAACATTATCAGGAATAGCAGTAACATGCCATTCCTGCTGCCACTCTGGACAGCTCATGGTGAGAGAGAAAGTATCATAGTTTAGAGCTAAGTTGTAGTTCACCATAATTGTGATGATAGAGAAATAGATGAGATTGAGAGCTTGAGAGCTTGAGAGTTTGAGAGAAAATGAGAGATGTACTGACTTGAGTGAAGTGTTGGTTTATATAGGCAATGGAATGCCAGGAGACTCAAGGAAAATTTAATGCTGACAGGTAGAATTAATTCTTCCTCGTCTCCCTAGACTGAGGAGAATAAAAACAGCCATTGGAAGTGTAAAACAGGGTTCAATGCGCACAAGAAACAAGTAAATATTATTGTGCATGGACGTGTACCACTAACCCTAATTATATTAACTGTTAATATTCCACTCAAATATAGTCTGATTTAAAATAAGACTGTTTCAGATTTTAACCACAAATAAGTCAAGTAAAGAATCAGAATTTAATATCAGCACTTAGACTTATATCAGAACTTAACAGTCATCAGAACATGATTTCTTAACTCGAAAAGTTGAATGGCTATTTCTGTAATTCTTCACATAAATTCTGATTTCGGTTCTTCAGAACTTAATCATCAGAACTTCCATCAGAACCTGTCCTCAGAATTTATGCAATCTGACACAAAAACTGTTCATCTAAAACAACATTGATCGCCACAGTAATTGTTATCATTCATATGGAGTGTAAGTGTGTGCATTAAGCTAAATATCAGACAAAGAGTAAAGTCTGATTCACTTAAGTACATCTTAGAAATAAGGCATAACTAAGAACTTTACTTAAAATCTGTCATTATTCTGAAGCCTACTAGTGAATGAGTTCATGCATGAGTCCACCTCAACTGGTTTGTGCATATTTTATGCATCTTTTGAAATTCCATTTTATAGTGGCTTCTCAGTGTAAGTGAGTCACGACTGCTTGTCAGAATTTATGCTATTATCAGAGTATTTCTCTAGTAATCATAGAGTGTGAAAAGTCACCAAGAAAAATATTTATTTTTGCTTTTTCTGATGCATATTTACTTAATACCATCAATGCACTTGGGTCGTCCCTTCCACATTTTTACTCTAGATCTCAAAGGAGTACCTGATTTTTATTCCCTTTTCTTTTTTCTTTTTCTTTTGATAAGTGAGGTTTATCAGCACTTAGTACATTCAGCAGATTTACTAACATCAGAACTTAAAAGATGAGAAGTATTATTCTAGTTTTGGACTTAGTAATAAGATAGACAAAGTAAACGTGACTAAGCTCAATATCAGAATTTGCTTGTGTCAATAGATTTCCACATAAATAATTACTTCTAACATGGGATCTCTAGTATGTTAAAGACTACTAGGTCAGCATCTAGCACAGTTATCCTCATAGGATTGAATAGTCACAGAAACAGTCATTTCACTTTCAGAGTTTAGAAATTCACATCAGACAACAATCAGCACTTAAGCAATTTTCAGTTAGGCACAGAATATACAAAGAGAGTAATATCTGTAAATACTGATCATAAAGTCTGATGTATCAGAACAAAACTAAGCTGATTTAGAGAAGGAACCTGAAACCATTCCAAGTTCATTTACCACTGTTGTAAAAGTAGCTTCACCCAGTGGTTTTGTGAAGATATCTGCTAGTTGTTGAATTGTTGGAACAAAGTGTAATTCCACTGTACCTTCATCCACATGTTCCCTTATGAAGTGGTACCTAATGCTGATATGCTTTGTCATTGAATGTTGAACTGGATTACCTGTCTTAGCAATGGCACTTTGATTATCACAGTAAATAGGGATTTTAAAATATGTTAACCCATAATCCAGTAACTGATTCTTCATCCAAAGAATCTGTGAACAACAGCTTCCTGCAACAATGTATTCTACTTCTGCAGTTGGTGTGGAAATTGACTTTTGTTTCTTGCTAAACCAAGAAACCAATCTGCCTCCAAGAAATTGGCAGCTTCCACTTGTGCTCTCCCTGTCAATTTTGCAACCTGCAAAATCTGCATCTGAGTAACCTATTAGTTTAAAATCTGATTCTCTGGGATACCATAATCCCAGATCAGCTGTTCCCTTAAGATACTTAAATATTCTTTTCACAGCTGTTAAGTGAGGTTCTCGTGGATCTGCTTGAAATCTTGCATAAAGACAGGTAGCATACATGATATTAGGTCTACTAGAACTTAGATAGAGTAGAGAGCCAATCATACCTCTGTAATCATTAATATCTACTGATTTACCAGTATCCTTATCCAGTTTTTTGTTGTAGTGGCCATGGGAGTGGATGCACTTGAACAATCTTGCATTCCAAATTTCTTCAGCAAGTTTCTGGTGTACTTGGTTTGACAAATAAAAGTGTCTTCTTCATTCTGCTTTACTTGAAGGCCCAGAAAATAGCTAAGTTCTCCCATCATACTCATTTGATATCTTGACTGCATCAGTTTGGCAAACTTTTTGCAAAGTATGTCATTTATAGAACCAAAGATGATATCATCAACATAAATCTGAACCAGAAGTAAGTCTTTTCCATGGTTGAGGTAGAACAGTGTTTTGTCTATAGTTCCTCTGTTAAATCCACTTTCCAAAAGAAACTGAGCTAAAGTCTCATACCATGCTCTAGGAAATTGCTTAAGGCCATAAAGTGCTTTATCAAGCCTGTAGACATGATTTGGATATTTGGGATCGACAAAGCCTGGAGGTTTTTCAACATATACTTCCTCCTCTAATTCTCCATTGAGAAAAGCACTTTTCACATCCATTTGAAAGACAGTAAACTTTTTGTGAGCAGTATAAGCCAAAAATATCCTTATGGCTTCCAATCTAGCAACTGGTGCAAATGTTTCATCATAATCAATTCCCTCATATTGAGAATATCCTTTTACAACCAACCTTGCTTTATTCCTTGTAATTATGCCATCACTATCAGTTTTTTTTCTGAACCCACTTTGTACCAACAACAGATCTGTTCTTTGGTCTTGGCACTAGGGTCCAGACTTTGTTTCTTTCAAATTCATTTAACTTTTCCTGCATTGCTTGCACCCAATCAGCATCTTAAAGAGCTTCTTCCACTTTCTTTAGTTCAGTCTAAGAAAGAAAAGAATTGTAAAGACATTCACTTGAAGTAGCTATTCTAGTTCTGACACCTGCATCAGGATTTCCAATTATTAAGTCAGGTGTATGTGATTTAGTCCACTTCCTTGCAGATGGAAGGTTTTCTCTAGAACTGGATGCTCCTCCATGATCTATGCTATCTTCATCAACATCTTCTGATGCTCCCCCTGAAAATATGCTCTCTGAGTTGGATCCTTCAGTATTTAAATTTTCAGAATTATCAGAACTTGGCTTATCAGAACTTGAAGAGCCAGTTGTATGTTCTGATGCTTCTTGAGATGTGGTTGCATCTTTAGTATGCTCCCCCTGCACAGGTGCATCTTCCTTTGGCGTAGTCACCACAGTTTCAATAACATCAGAGCTTAATCCATCAGAGTTTGCTGTATCAGGATTTAGACTGTCAGGATTTTCAGTATCAGAATTTAAGTCTTCATTTTCAAATCTCAGCTGATCATGATCATTGAAATCTTCAAGTCCAGTAATTTTCTTATCATCAAAGGAGACATTGATAGATTCCATGGTCATCCTTGTTCTCAAGTTAAAGACTCTGAAGGCTTTTGTGGAAAGTGGATATCCAACAAAGATTCCTTCATCAGCTTTTAGATCAAATTTCGATAGCTGTTCAGGATGAGTCTTAAGAACAAAACACTTGCATCCAAATACATGAAAATATTTCAGATTTGGCTTCTTTTTCTTCACCATCTCATATGGTGTCTTTCCATGCTTGTTAATGAGTGTTGCATTTTGAGTAAAACAAGCAGTCTGCACAGCTTCAGCCCAGAAATAGGTTGGAAGCTTTGCTTCATCAAGCATAGTTCGTGCAGCTTCAATAAGAGTTCCATTCTTTCTTTCAACAACTCCATTTTGCTGTGGAGTTCCAGGAACAGAAAATTCTTGTTTGATTCCATGGTTTTTGTAGAACTCTTCCATTATCAAATTCTTGAACCCAGTGTCATTATCACTTCTTATAATCTTCACAGAATCTTTGACCAATTTATCCAGTTGCCTGACATGATCAATCAAGATAGATGCAGTTTCACTTTTTGTATGCAAGAAATACACCCATGTGTATCTGGTGAACTCATCCACTATGACCATAGCATATATTTCTTCTTTGCAATAGACATGACATTTACAGGACCAAATAGATCAACATGTAGTAGGTGATAAGGCTCAAGAATTGATGATTCAGTCTTGCTCTTGAATGAAGATTTCCTTTGTTTAGCCTTCTGATAAGAATCACAAAGGCCATCAGGAGAAAATACTGACTTTGGCAGTCCTCTCACAAGATCTTTCTTGACTAATTCTTTATATTGTTGAAATTTAAACGAGAGAGTTTCTTCAATTGATGCTCTACTAATCAGACAGACTGCAGAACCATCAGTACTTGTTGAAAGCTTGGCTTCATAAATATTACCACGCCCGTATCCTTTCAGAACAACTTTGCCTGTAGATTTACTTACAACTTCACAGTGTTCTTCAAAGAAATCCACATGATAACCTCTGTCACAGATTTGACTAACACTCAGCAAATTGTGTTTAAGTCCTGAGACTAGAGCTACTTCTTTAATGATGACATTCCCTAGATAGATATTGCCATATCCCAACATTTTTCCAATATTACCATCTCTATAAGAAACACTTGGGCCATCCTTCTCCACAAAGTCTGATAGCAGGGCTTTATTTCCAGTCATATGTCCTGAACATCCACTGTCCAGAACTAGGATGTTTTTCCTGTTGCCCTGCAATCACAAAGACCACTAATGATTAGTTTTAAGGACCCGGACTTACTTGGATCCTTTGGCCTTATTAAGTTTGTTAACATTTGCAGCGGATTTAGCATCAGAGTTTATGTTAACATTTTTCTTTTCAGAATTTACACTATCAGACTTTGAATCAGAACTTACACTAGAAGGAACAATGCTAACTTTCTTTAAAGACGGTTTTATTTGATAATAATCATAGTACAGACTATGATATTCCTTAAAAGTATAAATGGAATTCCATAAACTACCACAATGAAAACAAGGATTTTGTGGCTTATATCTAACAGACTGACTCTTAACTCCTGACTTTGAAGGTAAGGAGTTTTTGTTCTTATTCTTCCTAAAAAAAGAAGCCAGATGGTTAGAACTTCCACAGTTATGACACATTTTTCTAGGAGCATCAGGAACAGGCTTATAATCATTGCTTTTATTCACACCTTCCTTTCCATTCTTATTTTTCCTAGGTGATTTTATCTTATTTGCATTCTTAACATTTTTCACCTTATGCTTCAGCTGCTTCTTTGTTATTAAGCCTACGTTTACTTCAGTTGTATTTTCCTTTTTTAGTTTGTCAGAAGTTAATTCCTTTTTAACTTTTGATTTCTCAGTATCAGACTTTACAGCTACAAACTTAACAGGTTTTAACTTTGGCTTTTGTTTAATAACTATAGGCTTAATATCTACTATTCCTTTATCATTCTTATCATCTCCATAACCTAAGCCCTATTTCCAGTTTTCACTACTTAACAAATTCTGAGTTGTTCTGCTAGAGTTAGTCCAAGTCCTGATAATCTCTCTTTCCTTTTCTAACTCGGCTTTTAGAGATTCATTCATTTTAAGTACTTTATCCCTAACATAGAAAGCATCATCTCTATCTTACTGAGTTTGATGAAACATGACTAACTCTTTTTCTAAATAATCATTCCTCTTTTTACAAGCAAGATTTTTAGAAGTTAATCTTTCACATGTTAAAGTTTGGTCTCTATAGCTAATGAACATGGTTTTAAGATATCTTTTCAACTCATTAATATCATCAGTATGAAAGGAATAAGTAGTTTGAGGTACCTTTAACTCAGCAGCTTCAGAACTGCTTTCAGCACTTGCCATATCAGCATTTGCCATCAAGGCATAATTATCCT
This sequence comes from Apium graveolens, assembly GCF_009905375.1. Lineage (NCBI taxonomy): Eukaryota > Viridiplantae > Streptophyta > Magnoliopsida > Apiales > Apiaceae > Apium > Apium graveolens. Next base: position 96,097,233 of record NC_133655.1, on the reverse strand, counting down.
CACTTTCAGAATATGAGGTGTCTGTCCAGCTTTTCTTCTTTGTGACAAGAGCCTTGCCTTTGTCACTCTTCACTTTCTTGCAATCAGGAGATATGTGGCCTTTCTCACCACAATTATAACATTTGGCATTTGTATAATCTCCTCTGTCAGACTGTCCTCCACTGCCTTCAGTTTTTCTGAAATTCTTCTTATCAGAACTTGCACCTCTCCTGGAAAACTTCTTTCCCTTCCTGAACTTCCTGTATGCAATCTTCGTGATTTCTTTCACCATAAGAGCACACAGCTTCATCATCTCTTCATCAGCATCCGTCTCAGGTAGGCTTTCAGTTTCTGAGTCATCATCACTATCAAAACTTGATGACTCAGTATCAGACTTTGTGAAGAGAGCTTTACCCTTGCCTTTTCTTGAGGTAGCTGCCTTGGGAGATTCTTCTTCAGCCTTAAGAGCAACTGTCCTTGACTTTCCTCCTTTCCTCTTGCTTCTTTGTTCCATCTCAAGTTCATGAGTCTTAAGCATCCCATAAATTTCATCAAGAGTCGTTTCATCAAGATTATAGCTGTCTCTTATAGTTGTTGCCTTCATATCCCAGCTTTCAGGAAGAGCTAACAGGAATTTAAGGTTTGAATCTTCAAGATCATACTCCTTATCAACCAGTGACAAATCATTCAAGAGCTTGACAAATCTGTCATATAAATCAGTCAATGACTCATTTGGCTTTGAGTCAAAGTGTTCATACTCTTGAGTGAGTATTGTCTTCTGGTTCGTCTTGATCGAATCAGTTCCCTGACATCTTGTTTCCAAGGCATCCCATATCTCCTTTGCAGTCTTGCAGTTAATTACCCTGTTTGACATTACATTATCAATGGAACTATGCAGTAAGTGTCGTACCTTCACATCCTTAGCAATTGAAGCGATATCTTCAGCAGTGTAATCACTCTTCTCCTTTGGTACAGACTTTGCTGCTTCACCTGCAACTGCAACAACGAGCTTTGTTGGATTGTGAGGTCCTTCCTTGATTCTGTCAAGATATTCTGGATCTGTAGCTTCCAGAAACATAGTCATCCTCACCTTTCATATGGGATAGTCAGACGATTTCAATATGGGAACTCTATAGTCTCATATCGACTATGGATTTGTGTCTTTGGTGGTTCTTCAATTTTGGTCGGCTTGGTTGGAGTTTCTGCTTCAGACATGATTGTTTTTGGATCTTAAACTGTTTGTGTGTTAACAGATAGGCTTTGATACCACTTGTTAGGTCACACACACTGTAGAGGGGGGGTTAATACAGTGTATAGCACAATCAAATCGAATTCTAATAACATAAGTAACAGAAAACAAACTTTATTCAAAGCAATAAACTCTGTTACAGTATGGAACTGTCATCTCTCAGTGATGAACAAATATCACGAGAGCTGCTAGGGTTACAATTAATAATATTCTCGATAACGATAACATTTATAGTGTAAACCCTATGTCTGTGTTTATATACTACACAGTTACAAGATAATCACTAATTGATATGGAATATAATTCTGCTTCCTAAAATATATCAATCTGATATATTTTCTTCCAAGTATTCTATTCTTCATAGAATTCCTTCTTCATGCATATCTCTTCTTATGTTTGTCTTGATCTTCTTTTCCTTTCAATCAGTCGCCTTCCTTATTTGAACGTTTCCTTTAAGTCCTAATATTATCTTCTGATAAATATCTCCTGAACCTTAAGTACTGATAACTTAAGTTCTGACTTCAGTATAAGTGATGATTTCAGTTAAGTACTGATTTGTCCTGTTTAAGTAAGATCTGAAAACTAAACATAAATCATATTAGTCATGACATTATCAAATATATCTAACAAAACCTATTACATATCCATGTATGGTTGCTTCTGAGATAAAGTCCTTCACCGCCTTAAATTTCTGTTTTCCTTCTCCTTCTCGAATATCTACTGATATAATAAATCCTGATGACATCATCTGCTAATCATCAAGTAATGATTGACCTTTATTAGCATTCAATCATATATCAAAATCTACGAATAGTTAACTGATTTATCTCCTGAATCAATTCTTTGTTCAATTTTGCAATCATAAAACTTTCAAAGAAAGAATGTCGTTAATGGCGATCAACAATAAATTAGACTAGATACTAGAACCAACGTATGTACTATACTCTTTTGATCCGTGTGAATATAGAACGGATCTATGCTCATCCGCATAGACCCACCATCATATCGGGTACCGATGCACTTTGGCCTAATAAATCATTGGGTCCAGTCCATCCCTGGCCCTTGGGGTGCAGCCCATCCCTGGCCCTTATCGTAACCATCTAGTTCGTAGAGTATTTTGATGCTAAACCATTTTGATTAAAATATCATGATTCAAGGTTCGTAAATTACCCATAATAATAGGTATTTGTTCAAAAGATCATAAATCATAATAAACGAACAAGCATAAGAGATACTTGCATAATTAAGATTTATTGCAGCAAAATATAAAACATTTAACTATCCTGAATTTAGAATATGGAAGAAATACTTGCCTGATACGCGATCTATTTCAAATCTACTACTGATATCTAGCTTTGGCTTGTACTTCCTTGCTTGATTTGTATATATAAAATAAAGGTACCAATTCAATTGACTCGTACATTATTTGTACATCAGTCCATATCCATGTAACCCTTATCGTCTACACATACGATACTAATTAACTCGTAAAATAAACAAAACTAGCATTTAAGACTCAGTTAATCACATGGCACATAAATCAGACAATCACTCATATCATTAAAATATTTTTAAAATTGAAATCGGGTCATTATACGCATTATTATACAATATCTGACTCGTATTCTAATTTTTAAGAAATTATTAAACCAGTCTTCCTAATTAATCGGTTCTATAAATTAATAAATAAATATCAAAATCCAACTCGTTTCCTAAAGGAAATGGGATTTAAAACTATTTTTATCGGAAATAGACTATTTTTTTTATTTTAGAGGCATTCGTTTCATTTAAAACGGACAAACGGTTCAATTAATATTCAATTAATAAGAATAATCCAATTATTATTCAAAATAATTGATTATTCAAATTAAATAAATATTGATTCTATTTTTAAATAATTTTTAGGAAAATTCAGAATTAAAATTGATTTTTCCATAATTTTTGGAAATTAAATGAAATTAAAACAAATAATTTGAATAAACTGATTAATTATCAAAAAAATAATCAATTTAAATAGATAATAAATAAATAAAATTTCATAATTTCGGAAATATTTAAAAATAATTCATATTTATTTTTAATATAAATCAATTAATTAACTGAATTAATTAATCAATTTATTTTAATAGATAAACTGATTTTTGTTTTTATTTTTAAAATAAAAACCCAGAAACACATTTTCAGAAAAGCAACTAGGTAATTCTGGATCAAAGCAGGTATGGGGAACGGGTCAAAGGGTTGCAAACCAGGTATGTGAAGAACACCACCGGAATTCAGGACGAATCCAGAATCCGGCGAGTCTCACCGGACTCCAGTGAGCTCCATTTTCGATGAAAACAACACCATCCAAACAACCTCAACAACACGTTTCAGGCAACAATCGATCGTGATAACTCCTGGAACTTCATCTCTGGCCAGAAACCAAAGTAATCGCTGGTGATTGGAAAATTAAAAATGACGAACTCAATTCCACACACTTTGATTCATTTTTCAACTGAGTTTTATTTTAAACAACTTCAGCAACATAAATCAACTATCCATTAATCCTAATCATCCCTGCAATCCATTCTCCGGCCAAATTCAATCGAATTCCGGCCAAGTACTGATTAAACTTATTCGTATATGAAACTCTGATTTTAATAGCTCAAATCAAAGCTTGAATTTTGTATAATCAAAGCCCTAACACCTAGCTTATCTCAGATTAACCAAAATTAAAAACGTATAAATAAAAATTGAACATAAACCCTAATAATCGAACTACACTATCTAGCAATCGTTTAATGAAATTAATAGCATAAATCGACCGTAAACAATCATAAGAAGTTTTATAAACAATCAAATCAATCAAATAACCCTAAAATAAAATAGCCCTAATTTCAGTCATGAACCCTAAATTAAAAATTAAAATCTATGAATCTACACATGAAATTAATTGCATAATCAGATAGAATAGATCAAAAGCTTCAATTTGCATGCTTACTTGAATGTGATATTCAAATTTAATAATATTAATTATAAAATTTATTTGTTAAATAATTAAGTGTGACTTAATTATTATGCAAATAGGAATTTTGAATTAATAATAACTTCTAATTAGTTAAGAGTTATAATTCTTATTATACTCTCTATATAATATCTCGTGTGTGGCTGATTTTGGATGCAAGACTTTTACTAAAACCCTAGCCACCAAGGGAAAAGGTGGAGAGAGCAAGAAGAAACGAGTTTGTGTTAGTACACATGCAATCCTTGCGTTCAAGCATTCGTGTGGATACCGATAGAGCGTAGATCGCGAGAGCGGGATGCGTGGTCATTGAATAAGCTTTGGATCTCCATTAGTCAACCAATTTGTAAAGTTTCTTAAGGTAAATAATCTGATCTATGAATTAAATATCTATTTTTCGCATGGATCTTGCGGTGGGTTTCCAAAATTCTGATTTTTCATGTTTTGAATTACTGTTTTCGTTGCGTTTATGTGCTCGAAACCCTTTAATGGCATCAGAGCTGTTAGAAAATTAGGATTTTAGAGCTTAATTTAATTATGTTCTTGATGTTAATCCTAAAATCTAATGATTGGAAATTGTTCAATGATATTTGAACTTAAATTTTCATGTATGGTTTTAAGAATTTTCTTAATGAAATCCATATGAAATGAGAGTTGAAAGTAGCTTGGAAAAGCTTGGAAAAATTTGAGAATGTTTGTCCCACATTGAAATAAATAAAGGAGGGTGTGTGCTTTATATGGTATTACCCACATGAGTAGTATACAACTACTAAGGTGTGTGATGGTCCATTGTGTTGTTGTGTGCTTCACGCGCACACACACACACGCGCGCGCCCCGCCCCGCCACGCACCGCACCGGACCGGACCGGGTCGGGTCGAAGGGCGATTTGGGCGAATGTCTCGGCGTCTCGCGTACGCGAGGCGACCTGGGCGAGGATTTTATTTATTTGAGAATTATTTTAATTCGAATTTATTTATCGGTGATTGGATTATTGGGCTGGGTACTGGAATAGGCTAAGTCCTGCAAATAATCTGATCTGTAACAAGTTCTGAAATAAGAATCAGAACTTAAGAACTGATGAATAAAATCAGAACTTAACAAGTTCTGATATCAGAATCAGAACTTAAGAACTGATGAATAAAATCAGAACTTAACAAGTTCTGATATCAGAATCAGAACTTAAGTACTGATGAGTCAAATCAGAACTTAACTTAATTTCTGATTATAATGTGGGTGTTTAATGTGAAAAACTGTTACAAATAATTTAAATTCAAAAGCTGTTCAGTTTTGATTTTTTCATTAATGAATTCAAAATCTGATCAGTTTTTATTTTTTCATTAATGGAGCAGTTTAATTCAGACATTAAGTGTGTGGACAGTTTCATTTTTCCTCTCCTATAAATAGAGGCTAAACTGAATGAATGAGATATAACATACACTACATTCTCATCTCTTCTCTTCAACCTCTCTGCATTTCTCTCCCATAAGTCCTGAAGTGCTGATATTTTCCGGCGACTGAGGTGCTGGTCGAAGTGGAGGTTTTGTTGCTGCTGTTAACATAAACTCCGAGCTGTTTTATCCTGGTGGAGATATTGCGCACATCCCAAACGCAGCAGGTAGGGGGCAATAATCTCTTCAAGAGCAGCCAGGACTTCGAGCAAGGCCTGGTGACTCAGCTGTGATCATTTTCTTGGCATTTTGTATCTGTAAACCTTTGTTTCAGTCACGGTTGAAAGCTATGGTTTCGGGTACATCTCTCTTTCTCTCTTCGTTATTTCAGTTACTGATTTTGTTTACCTGCATGTTTTGTTTTGTTAACTGTGGTCTTGGCCTAAACTTGTTAAATTCTTTATACACTTGCCTCTATGTTGCTATACTTGTTAGTGAGATATCCAACATTCTTGAAGAGATTATTAGTTATTTAGAATTTAACATAATGGTTAACGAAAGTGAGGGTATCGTTGGTGGTGGTAGCAGTTCGGGTGTAACTGCTGGGGCCATTGATTGGACCACCTATAGTTTCCCACAAGCTGTTGAACTAACCGGTTTACCGGAGAAATTCAACGGTGGCATTGGCTTTTCTCGCTGGCAGAAAAGGATGAAGTTGTGGTTGACTATAAAGGGTCTGTGGCCGGTTGTGGAATATGAGAAACCAGTAGTGGATCAAGAGAAGGCTGAAACAGTTAAGGCTTTTGCGAAGTGGGCTGAGAAGGATGGAGTGGCTAGGGCGGCCATTCTGGCGGCACTAACAAACACTTTGTTTGATGTCTATTCTTCTGATGCCTACTCTGCAAAACTCTTATGGGAGAAGCTGGACCAGACACATAATACTGACTCACAAGGTCTAGAAAAGTATTCTGTGGCAAGGTTCCTCGAGTTCAAGCTGGTGGACAATAAGTCCATGACTGAGCAGGTGCATGAGTTCGAGATGATAGTGCATGCTTTGAAGGAGTCTGGAATGAATCTCCCGGAGAAGTTCAAGGTGATGAGTGTGATTGAAAAACTCCCGAAGTCTTGGGAAGAGTTCTCTCTCTCCCTGAAAAGACAGAAAGGAGAGATCACCTGGACCAACCTTATGCTGGACATCTCGGTACAAGAACAACACAAGTCCAAACAGGGACATGTGATGCCAACTGAACACGGTACCTCGAAGGTAAACATAGCAACTGTAGGACAAAAGAGGAAGGCTTTTGCTAAGAAAGCTAATAGTAATAAACCTAAGAGTGACAAGGACAAGGCCAAGAAACCCAAGGCAAACAAACCATGCTGGTCTTGTGGGCAGGTTGGGCACTGGAGTAAGGACTGCCCTACGAAGAAAGCGAAGAAAACCGAGGTAGCGCAAGCGAATGTTGTGCTTGGAACCGCAAGTGGGCCTGTAGTGAACATGGTTGTTGGTGAGGCTACGGCTTCTGAAACCAACGTTGACCGGTATGTATCCTACAACCCTGTGATATTTTCTACCTATCTGTCAAATGAATGGTTGATAGATACTGGAGCTAATGTACATATTTGTGCTGATATTAGTTTATTTGTATCTTATCAACAGAGTCATAGCTTGACTGTGAAGATGGGGAATGCTAGTGCTGCTCAAGTACATGGAGTTGGAAACGTGGATCTGAAGTTCCCTTCAGGACGTATTCTATCTCTGACGAGAGTGCATCATGTTCCCAACATGCGTAGAAATATAATAAGTGGAAGCTGTTTAGTTTCTAGTGGTTTTGAAATTTCGTTTAAGTGTAATAAAGTAGTTCTTATTCACACTGGTACATTCTTTGGCAAGGGTTACTTGTCAAATGGTTTATTTGTTATTAATGTGGATCCCGTTTTGGGAAGTTTGAATAATAATGTTATTCCTACTGTTAATTGTATTGAATCCTCAAATATATGGCATGCTAGACTAGGTCATTTAAACTTTGGTGCTCTTAAGAACATGATGAACTTAGAGTTGATTCCAAAATATACCATAGAAAAGAATTCTAAATGTCAAGTATGCGTGTCTGCTAAACAGATAAGGAAACCTTTTCATAACGTTGTTAGGGATTCAGACTTGTTAGATTTAGTACACACTGATATTTGTGAATTTGGTGGTGTGTTGACCAAGGACCAGTTTAGATACTTCATTACTTTTATAGATGATAGTAGTAGATATTGTTATGTTTATTTACTTAGACATAAGGATGAAGCACTTACTAAATTCATTATATATAAAACTGAAGTAGAAAAACAAACTAGTAAGCTACTTAAAAGATTGAGATCTGATAGAGGTGGTGAGTATACGAGTAATGCTTTTAATGAATTTTGTGCAAACAATGGTATAGTTCATGAAGTTACTCCACCATACACACCTGAGTCTAATGGGGTTGCTGAGCGAAAGAACAGAACATTTAAAGATATGATTAATAGTATGCTTATTAACTCTGGGTTGCCTAAATACATGTGGGGAGAGGCTCTAAATACGGCTTGCCATATTTTGAATAGAGTCCCTCTGAAACACATGGATAAAACACCCTTGGAGTTATGGAAAGGCAGGATGACTAGTCTTAAGTATCTTCGTGTGTGGGGGTGCCTTGCTAAGGTGCTTGTTCCTGAACACAAGAGAAAGAAACTAGGTCCAAAGACTGTTGACTGTATCTTTCTGGGCTATCTTGAAACCACTACAGCTATGAGATTTTTAGTGTTAAAATCTGACATAGATGGTATAGTGGCAAACACGATAGTTGAATTTCGAGATGTGACATTCTTTGAGGATGTCTACCCTATGAAGACTGGAATACCTGAAACGACTTCTGAGGAAGATCTTACTCACACATCAAGTTCTATTCCTGATCATGTGGAAAAGATGACAAATGTGGGGGCGGAACCTAGTAGTAGCTCTATTCCTAAGGAATTAGAGGAACCAAGGAGAAGTAAGCGTGCTAAAGTAGTCAAGGATTTTGGAGGTGATTTCATCACTTACAATATCGAGGACGAACCTTTAACTTTCCGGCAAGCTATGGATTCTTCTGAGTCAAGGCACTGGAAGGGCGCTGTCAAGAGTGAAATTGACTCTATTGTTTCCAATGGAACATGGGAGTTGGTTGATCTCCCTCCTGGGTGTTCTACTATTGGGTGCAAATGGGTCTTTAAAAGGAAGTTGAACCCTGACGGCTCAATAGATAAGTACAAAGCTAGACTGGTAGCTAAGGGTTTTAAGCAAAAGGAAGGAATTGATTATTTTGATACATACTCTCCGGTTGCAAGAATGGTAACAATCAGAATGCTTATAGCATTGGCTTCAGTCCATGGTCTTATCATCCATCAGATGGATGTAAAGACGGCTTTTCTTCATGGTGAACTTGAAGAAGAGATTTATATGGATCAGCCTGATGGATTTGTTGCAACAGGCAATGAAAGGAAAGTATGTAAGTTGATCAAGTCCATCTATGGCTTGAAACAAGCTCCCAGAGATTGGCATAAAAAGTTTGATGAAACTATATTGCCTTTCAGTTATAAGATTAATGAAAGTGATAAGTGTGTCTACACTAAAGTTAAAGGTAATGAGTGTGTTATTTTGTGCCTATATGTGGATGACATTTTACTGTTTGGAACCAATATTGAGATTATTAACGAGACTAAAGAATTCTTGAAAAGGCATTTTGAAATGAAGGATATGGGTGAGGCAAGTGTGATTCTTGGAATCAAATTGATTCAGTCCACTGAAGGGATAACCTTGACTCAATCTCATTATATAGAGAAATCTATACTTGAGAAATATGGTTATTCACAGTGTAGAATCGCTAGTACACCTTATGATTCGAAAGTTGCCCTTGTCAAGAATACTTCAGGAGTGCCTGTGTCTCAGTTAAGGTATTCTCAGATTATTGGGAGCTTGCAGTATCTTGCTAACTGTACTAGACCAGATATTTCATATTCTGTGTCTAAATTGGCGAGATATACAAGCTGTCCAAACAGAACTCATTGGGATGCTCTTGATAGAGTACTTAGATATCTAAAAGGCACAATGTACCTTAGTTTACACTACAGGAGATTTCCTGGTGTGCTTGAAGGGTACAGTGATGCAAGTTGGATAGCTAAGAAGTCTGGTTCCAATGGAGTGACTGGATACGTGTTCACCTTGGCTGGTGGAGCAATATCCTGGAAGTCAAGTAGACAGACTATTGTTACTCGGTCTACTTTTGAGGCTGAGTTGTGTGCACTTGATGCCACAGGGACGGAGGCTGAATGGTTACACGGACTTTTGTCTGCAATACCTGTAGTAAGCAGACCGCTTCCTGCTATTGCTATTCACTGTGATAGTCGAACAACTATCGACAAGATTAGCAGTAAAAAGCATAATGCTAAAACTAAGAGACACATCCAAGTTAGACTCAAGTCTATAAGGGGTTTAGTGACTGATAGGATCATAGCTATAGAGTTCATAGGAACTCAGAATAATATAGCTGATCCTCTTACTAAAGGACTGGAACCTGCAGTGGTCCTTAAGTCAAGGTTGGGGATGGGATTGTCAACCCATCATAATTCATCAACAGTGGGAACCCAATACACATGAGAGGAGATCCCTCGAAGTGTATTCAATGGGTAATAACAAGCTGTAAGGATGAGTTGGTAGTACCTTTGCTACATAGATGATACTATAGTATCTGAGTCTATCCCCTGTAAACCTAGAAGGTACTGACACTGCCAGAAAAGCAAGAGTGGTAAAACTCTGAATGGGATCAAGTCATTTGACGAGATAGAGGCAGTATATCTCTGGAGATGCCCAGCTAAGCGAATGTAATTGTGTGGTCGCAATTAGAGGATTGGGTTAATCCTTGAAGCATTCGACGAACAGGATCGAGACATGACCATTAATGTCTCAAAGTCGTAGATTGGCACCATAACCTTTGACTTGTCGTCGTCTATGGAATATGGTTATACTAAACGGATTAAGATTCAAGGTGAAACATTCCATCTAAGTCCGATAGCCATTGAAGTAGAGGAATTAGGAGGGTTCAAACCTGGAAGGGTACCGACTCTGAAAAACAAGTCATGATGGGAAATTGATCACATTTCTGTATGGATTTGTGAGGGATTGTTAGAAAATTAGGATTTTAGAGCTTAATTTAATTATGTTCTTGATGTTAATCCTAAAATCTAATGATTGGAAATTGTTCAATGATATTTGAACTTAAATTTTCATGTATGGTTTTAAGAATTTTCTTAATGAAATCCATATGAAATGAGAGTTGAAAGTAGCTTGGAAAAGCTTGGAAAAATTTGAGAATGTTTGTCCCACATTGAAATAAATAAAGGAGGGTGTGTGCTTTATATGGTATTACCCACATGAGTAGTATACAACTACTAAGGTGTGTGATGGTCCATTGTGTTGTTGTGTGCTTCACGCGCACACACACACACGCGCGCGCCCCGCCCCGCCACGCACCGCACCGGACCGGACCGGGTCGGGTCGAAGGGCGATTTGGGCGAATGTCTCGGCGTCTCGCGTACGCGAGGCGACCTGGGCGAGGATTTTATTTATTTGAGAATTATTTTAATTCGAATTTATTTATCGGTGATTGGATTATTGGGCTGGGTACTGGAATAGGCTAAGTCCTGCAAATAATCTGATCTGTAACAAGTTCTGAAATAAGAATCAGAACTTAAGAACTGATGAATAAAATCAGAACTTAACAAGTTCTGATATCAGAATCAGAACTTAAGAACTGATGAATAAAATCAGAACTTAACAAGTTCTGATATCAGAATCAGAACTTAAGTACTGATGAGTCAAATCAGAACTTAACTTAATTTCTGATTATAATGTGGGTGTTTAATGTGAAAAACTGTTACAAATAATTTAAATTCAAAAGCTGTTCAGTTTTGATTTTTTCATTAATGAATTCAAAATCTGATCAGTTTTTATTTTTTCATTAATGGAGCAGTTTAATTCAGACATTAAGTGTGTGGACAGTTTCATTTTTCCTCTCCTATAAATAGAGGCTAAACTGAATGAATGAGATATAACATACACTACATTCTCATCTCTTCTCTTCAACCTCTCTGCATTTCTCTCCCATAAGTCCTGAAGTGCTGATATTTTCCGGCGACTGAGGTGCTGGTCGAAGTGGAGGTTTTGTTGCTGCTGTTAACATAAAATCCGAGCTGTTTTATCCTGGTGGAGATATTGCGCACATCCCAAACGCAGCAGGTAGGGGGCAATAATCTCTTCAAGAGCAGCCAGGACTTCGAGCAAGGCCTGGTGACTCAGCTGTGATCATTTTCTTGGCATTTTGTATCTGTAAACCTTTGTTTCAGTCACGGTTGAAAGCTATGGTTTCGGGTACATCTCTCTTTCTCTCTTCGTTATTTCAGTTACTGATTTTGTTTACCTGCATGTTTTGTTTTGTTAACTGTGGTCTTGGCCTAAACTTGTTAAATTCTTTATACACTTGCCTCTATGTTGCTATACTTGTTAGTGAGATATCCAACACGTGCGAAAAGTGTTTAATTCGTTTATGTGTTTACTGATTTTATGATGATAACATGTATACAATATTTCTTGATTATTATGTATGCGCTTTTATATGTTTTACATGTTGTTATGTTTATAAATGCGTATGTATGTATATATTTTGAATATATGATATTCATGAGAGTTGTATAATCATATGATGATTATATAATCTGTATATATATTGATATATACATGTTTTGTTTTGTTATTATTATATGAATTGTATTTGATACGATTCTGAATCGGATGCAGCGGATTTGCTCAAATCTGAGTCTGGTGTCCGATATTGGCGAACAAATATGCTATTTCATATGGAATCGAGCGTCTGAACTGATAGCTATAGCTATCAGCGACTGATCTGTAAGGCGTTTGACATTGTTTGGGCCATGTACTCTGCGATTTACAGTTATCAGATTTAATTTTTAATTTTCTGATTTTTTTCATATTTGTTTTTTTCTTATTAGATAATGATGAGTATGATATGTAAGATCATATTATGTGTTTTAACATGTTCTTATGTGTTAATTTAGCATGGTAGATGGTTATGGCTTATGACCTTATTTTAATTGTTTTGGTTTTTTAAATACGGCTTGTATGTCGCTTAATCTTGTAATTTTTAAATCTCGAATGTAACTCGAGTTCTTCTTGTAAGTTCATTAGATTAGTTATTGTATTTCATTCTTGTAATGTACATGAAGATTTGAAGATCAAGGGTAATCTTACATGGAGGCCATCCAAGGAAGCAATACAAGAAAGAAGACATGTCATTGTTAGCTTGTATTTATTTTTCATCTTAGATTGACCTAGATCTTTGTCATTAGCTTGATGAAGATCGCATAGGATAAATCCATAACCAACCACGTTTATTTATTGTATTTTACATATATATGCGCATATGATTAATGTATGTGTAGAGTAGTTTATAAAGATGCATGCTTAATTAGATTAAGGATGTATGTATTAGATACGACACCCATGCCATGCTTGCTAAATAAGATAAAATCTGTAACGACTCAATATTTTAAAATGAACAAATGATTATGAGATTCTCGTGTTTATGAAACACGGAATAAAATACAAATTTTCTTTGTTTCTGACATGGGGCAATTTTGTCAAAAGCGGGTTCATTGAACTTGTAAGGTTGTGGGTTTAAGCGAGACCGTTGTAACTCCCTCACTACCTGGAAATCAACCATTGACGCTATTGATTTGAAGTATTTTATTCAAGGAAAAATTAGGAATCTCTCTATGATGGGATCATGATCGTTTTAAAATTAACAAAACCCTAAAGTTAATATTAAGTTGATCGGATGTCTTCCAATAAGTCTAATGTGTTAACCCTAGATCGATAAGGATTGGGTTCGCCAAAGCGAAGTACTCCCATCTATCGTGAGAGATGTGTTGAAGTATATTGATACTGTTGACTGTTGGGTTTGACTTAGTTAAGTTACCACAATAGGATTGTGAACTTAGAGGCATAGAGTTTGGTGAGATTTATTAGATAAATATGAATAAATGTTATTCCACCAAGCTATGCAAGAGTTATATAGTTGATATAATTGACAAATGTTGTCTACCTAAATAATCATGTTTTAGGAGAAAAGCCAAAGCTGACCTAACGCATGGTGAAATATGGATCTTAGCTCACTCGAAAGGATATAGAAGATATTCTTTCCGAATTAATAGTTAGGGCTATTGATTTGATAAAAATAGTGGGAGATATATATTATGTATATATATATAAATAATCACTTGAACATAATTTAATGATCATATGTAGACTAAGTCATTTTATGCACTTTAATGTTATAGATATCAAATGACAAATAACACAAATAACTTCTCTATGTACTAGTCATTGAAAAGGACAAGCTGACATGAAATAATTTTCTCAATTGACATGGGAACTTGAGGATTGTTCTCAGGTTCAAGGATGTCACTCAAACCCCTCCCTTATTTCTTCTAGCTGAGAATGAAACATGTGCTGAACAAAATGCTTACCAAAAGTAAATTGATTATGCAACTGATGTTTCATGTCTCATGCTTGTAATTATGAGTGCTGAGCTTTAGAAGCAACAAGAGCATAATGATGTTTATGATATGATTGAGCACCTTCAAAGGATGTTTGAAGCATAGGCTCGTCAGAACGATTTGACAATAATTAGGCACCATACTTTTGCATTAATGGGAGAATGATATCCGGTTGGACCACATGTTTGTAAGATGATAGGTATATGTACCTTGATATTTTGGGTTTCAAGAATAGTCTAGAGACTCATCTTGATTTGATCAAACAATCTTTGAACAACTTCTATTCTTAGTCTGTTAAGAACAAAAGGAATGAGATAGATAAAATACTTACTGAGTTGTTAAGCATGTTTAGAACTGCTGAAAATAACACGGTAAAGTCATGAATTACGTCCATATTGATGATGTACACATGGAATGCAAATGGGAAAGGAAAGTGGACAGGGAAGGTGAAGATTTGATTGTATTCGGTTCCAAACCAAAGTCCAATCCCAGAGGGCTTTTAAAGCCTGATAGTGGTGTTGCTAATGGAGATGCTTGTCATTTCTGTGGAAATAACTGGATGATTGGAAGTTAAATTGTCAAGCTTGTTTGGAAGATCTAAAGAAGAAGACTATCAATGGTCAAGCTTCAGGTATCGGGTTAGAATTGGAGCAAAAGTTGTTGCTCTAGTTGAAGGAACTCGATACCTAATTTTGCCCATAAGGCGAGATTGAGAACTTGATAAATTATTATTACTTGCCAGCCTTTAGGGGATACATTAAATCATTTTTTTGTCAGGACAAGAAAGGTTTTCATTTTAATTAAATAAACAATAGTTGTTTATTCTATTTTAATGATAAGGCTTATAATGTTGCACAATTAGTTAACAATTTATATGTTCTAAGATGACTCAAATTAAACATTATCTCTAGCATTATCGTTAAGCCATATTAATGAGAAATGCATTTTTGAGTTACATATAGATGGATACTTAGATAAGTTTGATTTTGAATCATACGGAAGATGCAAACTTTGTCTCATTGGCAAAATAACTAAAGCTTCTTTTACCTGGTCAGGTGAAAGAGCCACCAAACGGTTAGGACTTATACATAATGATGTTAGTGGTCGAATGCGTATGATGACAAGGGGTGGCTTATACTACTTCATAAAATTTACTGATGATTTCAGTAGATATGGATATGTAGTTCTTTTGAAGAATAAATCCGATTCTTTTGAAATGTTCAAAGAATATAAGGCTTAAGTAGAAAATAAAACAAGGGGAAAATATAAAAGTTTTACGATCAGATCATAGAGGAGAATACTTAAGCCTCAAATTCAAGAGTTTCATAAAAGAGTGTGATATTGTATCATAACTTACTTCTTCTGAAACACCTCAATGGAATATAGATTCTGAGAGGAGAAATCGTACCTTGTTGGACATAGTGCGATCAAGGATGAGTCAAGCGGATCTTTCATTCAGTTTATGGGGTTATGCTCTAGAAACGGCTGCATATACACTTAACCAAGTTTTGACTAAAGCGGTTCAAAATACTCCGTATGAGATATAGAGTGATAAATGTCATAACATGTCATTTATGAAATTTGGAGACGTGAAGCGTTTGTAAAACGTTTAACCTCTGACAAGCTTGGACCAAAATTAGATATATGCTATTTTGCGGGATACCCAAATAAGACTAGGGTATAGTTTTTATAATCCTTCCGAGAATAAAGTGTTTGTTGCTCGAGCCGCTGTATTTCTTGAGGGAGAACTACTTTCTAAGAAAATCAGTGGGAGGATAATACATCTCGATGAAGATAGAGAACCACATGATAACATTGAACCAGAGGTGGAATAAGATCAGAAAGTACATCAAAATGTTGAAAGTAATCCTTTCCAAGAAACACAAGTTATTTGTAGATCTAGTAGGATTCATCATGAGTCTGGGAGAAATTATGGATTTCTTTTGACCCAAGATGGTGATGTGATGCTTACGGATAATGATAAGCCTTTCACCTACCAAGATGCTATGAACAGTCCAAACTCCGAGAGATGGCTAGAGGCCATGAAATCCGAGATGGAATCCATGTATCAAAATAAAGTACTGACTTTAGTTGATCCACTCGAAGGGGTAAAACCTATAGGGTACAAGTGGGTTTTCAAGAAGAAAACTGACATGGATGGTAAAGTACAGACCTATAAGACACGACTAATGGCAAAAAGTTTCAAACAAATTCATGGTATATACTATGATGAGACTTTTTCACCGGTTACTATGGTCAAGTCCATCAGGAATTTGATAGCAATAGTTGCTTACTTTGATTATGAGATTGGCAAATGGATGTCAAAACTGCTTTCTTATATGGGAGTCTTGAACATGATGTATATATAATACATCCTGAGGGTTTTGTCGATCCAAAGTTTGCTAAGATAGTTTGTAAGTTGCTCCTATCTATTTATAGATTGAAACAAGCCTCAAGGAGAATGAATATTTATTTTGATGAAACGGTCAAAGAGTTTTGCTTTATTCAAAATGAAGATGAATCATGTGTTTACAATAAGGTTGGTGGGAGCCATGTGACATTCCTAGTATTATATGTAGATGACATATAACAAATAAGGAATAACATACCTTTTCTACAGGCTGTTAAGACTTGGTTGAGAAATAATTTCTCGGTGAAAGACTTAGGCGATGCTACCTATATATTAGGGATCAAGATCTATAGAGATAGATTGAAAAGATTAATCGACCTAGTCGGAGTATATACATTGATAAAATATTGCATCATTTTAGGATGCAAGAGATAAAGAAAGGATAAGTTTCGATATCTCATGGGATAGTGATTTTAAAAGATAATTGTCCCCTAAATCATTAAATGATAAGGGCCGTTTGAGAAAGCTCAATATGCTTTAGCAATTGGATCTATAATGTGTACAATGATATGTATTTTTCCTGATGTTTTATATGCTTTGAGCATGACGAGCAAATAGCAGTCTAATCCAGGTGAGGGTCACTGGATAATTTTCAAGAATATTCTTAAGTATTTAAAGAGGATTAAAGATTTATTTTTGGTGTATGAAAAAGATAGGGAACTGGTTGTAAAGGGTTATACTGATACTAGTTTTTAACCTAACTTTTGGATAGACAAGGATGATTATGTGTCTATATCTGGTTTGTGTTTTATCTAAATATAAGTTATGTCAGCTGGAATGGTTCACAGCAAGAACATTGATGATTCTATAATGGAAGCCGAATATATTGATACTTTTGAAACAGCCAAGGAGACTGTTTAGGCATGTCCTTAGGCTATATCACCTTATTAATGAGATTAATGATCAAGGAGATATAAATGTAAAGTGCATAGTAATGATAGTGTTACAGACCCACTAACTAAGGCTTTGTCGTAGCAAAAGCACGATGGTCATACTAGTTCCATGAGTATTAGATACATGGGTGATTGTCTCTAGTGCAAGTGAGAGATTGTTAGTGTTTATGCCCTAGAGACACCACTATGATGTTTTAATTTAAGTCAATAGGATTATTAATGTTTATATTCTATCGATTATTCCCTTTATAATTTATTAATTTTTAATTTACCGTGATATAATTGTTAGATTAATAAATGTTCTTGAAATATGATATGCAATTTTATATCTCTAAGTACGTGACTTAGAAATGAAATTATGAGAATAATATCAATATTCCTAAAGGTCCCTAGTCGAGTATTATTATTAAGGGGCAATAATAATGTATTAAGACTGGTGTGTTTGTTAACTGATGATCACATCTCATTGATCATAGGTATGATAATACTAAAGTCAAAAATACAGGAAGATGTATATGTACATGGTACTGGACAGACCCAATATGAGATTCTACATGTCTGTTGTGTCATAAATAATTCTCACAGTGATAATGAAGTAATGGTCCTTAGACCTGAAGTCATTATATTTCTATACGAGAATTAATATTCATTGATTCCATCAAAAGTTATCCTTGATCGGGTAATGATAAAGTGGACATTGGGTATATTATGAATCGTATGAGAAATATGAATGATCTAGATGGGATTTAACCCTCCTATTTTAAGAGTGATATTATTGGCCTCTTGTGTGAGCTAGACTATGAAATGTGTGGCCACGCTCAAATATTGATTTGATATGATGGTCTACTCATTGATCAAGGAAACTTCGATTAAACTATGATGAGGATGACACATTACATGCCTCTAGTTTAATCTATAATATTTGGTTAAATGGATTATATTACATTGTACATTATTCATGAAAGGTTTAATCGATCACCGATTCAATTATTATTACTTGGGTAGCAATGATGTATTACTAGATGCCGCTCATTGTTTATAATTTTAATTTAGATTTAAAATTCGTTGCCACCGTAATAATAACCTATAGGGTCACACACTAAGAATGCTTGAAGGATTATTTTATTTAAATTGGATTTAAGTTATATTAAAGTAATTCGAATTATTTAAAATATTAATTAAGTATGACTTAATTAATTAGATAAATATTGATATTCGAATTTACTAATATTAATTATGAAATTCATTTGTTAAATAATTAAGTGTGACTTAATTATTATACTAATACAAATTTTGAATTAATAATAACTCCTAATTAGTTAAGAGTTATAATTCTTATTATACTCTCTATATAATATCTCTTGTGTGGCTGATTTTGGATGCAAGACTTTTACTAAAACCCTAGCCACCAAGGGAGAAGATGGAGACAGCAAGAAAAAACGAGTTTGTGCTAGTACACATTCACTCCTTGCGTTCAAGCATTCGTGTGGATACCGATAGAGCGTAGATCTCGAGAGCAGGATGCGTGGTGATTGAACAAGCTTTGGATCTCCATTAGTCAACCAATTTGTAAATCTTCTTAAGGTAAACAATCTGATCTACGAATTAAATATCTATTCTTCGCATGGATCCTGCGGTGGGTTTTGAAAATTCTGATTTTTCATATTTTTAATTACTGTTTCCGTTGCGTTTATATGCTCGAAACCCTTCACTAGGAAGCACTCATACGAAATTTATTGCAATGCTCTTCCTCGATATTTAGTCACATATAACCTTTACTCCTTTCTTCATGCCATATTGTCAGAAAGTCTTTTTCTACATCCATGTACTTTATCATATTCTTGGAACAACTTGGATATCTCAAGTTATTGATGTTTAGCCAAATTTATATCTTTAGTTATGCCCTACATGGTAACCGTTCACCCATGGGTGGTATATACTATTCCGGTTCAACATGGTTCTTAACATTCTCAATACCTTTTCAAATATCTTGAAGCAAGTAATAATGTCAATCAATTACAATCAATACTTGAATCTGATGACGTACCGCCATCTCCTTTAAATAATATCGAATCATTAATAAGAGAATGATTAGGTTTTGTTAACCTATCAATAATAATTCTGTTAGATATATTTAATAATGTCATGGCTAATATAATTTATGTTTAGATTTCAGATCTTACTTAACAGGACAAATCAGTACTTAACTGTTGATCAGTACTTATACTGGAAGTCAGGACTTAAGGATATCAGTACTTATATTATCAGGAGATAATCATCAGAAGTTAGATATCAGAACTTAAGTGCTGAAGGACGATCAGATAAGGACAGTAGCTGATTAAAGGAAAGAAGATCGAGATAAACATAAGAAGAGATATGCATGAAGAAGGAGTTCCGTGAAGAATGGAATACTTGGATGAAAAGATATCTGATTGATATATTTTAGGAAGCAGAATTATATTCCATATCAATTAGCGATTATCTTGTAACTGTGTAGTATATAAACACAGACATAGGGTTTACACTATAAGTGTTATCATATTCGAGAAGATTATTTATTGTAACCCTAGCAGCTCTCGTGATATTTGTTCATCACTGAGAGGTAACAGTTCCACACTGTAACAGAATTTATTGTTTCAATAAAGTTTGTTTTCTGTTATTTAATATCGATTTGATTGTATTATACACTGTATTCACCCCCCTCTACAGTGTGTGTGACCTAACAAGTGGTATCAGAGCCTATCTGTTAACACACATACAGTTAAAGATCCAAACACAATCATGTCGGACACAGAAACTCCAACTAAGCCTACCAAAACTGAGGAACCATCAAAGACACAAATTCAGAGTCGGTATGAGACCATCAGAGTTCCCATACTGAGACCATCTGAATATCCCAAATGGAAGGTAAGGATGACCATGTTCCTGGAAGCAATAGATCCAGAATACCTTGATAGAATCAAGGAAGGGCCTCACAAACCAACCAAGCTCGCTGTTGCAGTTGCAGGTGAAGCAGCAAAGACCGTACCAAAGGAGAAAAGTGATTATACTGCTAAAGATATAGCATCAATTGCTAAGGATGCTAAGGTACGACACTTACTGCATAGTGCCATTGATAATGTAATGTCAAACAGGGTAATCAACTGCAAGACTGCTAAGGAGATATGGGATGCTCTGGAAATAAGGTGTCAGGGAACTGATACAATTAAGAAGAACAGGAAGACAATACTCACTCAAGAGTATGAACATTTTGACTCAAGGACTAATGAGTCATTGAATGATTTATATGATAGATTTGTCAAACTTTTGAATGATTTGTCATTGGTTGATAAAGAGTATGATCTTGAAGATTCAAACCTTAAATTCTTGTTAGCTCTTCCTGAATGTTGGGATTTGAAGGCAACGACAATAAGAGACAACTACAATCTTGATGAAACAACTCTTGATGAAATCTATGGAATGCTCAAGACTC
The DNA here is from genome assembly GCF_009905375.1 of Apium graveolens. Classification (NCBI taxonomy): domain Eukaryota; kingdom Viridiplantae; phylum Streptophyta; class Magnoliopsida; order Apiales; family Apiaceae; genus Apium; species Apium graveolens. The sequence continues at coordinate 96,076,206 of NC_133655.1, read as the reverse complement.
ATGAGCTTGAGATGGAACAAAGAAGCAAGAGGAAAGGAGGAAAGTCAAGGACAGTTGCTCTTAAGGCTGAAGAAGAATCCCCCAAAGCAGCTTCCTCAAGGAAAGACAAGGGTAAAGCTCTTGTCATAAAGTCTGAAACTGAGTCATCAAGTTCTGAAAGTGATGATGACTCAGATTCTGAAAGCTTGCCTGAGACTGATGCTGATGAGGAGATGATGAAGCTGTGTGCTCTTATGGTGAAAGGAATCACAAAGATTGCATACAGGAAGTTCAGGAAGGGAAAGAAGTTTTCCAAGAAAGGCATAAGTTCTGACAAGAAGAATTTCAGAAGATCTGAAAGCAGAGGAGGAAAGTCTGACAAAGGAGATTATACCAATGTTAAATGCTATAACTGTGGTGAGAAAGGCCACATATCTCCTGATTGCAAGAAGGCAAAGGGTGACAAAGGCAAGGCTCTTGTCACAAAGCAGAAATGCTGGACAGACACCTCAGAATCTGAAAGTGAGGAGAACTATGCATTGATGGCAAATGCTGATAAAGAAAGTGCTGAGAGCAGTTCTGAAGCTGCTGAAACAAAGGTACCTCAGACTACTTATGCTTTTCATATTGATGATATTAATGAGTTGAGAAGATATCTTAAAACCGTGTTTGTTAGTTATAGAGATCAAACTTTAACATGTGAAAGATTAACTTCTGAAAATCTTGCTTTTAAGAAAAGAAATGATTTCTTAGAAAAAGATTTAGTCATGTTCCATCAAACTCAGAAGGATAGAGATGATGCTTTTTATGTTAGGGATGAAGTATTAAAACTGAATGAATCTCTAAAAACTGAGTTAGAAAAGGAAAGAGAGATTATCAGGACTTGGACTAACTCTGGCAAAACAACTCAAAATTTGCTAAGTAGTGGAAACTGGAAAGAAGGCTTAGGTTATGGAGAATATAAGAATAATAAAGGAACTGAAGAGATTAAGCCTGTTGTTAAGCAAAAGCTAAAGTTAAAACCTGTTAAGTTTGTAACTGTAAAGTCTGAAAATGAGAAATCAGAAGTTAAAGAGGAATAAACTTCTGACAAACTAAAACAGGAAAAGACAGCTGAAGTGAACATAGGCTTAATGACAAAGAAGCAGCTTAAGCATAAGCTGAAAGATGCCAAGAATGCAAACAAGGTAAAATCACCTACGAAAAATAGGAATGGAAAGGAAGGTGTGAATAAAAGCAATGATTATAAACCTGTTCCTGATGCTCCTATGAAAACATGTCATAACTGTGGAAGTTCTAACCATCTGGCTTCTTTTTGCAGGAAGAATAAGAATATTAACTCCTTACCTTCAAAGTCAGGAGTTAAGAGTCAGTCTGTTAGATACAAACCACAAAATCCTTGTTTTCATTGTGGTAGTTTATGGCATTCCATTTATACTTGTAAGGAATATCATAGTTTGTACTATGATTATTATCAAATAAAACCTTCTTTGAAGAAAGTTTCCATTGTTCCTTTTAGTGTAAATTCTGATTCAAAGTCTGATAGTGTAAGTTCTGATAAGAAAATTTTTAACATAAACTCTGATGCTAAATCCGCTGCAAATGTTAACAAACTTAATAAGGCCAAAGGATCCAAGCAAGTCTGGGTCCTTAAAATTAATAATTAGTGGTCTTTGTGATTGCAGGGCAACAGGAAAAATATTCTAGTTCTGGACAGTGGATGTTCAGGACATATGACTGGAAATAAGGCCCTGCTATCAGACTTTGTGGAGAAAGCTGGCCCAAGTGTTTCTTATGGAGATGGCAGCAGGAATGGCACGTCACGGCCATTCCTGAGAAGATATGGGACTCTGTCCCACAGGAGGTACTGACCCACCTCCTGTTCTTCTATATGGACTACCATCGCCATCTAGAGCGATTGGAGGAGGAAAGGCTGGAAGCTCTCCGCCAGCAAGAGCGAATCATCCGACTCGCCATTCTGTTTGTCGAGAGTAGGAAGAAGAAATGATTTAATCTCGTCTTCTTCCTGTTTTTCTTCATCATCAGCTTTGTCAGGCTTCTTAGCTAGGACTAAAGTTGTTGATGTTAGGTTTCGTAGCTTAGGGAAATCTTGTATACGTACTGATGTAATTTCCATTTCATGAATGTATTCTCTTGATATATTAATGAAATCTGTCTTTATTTCAAGATTTTGTCTCTAAGTTATTTTGTAATGCATTGATAAATCCTGATTGATATTCTGATGACCATATAAATTCTGTTTTAATTTAAGTTCTAACTTTCCTTTATCAGTACTTACTCATTTGATTTATCTTGGTCATTTTAACTTGATTTCTTTTCAGAATTTTAATGATGCAGTGAAAAATAATTAAATCAGTGGGAACGGTTTCAATTTTGAATTAAAACTATTTCACCTTGATTAATGGAATATCTGGGTAAATGGAATGTTTTTTCCTTGAAAACAGGCAAGTGGGCAAGTAATGATTCCTGTTTTCTCGCGCTCAGTAACTATCCGTTATTACTGCATGTCTGACAGGTGTCCAACGGTAACATTTTTTTAGAGTATAAGTACGACAGAGAAAGGATTTCTTTAATCTTTTATTTCCTTCATACTTTTTCTCTCTATTTGCTTTTACTCTCTCTTTCTCTCACGTTGGTTTTTCATACAGACATTTTATCAAACACCTAACAGGCACTTTTAAATCTCAATTTTTCACATGGCACGTAAGGATTTAATTATTGATGGAGCTAAGTTTGTTCCAAACAACTATGCTGCAATTCTTGATCATGCTGAAGCTCCATCTGAATTGCATTTTGTGCAAGATCTTCTTGCACACAGTGAGATTGGGTATGCACTGACCCAGCCTTCAGTCTTTTCGAGCCAACAAGTTCTGACGTTTTGGCGGACTGGGCATTTTGATGATGGTGGTAAACATGGCACTCCCAGTATTGTTTTCGAAGTGGGTGATTCATCTTATGCAGTCACTCCTGGTACAATACGCAAAGCTCTACATCTCCCAGAAGGTTGTACTTTTTCAATTACAGAAGAATCAGCTCTTCAGGAGTTAATGGCAAATTTGGGGTATGAACGGAGTTTGGCAAAACTTGGGCAGTTGAAACGGGCTCATATTAGAAGAGAATGGAGCTTCTTCTTCGACTGCATCACCAAAGCTTTTGGGAACAAATGTTCAAATTTTGATGCTATCCCAATTCTGAGTCAGCACATAGGGTATGCTATTATCCATCAAACTCATTTTGATTTTGCAACTGGAATAATTGGTTTTATTGGGGATAGGATGACAGAGGATAGGAATGTTGTCTATTTTGTTAGATTCTGTCAACTTATATATACTTTTTGTACTGATGAACCTCAATTAATAAGTTCCTCAACCCCACCTTTTAGAGTTGAAAAACGATACTTTAATGACCTGGTAAATGCTGATACTAAAAAATCAGTGGTTAGACCATTACAGATTCCTCAGTCTGTAAAACAGATCTTAGTAAATGCTGATCCTCATACTTATAGATCTGTTTACTCTGATGTCCAACCAACCACAAACACCCAAAAACCATCATCCTCAACACCTACCACTCATTCTACTCAACCTATCCTCAGGACATATCTCAAATCCTATCTCTCCACTTCACAGACTGAACAACCCTCAGCCTCAGCACCTACTGTGAAGCCTTCTTCCTCCAAGCCAAAGAGGACAAAAACTGTTCCTCAAACACCTCAAAAGAGAAGGAGGATTACCTTGAGAGATGAATCTGATACTGAGGAACAGGTTCCTTCTTCAGAACCTGTTGTAAGTGAAGCTGAGAAAAAGACTTCTCAGAAGGATTCTGGAATTGGGGGATCTAGGCTTCTCAAAAGGCTTAGAAGAATGACAGTTCCTGAAACTCCCAAGGAATCCAAATCAACAAAGAGATACCAGAAATAGCGGGCAAAAAGGCCAGTTTCAGATGATGAAGAGGAAGCAGCTAAGGAAGGGGATCAGGAATCTCTGATCTCACAAGACAAGGAATTTGCTCCAGTCACTTCTTCTCCATCAACTCCATCTAAGGAAGCTGCTACTGAAAAGGCCAACACACCATCTGTGTCTCCTGTTCAAAAGTCTGTATCTCCTGTTGATCTAGGCCTAAGTGCTGAAATTGATATTCAGAATATGGTTGTGCCTGACATACTTTTCTTAGAAGCTCCACCAGCAACTAATCCTTCTACAACACCTGTTCCTGATGTTGTTCAAACTCCAGAGTTATCAACAACATCTTCTCTGAATCATGATGCTGATGATCAGACTTTAGGTGAGCATCAGGATTTGGCTGTTGATCAGAACTTAGAACAAGATCAGCAATTAGAGGGTGCTGAAGCCTCTATTGCTACTCACACTGTTGTCTTATCAGAAGATACTGATTCTTTAAGTTCTGATGCTGCAAATGTTGGAGATACTGGTGATGTTGCTCCAACTGCAGATGCTGATACAGCAGGTCCTTCAGGACATGTTCCTCAACAGACTATTCTAAATTCTGAACTGGTTAAGAAGTTTGTTACCGGAGAAGCACCAGTACCTTGGAGTGAAACTCCTGCAGGTCAGAAGTGGACTAAGGAATGGAACTCAGTTTTGTGTTCCAACTGAAAAGCATCTTGCTGAGCATTTGACTAAAGCTGATGCAATGTTAAATTCTGATGATTTCAAAACCCAGCTTAGAGTCACTGCATTGAGTACTACACATCTACAAGGTCTTCATTCAACTACTCATGCAGTGCTCCACAAGATTCAGGAGAACTTTATCAAACAGGAACAAGTTTGGAAAATTGATAAGAAAATGTTCTTCCAACCTACCATTGACAGGATTGCTTATATTGAGAAGACTCAAGATCATCAACAAGCTCAGATTGATAAAATTCTGAAAAATCAAGCTTCTCATCAATCACAATTAACTGAAATCCAATCCTCAGTGGAATTGCTTATCTCTTTTCTACTACCTGCTGATGCAAAAAAGGGGGAGAAAGTAATTAAGTCCAAATGCAAGACTGACAAGACACTGGCAGGAAAGGATAATGAAAAAGATGATCAAGGAAACTCTGGAATGGGTAGAGGTCATAGTCAAGGTAGAGGATTCACATCAAGACAAGCTAGTCACAGGACAAGTTCTGATACTGGGAACAGAATAAGTTCTGCTACTGGTAAAAGGATAAGTTCTGATGAACTTTTAGATCTTGATGAGGAAATGTCAAGACAGTTATTTCTTCAGGAAAATCCATGAATGGACTTGGAGAGTTTAATGAAAGAAGAAGCCAGGATTAAATCAGAGAAAGTCAAATCTAAATCTGAAGCTTCGGGTAAAAAGCCACTTCCAAAACTCAAAGGCATTGTGATCAAAGAAAGGACACTTACTGAAGCAACATTGGCTAGATCACAACCGCAGATAGATCCAAGATCCAAGGGTAAAGAAAAAGTTGGTGAACCTATCAAGGTTTATGTGTATCCTGAGGATGAAGAAATTACTGATGAAAAGGATAATCTTGCTCTGACTTCAAGAAAAGTTCTTAAAACAACCTCTGACATGGCTCAAGTTGTTCAGAGTCAAGAAATTGTAAGTTCTGATATTCAGAAGAAGCAAGTAACCTCTGACATAGCTCAAGTTAACTTGATATCAGAAGATAGACCAAAGACACTCCTACCAGGATTCACTAAAGCAAAACAGACTCAACCTTTGAAGACTACTGTAAGTGGTTTTGAAGCAAGAGTAGTTACTGGAAAGGAAGCAAGAGATAAAACTGGATTGGGAAGTGCTGATGAAAGGAGAATACATAACACTACCAATGATCCAACTTCCTTGAGTGAACCAGGTATTGGAGCAACTCCTGAGAGATTGAATCAACTGGAATCTGTACAGATGGTTTACCATACCTACTTGAAAGAATACATCATGTTGTATTTCATGACAGATGGTAGAGTTTATCATATAAGACAAAATGCCATTCCATTGAAGTATTTTGAAGAATTGGAGCATGTACTTTTCTTACTTCAAGTGGATGACAGAATAACAGGGACTGCTGCTAACTATTTAAAAGAACAGATTCAGAGACAGAAAAGGCTTTATTCTGTTAAGTCTGACAACACATATGTTCCAAAGTACAGAGATCACAATGGTGATATTGTTGATATGAAACCTAATACTGCACAGATCAGAACATATCTTGGTATTAAGGGACTTGAATTCAATCTGGAGTCTGACAAAGCCTATGTCATAAGACTAGATCAGGAGTTGAGAAAAGCAAAGAACAATGATCTCAGAGCTGCGATCTTTCAAACTGGTGAAGATACTGCAGAGCTTAAAGATGCCAAAAGGAGAATGATTGATGAACTCAGATATGCTGAGAAATGTTTGTTGAAGAACTATCTCAGAACAACTCCTGACATCAGAGAGATCAGATCATGAAGCCAAGTCGAAGATCTACAACTGCTTAAATTCTGATATTTGTACAGACTGAAGTTGTTATCAGAAGTTAAATATTGGTAAAGCTTTAAGGACTGTAAGTTGTAGTTATCTAGTCTAATTCTCATGCATTTGTACTTAATATTTTTGACATCATCAAATATATGTTAAACTTGTATATTATGCTAATTTACAAGTTGGGGGAGATTGTTAGATATATTTGATAATGTCATGGCTAATATAATTTATGTTTAGATTTCAGATCTTACTTAACAGGACAAATTAGTACTTAACTGTTGATCAGTACTTATACTGGAAGTCAGGACTTAAGGATATCAGTACTTATATTATCAGGAGATAATCATCAGAAGTTAGATATCAGAACTTAAGTGTTGAAGGATGATTAGATAAGGACAGTAGCTGATTAAAGGAAAGAAGATCGAGATAAACATAAGAAGAGATATGCATGAAGAAGGAGTTCCGTGAAGAATGGAATACTTGGATGAAAAGATATCTGATTGATATATTTTAGGAAGCAGAATTATATTCCATATCAATTAGCGATTATCTTGTAACTGTGTAGTATATAAACACAGACATAGGGTTTACACTATAAGTGTTATCATATTCGAGAAGATTATTCATTGTAACCCTAGCAGCTCTCGTGATATTTGTTCATCACTGAGAGGTAACAGTTCCACACTGTAACAGAATTTATTGTTTCAATAAAGTTTGTTTTCTGTTACTTAATATCGATTTGATTGTATTATACACTGTATTCACCCCCCTCTACAGTGTGTGTGACCTAACAAATTCAAATAACGTTTCCCTCAGATTTGGTGCTCAAGTGATTTTAATATAACATCCTTTAACAAAATGTACTTATTTTTGAAACAATTATAATAATATATTCAGCCTTTGATGATGGTATTGATACTTTGGTAGATATAACATTTACTTACATGTTTCACCATCTCCTTTTCTCATATCAAGCCCATCAATATTTCCTTTCAACCCTCAGTTTTTAATCATATTCTCAAAATGAGTTTCCTATCTCAAGTTATAGACGATTCATTAAATTCCTTATTCTAGTTCTGTCACACATAATACTCATAACTTACTTATATCCCGGGTAAACTTCTAAAATTCCTTTATCATCCTTTGATTCCACTTCCTTTCCTAGTTTAGTTCTCCATTCCCTTGGCTCATTATTTCTTCTTAACATATGTGAATCCTTCTTTCCAATAGTATTGATTGGTTCATCATTAAATAAATCATTTCAATGGTTGGCTCTGGAATGAAAGTTTTCAATTCCTAACTATTCGAATTCTTTTACTATCCTTGTTAATAAAATCAACTTCCCTTTTTGCCGAGAGTGTCATCTACCTCATTAACCTTGCTCCAATAATTGTTAATCGCACAACTATCATTTCTAATCAATCCCAACTATCCTCTGTTTCATATTTGTCTTTCTCAAAATAAAGATATATTTTAAATTATTGGGGTCTGTGCAAATTATATTTTATACCTCCACGTCTTCAACTCACATACTATCACTGCCAGCTTTTACCATATATTGACTACTTTTATTCATGAGTCTTTTGGTATTTCAGAGTATTTGTCGTTACTTTATTTCTCTGTATAGATATACAGCTAAATTTTTCATGTAAAATATCATTATAGATGGTAAAACTTCCTTGATCGCCTAACAACATCAACATTGGTATAGTTACCAATCTCTTCCTTATTTTTCTCACTTTTTATTTCTTTCTTCCTTCTCTTTAGTCTATCTTGAACCTTTAGTTCTTAAAAATATTCTTCTCACTTGCATGTACAAATAACTTTTCATTTCTCTTATATATTGCAAAAGGGAATACCTAATTAGTCAAAGTTTCGAACAAACTTATGGTAAGATCACCCTATTTCATTAAACTTCTGAATCTTACTGATATCCCCTCTCTCTCAAAATCCCTAATCGCTTTGATTTCGGATCTAAAAGTCGTATCAGAAATTAACTTAATTTAATTGGAATCGATTTCTTTCTAACTGACCATCAGTTGATATAATTAATCAATTAACTCTCTTTAATTGATCAATTGAACCAAGTGATGACTAGAAAAATGTAATCAATGACCAATTATATGAAGTCAGTTTTTTCTATAAAAAGTCTTTTTCCAGAACTGAAATCGCAATCGCTTAGATATCAAACAGGAATATCAATAACACATGGAAGTGTGCTTTGTGTTTTAAAAGTGGAATATTTTTAAAAAAAATTGGGCAGCATCTCCCCTGTATTATTGACTTCCAGTCGGACTCAAGCCGACACCAACAATCAACCAAATCACCAACTATATCAATCAACTACTATCATTCAAACTTCTCGTTTCACGATACAGTAACATGTAACATACTAATAACCATATATATTACTAAACAATACAAAAAATACCTTTAATCTAACTTAAAATCAGAACAAATAATTAATTATTATACCCGTAACTTTCATCATTCTTTTCAGAATATAATAGAATATCACCAATGAATATCATTACAAAATTTATTCTACTATTTTTCAAAAACTTTATTCAATTATTCATCTTTCTAGTTCATGTTTCAATCCAAACATTTTAATTATCCATTCATATCACTTATACCGGTTCATAAATTTGTTTTAAGGATATCTTTTAATCCTATTTTCCACTTTTGATACTTATATGTGCATACTTTTAATAAACTATACTGTATCTTTCAACTGATCAAATAAATCCTCTTTTCTTAATAATATATATTGATTCTTGTTTGTTAGATTGTTTAACTGCTGATAACCAATATATGGTCTCAACCAACACTACCATATCATGTGAAAATTTATTTGGTTTTAAAATGTTACTTCTTAAAAGATTTCACAGTTGGATCAGTATTTCTTCATCTCTACTTGTGTCTTTCAACACGGAACCTTCATCGCTGGCTCAATTTCTAGTGTCAAATTTACCATAACTCATTTGCTTGAGCTGGAAAGCCTAACAGTTCCTTGAAGAACACGTTCGAAATTTATTTGTAATTAGAATTTCTTTGATTCTCGAACCTTCGTGACGAGCATCTTCTACATGATTTTGGCATGCTTCGCCTGCTTGACATATTAATCGTGTGTCTGGGTTATTATTAAGAATTCCTTCATCTACTTCTGTTATCCAATCAATCATTTTCCCTTTCTGGTGTACGCAGCTTTACTTTAATATTTCTATGATTCATTCACCTAATATAGTTCGCTAACTAATCCATTTCGCGCCAAAATCTTAGACTTGAAATATATCATGTTAATACAATATAGCATTCTGTTAGAATTACCATAACAAAATAATCATGTATAACATATATCCAATTCTAATTTAATGTCTTCGTAACAACCACGTTATCTGCATAATGATTCTTCTTTGCGCGTAAATTTCTTCCACTTATTGGCTTGCAATCATATCTATACTCAACATGTAATTCCATCTACTATACGTGATTGTTTTATTTCTTTTAAAAGACTCAAAGAATAGACCTCACCCAAGAAGAGAATTTGTGTATATGATTCTGATTAGAAAACTTTGTAAAGAACAACAGTACAACGAAACAATTGGAATGGTCTATAAGTCAGTAAATCATGATTGAAGAAGAAAGAATGAATGATAATTTAGATATGAATGAGATAACCATATTTATACTCAAGATGGTCAGTCTTTCGTACTATATGGCGTACAACACATGATTAGATGGCGTCCCACCAGACTCTTCGTTATTTCGACAAAGCGTCACAGCATAACACTGTTTTTCTCAATCATATAGCAATATTTTGAAGAAATGATGATTTGAAAAGAATACAATAACCTTTTTTCCTTTATTTCCTCATAAAACTTATTAACGAAAGAAGTTTATACTTATTCAAGAATCAAGGAGAATATATGATGTCGTATTATAGAAAAGAATGATACCATTGGTCGTCATCCACATTTCACTTATATATACCTTCAGGTTTCGTTTGATCAATAGATCTCAAATCCAAGTCATATAATAACTTCGAAAAGTCCTCCGGAAATGCTTTCATAAATTAGTCAACTATAATAAATTCCTACTTATTAAGTCTTGTATTTTTAACGCCGTACCCCCACGTTCGATACTTTAATAATTCTACCATAATTACGTTCTTACGGGATTTACAATCACAACTTCTAATTTCATCTATACCGTGTAGAATAACCATTGATCATGCAACATATCGACTCTTTTGATAGTAATAATATTCTTATTCAAAAATCTGGAAATTCCTCTATCCTCTTCGATCATACTCTGGTTTATTTTGAATTAACAAATCCTTTAAACTTTAAGGAAAAAATATCGAGTTGTTCACTCATTTCGTCTGAATATATCAAGTATATCATTACTTTCTGATTTGACTCAATGTGATCATTAATTTGAAAATTTGTATCAAATAAATCATCCGCCAATGACTAAATCGATATAAAATTTTAACTTTTTAATAACTAAATTGATACAAATTTACAAATTAGTAACCAATATGAGTCAAACTCGAAAGTAATGACTTATTTGATACATTTGGATGAAATGAGTGATCAATTTGATATTTTTTCCTAAACTTTATTAGTTTCATGAATTGGATAAATAATTTTTCCGCACATGGATTCTATTGTTGATACTATTAAACAAGATTTGCACTTTTCTGTCGAGAAAATTTTTTCTCCGTAATAGCAGGTCTACTTGATCCTATGAATTAACAATACTAAGTCTATAACAAGTATTCTTCTGGGTAATCTAATGCTTATAACAAGCAAGAAACTTAAGTAGTAATTTGACAACCAAATTTTTAAACTCATTGTGTTTAAAGAACTATTAGAAATTTTGCTAAGAAAATCTTTTTATGAAAACTTGTTTTTAAATTTTGAAAATCGCACACATTGTCGTCATTACTATATGAGTTGTTTGTTGTTCTTATCAACCACAAGTTGGGTACCAAATTAAGGAAACTGCCACGTACGAGTCCATCCATAATTTACTTCAGTATACCTCCTTCCTCTTGTTGATCCATCTCACCTTCACCAATCGGCGAAAAATTCATTTACCGTTGCATAACTATCTCATTCGTAGCTCTAACTTCAATGCTGACATCTGGTACTACCTGTGATACTCTCATCGTCGTCTTTAATGTCATAACTACAACTAATCGGCACAATTCAACGTTCCGTTCATGAATAAGGTCATATTTTCTTATGAATTTTAAGTGTACCTAATAAGGTAGATGTGTCGTTCCTTGCGTGTCCCCGAGAAATAGCAGATAATAACAAGAAAAAATCTGACAAGAAAATCTAGGGTCAACCGTTAAGAGTGCCTCTAAAATTGGCAGCTCTAACTCTCCGTTTGACTCGTTTGGCTAAAGACTAATACTTATGTTCCACTACGCGATCCTAAACCGGATGATACTAAAATTTATCCGCCTTTCCTTGTACAAGATTCTCGAAAGAATCAATCTCAATTTATTTAAAACCATATAAAAATCAGGGTAGTTCACCCAATCTCGTTCGAGTCGTCGACTCCTCGTAACTATAAGATCTGGGTACTCAATATATTTATAGCGTCAATATATTCGCCTCATACCTATCTTAACAACATCTTATCTTAATAATCAATATCATATATGATAATCTTAACTCAAACTCAACATGAGTTTACTTAAGGTCTTCTCTATCTTATATGACCTACCAATCTTATCTTAATTTTTATCTATTCTTATTTCATGGACCAATAACCTCTAACTCTGATAACAACTTGTAACATCCCCCAAATACGGGGTCAGGATTGGGTGTTACCAAACATCATTAAATAATATAAACCTATATATTAAAATAAATATACAGATGACTCCTCCATTCCGGATCATTTACAGGTTATGGTATGAAACAAGAATCTAAATATCTATATGTTATAACAACTCAAATATTATTACCTCTTTACCATCTTCCTCGTATTATTTATTCTGACTTGTCCAACTTTCTGAAGCTGGGGTTTCTCCATTTTTCTATCTATTGTGAACTCTCTACAGTTATCCTCACTATAACTCACTGAGCTGAAAGAATAAGAGAATAACAAAGCAAGAGTTAGCCAATAATGCCCAGCAAGTATCATAGTTTGGTTTCCAGGTATTTTTAACAAGTGAAAATTCTCGGAAACAATCTTTAAATGATTTTTATAAACATCTTTATTCATTTAAATAATTGAGCGAATAAAACCTTGGCCTTCATTAACTTTCATCCATATATCAAAATCAACGAACAGTTCACTGATTTATCTCCTGAATCAATTTTTTGTTCGGTTTTTCAATCATAAAACTTTAAAAAAATGTCGTTAATGAAGATCTACGATAAATTAGACTGGACACTAAAACCAACATATGTACTATACTCTGCTGATAAGTCAGAATATAGCACGAATCTACGCTCATCCGCATAGACCCACCATCATATCGGGTACCCGGGCACTTTGGCCTAATAAATCATAGGGTCCAGTCCATCCCTGGCCCTTAGGGTCCAGTCCACTCCTGGCCATTATCGTAACCATCCAATCCGTAGAGTATTTTGATGTTAAACCATTTTGATTAAAACATCATGATTCAGGGTTCGTAAATAACCAAGAACAATAGGTATTTACTCAAGAGATCAAAAATCATAATAAACGAACCAGAATAAGCGATACTTGCATAATCAAGATTTATTATAGCAAAATGTAAAACATTTAACTATTCTGAATTTAGAATAGGGAAGAAATACTTCCCTTATACGCGATCTTTTCAAATCTACTACTACTATCTAGCTCTGGCTTGTACTGCCTAGCTTGATTCGTATTTACAAAATAAAGGTACCAACTCAATTCACTCATACATTATTTGTACATCAGTCTACATTCATATAACCCTTATCGTCTACCCGTACGATACTAAATAACTCGTAAAATAATTAAAACTAGCATTTAAAACTCAATTAATCATATAATCACATAACACATAAGTCAAAGAGTCACTCGGGTCATTAAAATATTTTTAAAATTGAAATCGAGTCATTATACGCATTATTATACAATATCTGACACGTATCTTATTTTTTAGAAATTATTAAACATGTATTCCTCATTAATCGGGTCTATAAATAAATAAATATCGTAAGATGATTCTTTTCCGAAAGAAATTGGGATTTAAACTATTTTTATCGGAAACAAGTCATTTTTCTTATTTTAGAGGCGTTCATTTAATTTAAAATGGATAAACGGTTCAATTAATATTCAGTTAATAAGAATAATCAATTTATTATCCCAAATAATTGAGTATTCAAATTAAATAATTATTAATTCTATTTTTAAATAATTATTTAGGAAAAATCAGAATTAAAAATGTTTTTTTCATAAACTTTCAAAATTAAATGAAATTAAAATTAATTACTTAAATAAACTGATTAATTATCAAAATAATTAATCAATTTAAATAAATAATAAATGATTATAAAATTTTAGAATTTTGGAAATATTTAAAAATAATTCAGATTTATTTATAAAATAAATCAATTCATTAATTGAATTAATTAATCAATTTATTTTAATAGATAAACTGATTTTTGATTTTATTTTAAAAATAAAAACCCAGAAACACATTTTCAGAAAAGCAACTGGGTAATTTTGGATCAAAAGCGGGTATTGGAAACGGGTCAACGGGTGCAAACCGGGTCGGTGAAGAACACCGCTGGAATCGAGGATGAACCCAGAATCCGCGAGTATCACCGGACTCCGGTGAGCTTTGTTTTCGATCAAAACAATTTGGTGTTATTTTCACTCCAAATAACCTCAACAACACGTTTCGGGCAACAATTGATCGTGATAACTCCTGGAACTTTATCTCCTGCTAGAACCCAAAGTAATCGCCAGTGATCGGAAAATTAAAAACGACGAACTCAATTCCACACACTATGATTCATTTTTCAACTAGGTTTTATTCTAAACAGCTTCAGCAACACAAATCAACTATCCATTAATCCTAATCATCCCTGCAATCCATTCTTCGTCCAAATTCAGTCGAATTCCGGCCAAGTATCGATTCAACTTATTTGTATATGAAACTTTGATTTTAATAGCTCAAATCAAAGTTTATAATCAGAGACCTAACACTTAGCATATCTCAGATTAACCAAAATCAAAACGTATAAATCAAAATTGAATATAAACCCTAATAATCGAACTACACTATATAGCAATCGTTTGATGAAATTAATAATATCATAAATCGACCATAAACAATCATAAGAAGCTATACAAACAATCAAATAACCTTAAAATCAAAAAGCTCTAATTTCAGTCATGAACCCTAAATGAAAAATTAAAATCTATGAATGATTGCATAATCAGGTAAAACATATCAAAAGTTTCAATTTGAGTACTTACATGATTGTGATTAAATCCCAGAATCAACAGAAATCACTGTTTGATTCTTCAACCCGAATCAAGAACCCTGACCCTAATTTTCAGAGAAATCCTGATTTTTCTAATTTTTATATAATTAAATAATAGTTAAATTTTATTTATAATCACAGAAATAATATTTCCAAAATTATTTAGGGCCTAATTATATCATTTAATAAAAATAATTAGCCCAAAATTAATAATTAACAGGAAAAAAAATTAATCCAATAAATACAAAAAATATAT
The DNA here is from genome assembly GCF_009905375.1 of Apium graveolens. Taxonomy (NCBI): domain Eukaryota; kingdom Viridiplantae; phylum Streptophyta; class Magnoliopsida; order Apiales; family Apiaceae; genus Apium; species Apium graveolens. The sequence continues at coordinate 96,061,038 of NC_133655.1, read as the reverse complement.
CAAAATTTTCCAAAAATTACGAATAATCCAAAAATGCAAAAATATTGAATATTTGACACTCCCACAATTTTATAAAAATTAAAAAAGATGATTTTTGTGGGCTTTGACGTCCCGGTAGGGGGCCGGAAAAATCATTTTTCACGAGACGAAATATTTTCTAAATTACCGAGATGTTCCGAAAATCAATATAGTAATTACCGTAATACTTAAAATAAGGCCAAACGCCCTACACACAATAACGACTATTAAAATTGATTCTCGATAACATAATACTCAATACAAACACATTTAACACGTAATGAAATAGCCGAAAAATATCCCGAACTACACTATATATATAGCACATAACATCTAGTATTTTATGATCAATCATAATTTATAATATCATAAATCACATAGTACTCACTCAATATAACACAAAATAGTCATAATTTCCCAGTTGTTATAGTAGCAATCCAATCAAACGCCGAATCTTTTTTGAAAATCGGATCAAGTCTCATTTTCGAGTCCAAAATAAGTCGAAGATTACTGGTCTAACATCCAACCTGAGTAGTTCACCGCCCACAATATGCACAGTCAAGGGCCATTAGCCCAATATTAGTATTTATCCAAAATAAGTCAAAGACTACTGGTCTAGTATCCAACCTGAGTAGTTTACAAGCCCACAATATGTACAGTCAAGGGTCATGAGCCCAATATTAGTTAATAAATTTGTAAGCATTTGTCTAGCCAAATATATAACTGGTAATATATAAGTCATATTCAAGCAACATCCATTAAAGAGTGGCTTTCAAGTAACCAAAACTCATAAGATATAAGATTATTACATTGTAAGGTTTTAAAGCCCAATTAAAAGATCTAGAATTGCTTACAAAGTCTTTCAATTATAACATAAAACCTAGACTCTCAAAGTCTATATAAATAACATGACATGACCCTTCGTTCTCATAATTATATTTTTGACTTGACTTTCTATGCACTAGAGATAAGTCTGCATCTTATAAAGGCAGAGTTAAAACTCGAAACTCCCAGAACCTATGCATTATTATGTAATAATTTTTTTTATCCATAACAGAAATAATTTTCGTTATCTTAATAATGTGAGAATGATAACTCAACAATAGAACGAGAGTTGCAACTGTTACTATAATTCACGAAAATATGTTTAAGAAATTTTTTTTAATAATTATCTTTTTAACAAGGGTCATTCAGAGACGGACAATGAAAATATTTTTTTATTAATTATTTATTTTACCCGAAGTTTGTTATCTTTTAATTTTTTTTAAAATTGAAGTTATTTTATATAAATAATTTTTTTTCAGACTTTGCAGTTTGCACCCCTCGGGGAGTGCAAAATGAAAAAACTTGATTTTTAATGTGCAAAGTGCAACGACTTTTAAACTATTAGGTGTAAAGGGTAACAAATTAAAGTATGATACCAGAACGAAAAAACATACAAACCCAAGAGATGTAAAATGCTAAAAGTTCTTTATATATACTTATAATTAAATATATTAAAATAGATATATAGATAGACATATAAAATATAAAAATATGAGAGAATTATTATAAAATTAATAACTTTATATGCACAGTGTAACTCCAAATTTGGAGTTTGAATAGTATTTTCCTTTTATAACTAAAGATGGAGAAAAACATGATTAGAGTTTAATAACTTCATTTATAAAGTTAAAAATAGAAGTAATATAACATATAAAGATGGGATTGAGATGTGATTGTGTATAGTTCACAAAACTTTGAAGCTGCGGGAAAATTTTAATTTTGAGAGAGTCTGGACCAGCTTTTTAACTAAAGTGCGTCAAAATTTCAAGTAGAAGTTCTTCTTTTGCTCTACGATTTAATCGTTAGGAGGTTCAGAGAGATCGGAGTTTGAGAGAGACTGTTATACTTTGTTAGATTTCTTTTATATATATATATATAATTATTCTTGTTCATATACTACATTCAAAATGAATAACAACATAATTAAACTCTTTCTATAATTACATACTAGCTATGACCCATGCTATTCACGGATTATTTTTAACACTTTAATAATTTTTAATAATATAATTATATCTTAAAATTATTATATTTTGATATATATTTTCAATAGTTGAAAAATAAATTGAAGAAGATAATAAGTTCTAATAATAAATGTTGTGTGATAATTTGAGACTTGACTGAAAATAAATAATATAATATAATATGTTATTCATGGGACTCAAGTACTCAACCTATGAAAATTGTTAAAATAAAGAATATAAAATTTTAATATAATAAGTTGTTGACGGTTCCATCTATCCGCCTTTAGATTTGACAGTTGTTATTTGTCGTATCAAACGAGACTAAACAACTGACTACCAAATAGAGGATGTTTTGTGATAATTTGAGACTTGACTGAAAATACATAATATAATATAATATGTTGCTCACGGGACTCGAGCCCTGAACCTGTAGAAATTGTTAAAATAAAGAATATAAAAGTTTAAATATAATAAACTATTCACGGGGTTCGAACCCTGATTCCATGGAAGTAGTTTAACATTAATATAATAATATTTATTATTGCATCGAACGGTTCTCATCTATCCGACATTAATATAATAATATTTATTATTGCATCCAATGGTTCTCATCTATCCGACTTTATATCTGACGGTTGTTATTTGTCGTACCAAACAACTGTACCGAGCAACCGACTACCAAATTGAAGGTGTTCTGCTTATAATAATATAGTATAATAGATAGATATAGAAGGGTCAACTCAGTTTCCTGCTACTCAACTCAGACAACTTTAATAAAGAAAATGTCAAATTGCGATCACAATGAACTGATACAAACTAGATACATTAGACATGAGTTTAATTACAATGAGACTTCAATAAGGACCCCAAGAACTTAAAAACATTACCATCCTCAGTGGCTCATCTTTAACCATGCGTTTTTCATATCTCGCTGCAGAGACCTTCACCGGTTGCTTATCAAGTGCCCTCGGAGAAACTACAACTCCAACTCGACTGATTGATGAACCAACAACTCGGAGGTAGGAGGAGCTCTTTCTTACTGTAGAGATTTTGGATATGAACAAGTGCTCTTTAGCAACAATTGCACTACTAACTCCAATGACAATCCAAGCTTTAGTGTTAAACTTCATGTTTCCTTATAGGTAGTCTAAAAAGATTTTAGTTACAACTCAAGCGTTTACAAATGTATATATAGAAAAGAGAAAAGGCACTGGTTGTCAGAAAACAAGGGGTGTACGGTTAGGACAAAGCGGTCTAGCATTTGGTTTTTCTCTATACTGTTAAATCATTTAACACACAAAGACACACATATGTCATGTTCAAGTTGGTAAAAGATGAGGAAGTGCATCAGTGCATGAACCTCTTTCCCATACCACCACCATGCTGTCTTATCTCTGTTTTATACTTTCATTCTCCCTTTTTATGTATTCTCAAAACTTAAGCCAAGTAAAAATTGTAAACATTTAATAAAAAAACAAATACACTTCTTATAAGAGTATATGTCTAAGATCACTGGGTGTCACGACTTAGCTTTATAATCTTTACTAGCAGTACTGCCATGATTACCCGATTACCTGCTAGTTCAAGTTTCTCATCGAAACAATATTCTTGTAAATTTAGTTCTCTATCCCATATTCAAACTGCAACGGTCTGATGAAACAACAATTTTAGCGCCCCCTAGACTGAAAATGCAAGTCTTTTTTTATAGTTTGTACCTATAACTATAAGTAACAGCTACGGCAGCAGCACCCCTTTAAACAGCAGGCCAGGCAGATAATAGAAGACATCAAACCATACACTTTTTTATTTTATGGAAAGGCTATTTGCTTCTGAGAATGTAATTTACTTGCCATCTGAAACTTGGTATAACACTAGTCTATTATAAATTCAAAGTTTTTAATTGATGCTAGGTTGATGTTTAATTCAATTACAAGTATTAAACTGAAATTTACCAAACTCATGCTAATTCAAAAATTTGACCAACTGATTTCAGTAAAAGGAGAATATTTATACATGGCTAAATATCAACTAATTCTGAATTTTAGGTGCACATAGCCAATACTGTTTGATCCCCAACAAGATATGGAAGAGGGAATGACTCTGTCAATTACTAGTTTGCCACCATAGGTACGGATATTTTGTGACATCAATATCATAACATCAGTTTAAACAAATTTAAACATTGGACAACGGCCAATCCTGAGATGCTGCCTCCGTGAGTTCGAATCACAACTAACTCACCCCAGACTTCAGAAGCACAGTGACTGTGCCAATGATTCTGACTTTCAAGTGACTAGGCCAGTGCTTTTAAATTTAGATACAGCGCAATCATTTTCATTCAAAAACAAAGTCAAACATGTACAAGGGTTCCAAAAACTAGCTATTTCTACATATGCTGCGAAGCCGGTCAGATTGCTCCGAGCGGTGACCTTATGGAGAAGGAAAATTGTAAAGGAAGATTTTTTGTGTAGGCAAAAGGGGCACTTACAATAAGAAGAGAAGCAAAATGATGTTTACACTGAATCTACTGCTTCAACCTGCTGGCGAGCAAGATATTTCTCCCTTCTTTCTTTCTGGAAAAAGTAAAGAGCGGCTATTAGTTAAAGAGACATGTAAAACACATAAAAAAAGTTAAAAGGTAAGTTCATGGGGTGGAAAATCTAAATCCATTATAGGTTTAAAGTAACATACAAAGTTAAATTGCACAATTAAAAGATAAAATGAAGTTCAGTATGACATATCATTAGACCTCTAAGTAACATTGGAAGTAAAATTCGACCTTTCCACATATAGATATCAAATGTTTAATGTATACAACATAATTTGTGTGTGCTGCAAATTTTCCTTTCACATAATGTAGATAATTAACTGCCCGCAGGTGTTCGGTAACGTTCACATTCTTGTCATCGCATCATATGGCATATATGCTATACATCAAGATGGCAGAACAAATCACCCTTCTGGTATATATTAGTTTGCTTACCCATTCGTCTATGACGAGACCTTCCCCAACAACTGGTGGACCTGTCGTGGCTGGAGATTTCTTGCGTGTGTCTATAACTGACTCGGCTTCAGCCAACTGACGTTTTAGTTTTTCTAACGCCTGAACATTATCCAACATCAACATTGTTAAATAACTAAAAGAATTATAAAATGGAATGTTTACCAGCATGGTGATGTTGGCTTGTACTTACAGGAGTAGATCGCTCTGCATCTAAGAAAACTACACGTAAAACCCGCTCAACCACTACCTGATCTTTTTGCTCATCAAACTGCATCAAAAAGGTAAAACAATTAATATTACTTATCGCTCAATCACTTTAATTGAAGAACAATATCAACAAAAAACAGAGTAAAAAAGTGAGTTAAGATATTCATAATATGCGCTTTTGGAACAGCATACATGTGATGCAAAGAAATAATACAACTTCATTTGCAACACATTAAAATAGATCAATTGGCCTGTAGACAACCTTATGAATGTTGTGTAAGGTCATGTTAATGATATGTGAAACACGATCCTATTACTAAAATGAGTCAAGCACTTCAACTACATTCTCAATAAAAGAGTGTGATTCTTTAAATGGATGTGGCATGGACTTAAAAATAATTACAAAACGAATTTATGCATAGCCTTTTTCTATCTATATAATTTGCATGCTGCATACGGTGCTGTTCTATCAGTTTAATATTGTCACATTCATATAAACACTATCACAAGCATTATTCTATATTCACTCTTTTAGCCTAGATGCAATGTCTTATAATTAAAGGGTGCGGGTCCATACATGCGACGGTTGGCTGACCATCTATTAGCGAAAATTTTCCTCGGATAGGTGAAATCCTAGAAAAAGATTAAGCACAGATAGACCTGGACCCTGGCAATGACATCAATTTTCAATGTTAAAAACTTAAAACTATTGGCGGAAATTTTTAGCGGATAAATGGTTCCAGCAACCAATTGCTGGGGACCCGGACCCATAATTGAAAGCTATTAGCTACATACTTTAGTTAACTTGTGACCACTTTTTTTAGTGCACTTTCTATCTGGTATCATAGGAACATAAATTTACCACTTTGGAAATCAAGCTAAAGACCAGTGGTACTACAACTGGAAAAGAGCTTCCATTATTGATCTAATCTATATAAATGATAGTATGTGTGAGTATCTTCGCTACTGCATACTACATTAAGTGCTGGTTTTTTGTGAGTTACAATAAACCAAGAATCATGAAGTAGTATGAGTCCTGCTCGTTTTAAGTGCCATCACTCACTTACTCTGAGTCATTCAAGCACATATCATACACGAAATATACTGCAGAGTAGAAAAGAAAAAAATTGGTTCACCTGGTCACAATGACATTTTAACTATATATGCGGAGTGTATTAAGTATTGCAATTTCATATGATTGAGCAGATATGATCACCGTCAGAAAAAAGATTATAATATCTTAAGAGAACTCACCAACTCCGGTACATAATCCACTCCTGCATTCACCTTCAAACTCATAATCTTGAACTTCACCTTGCTCTTCTGGTCAGATTGTTTTTCATTATTATCTGGCAGCTCTACAAACTTGAACACTGTTGAAAGAAATAATTAAAGGCATTGACTCGTATTGAAATAAACTAAAATGCAGATGTCCACTGATCTCAATGTGTGCTTCCGATCATATACAATTTCTATTTATATAACTTGAAAATACATATAGGAAGAAAATAATGCAAGGAGATTTACCGGTGGCAATAAGACTTTCACCGGGAGGGAGAATTCCCCCAGGAGGTCGCATAAAACAGCTCTTTGGTGCCGTGGTTTGAAACTAAAGCACAATAACCAGAGTTTTAATGAAATAGCTCTTGAAATCTCTCCAGGACAAAAAAAAATTGACATCACTGAAGTCTGATCTACTTAAATCAGATGATTAATTCAGCAAAATGATCATATTTAAAAGTTGAATTTGTAGCAGAACACTTACAACTACAAGTCACAACTCATCAAGATTATTCTAAACTTTGGGGCAGTTAATTTGGGATGGAGGGAGTACTGGTTGTAATTCTCATCAACATGTTTAAATAAAATACATTCAACGGAATAAGGTGAAGCACAACATCGGGTGAAACATGGCTAAATAAGAAAAAAGAGCATAAACTTCGATATGCTTCCTGTCTGTAACAATTAACAAATCAATCTTATTGCTTTTAAGTTTAAAATTAGATAGTCTACTAATTAAATAGATAATTTATAGTAGTAGAACAAAAGACCTTAAAAGCCACATGAGACTTGCTGGCATTCTTGATCCTCACAGCACTTTTCACCTGTTTACCTGCTTCATCTACAACACAAAAACAAATAATCATTCAATAAATTATACATAAATATATAAACATAAATAACCAAAAAGAAAAAACTCTGATCAGGTGTACTTACAGGGGAAGTAGAGAGTTCTGGAAGGATCGAAACGAAGCCGACGAGTGACCGGGAGAATTAACTTGACAACAGAAGCAAATTTATTATTATTATTATTATTATTTGTAGGCATAGAGTTGAATTCTGTAGTAGTGCTGCTGCTGCTTTGGTGAGCAGGAGCAAGATTATGTGTGGATGAAGAAGAATCTTGGCTTCCTACACACTTCCAGAAGCTACATACGTTCCAGAAGCTTCTGTTCCGGTGATCGGTGATTGGCATGGTGGTAGGGTTCCGGTGAGATGAGAAAGTGTAGAATCGTCAAGTGTTGGAAGGTGTAGTAGTTGTTACTCCTTGTTACGAATGAAATATGAGTGGAAGGACAGGAGTTAAAAATGGTAAGAAGAACATATACTAGTTGACTTCTGTTTGACGTTCACATCATTCACTTCTACGCCTACTTCTGTATCACTCCTCGCTGCCTGCCTACTTGTAAATTTTTTCCCATAAATATTTAAACTTAAAAAATAAAATAACATCTCTCCTCTTTAAACTTTTTTTGTTAAAATTTACATAATTGTTAATAGGGTAGCTCTCCATGAAAAACCCTCTTATATAAAGAATTGTGGGGAACTATTATTAAAAAAATACAAAATATATAATTTATTCTATTTTTCATCATATATAGTTATAAATTTTAATTATTAAGTTAAAAATCGAAATTACATAATTTTTTATTTAAAAAATCATTGAAATTAATGAAAAAAATTATATTGGTTCTATAGTAGAATTACACTTATTAAAAATTACTCAACTGTAGAATCAAATTTAAAATCAAGTAATTTATCAAATTTTAATTATTAATTTTTTCATTCTATTCCAATATAATTATTATTTTAAATTAACATCAAATTTTATATTTTTTTGAAATAAAATTTTATAATTTGTGACGAGATTATATAATAAAATCAATGATTTTCCACAATTTTCCATCGCTTTCTATATAAAAGGGTTCTCCACGGAGCAAAGGCTATAATATATATATATATATATATATATTTATATTGTTCGGATCGGAAATGGGTTGGGATATGATAAAATCAAAATCAACCAATAATTCATAGATTTTTAAAGTAGTTACACCGTGACCGCAAATCACATTTTTGTTTCTGTTTAGCTAGATTAATATTGGACCGGTTTATGCGCATTATGCGATTTAAAATGAACCATGATCACCCCAATAAATATTACTTTTTCTGTCTCAAATTATCAATTTTATCTAATATACATATTAAAACTAGCGAAATTATCAAAAAAAATACCTTTCTTAAGTTTATTAGCCATTTACTGTCTTTTAAATATATAAATATATATATATGATTTGCAACCAAAATTAACGGCGTATATGTGACTTCTTTTACGTTTTCTAGAAAAAATGACTGAAATTCTTTTTTATTGTATTAAAGCTTGCATCGAATTATATTTGAAGTTATATATGATTACGTTAGGTTGCAAAATCGTATTTTGTAAAGAAAATGAAAAATCGGATTTTTTGCAAATTAAAATTTAAAAATGTCATATTTTTGTAAAAAATAAACTTTAATTTTTTTTTCCGAAAAAACTCTTGAAATTATTATGCAGAAGTAAATAATACAATGTCAAAGTATTAATTTCATATTTAAATGTTTAGACGACAAGAGCTCCTAATGATTAGCTTAGAGAATAATTGAGCAATTTAATGTAAAAAATTGTGTAAACCTGGAAATTATATATGATTTTATGTAAAATAAATAAATAATTGACAACCATGATGGAAGGACACGGAGTGTCGTCTCTGGTGATGTTTGACAGAACGTAAACGGGGTGGGGAGTAGGATCACACGCTAATAAAAACAGATTGATTTTATCGCAATGTATCTATTTATTTCATTATTTTATAACTGTATTGATGGTTACAGCTTATTTTCCTATTTTTTAATTCACCATCATTATTTATTAGTGCAGTGGTATAGATGTTTAAGATAAGCAATCCTTCCTGTGTTTGTTCTTTTCCATGAGCTCAACTATTAAATTATAACTCCCTCCCAATCAATTGTTATCGTTTCTGAGAGAGTGTCTAACAGGCATTTTAAGAAGAAGAAAAATTATAGTTTTTTAGTTTTTTTTAAAAAAATTATTTATCTGAATAAAAGTTTAAACACACTATTTTTATTCAAAAAAAGAAATTTGTAAAAAAAAATTATAGAACTATACTTTCTATTCATCTTAAAATACGTGCCGAACACTCTCCCAGAAACGATAACACTTGGGAGGGACACAGGTACTACTTATTGCATTCGAACCTTCTCTTAAATTTTTATATAATTTGTATCTAAATTTACGCCACTAATAATAAAAAAAAGAAATTTATCAAAAATGTAACATTTTATAAAATTATTTGTGATTTTACCAATTCCTAATTTTTTTTTGCAAAAATACTATTTACTTTAAAAATATTTTGCAATAACACGATATTGCATAATAGGTTGTAATTTAGTTTAAATTGTGTACCTGTTTTAGGTTACATTCCGGGTTGCATTTTAAGTAGCAAATACGGGTTCAATTTACAGAACGTATTTTTGTAATTTTTTTATATAAATTAAAGTTGCAAACTTGGTTACAAAAATGATCGAAAGTATTTTTGCAAATATTTTAAAAAATGCTAGTATTTTTGCAAAAAAATTACTCCCTCCGTTTCTTCTATTTATTTACATTTGGATTGAGTACGAAGGTTAAGGAAAATGATAAAATAGTGGAGAAAAGTGAAAAAAGTGAGTAAGGTATTGAGACCGATTAATATTATTTGTATAAAGTAGGTATATTGGAGAGAGATAGTGGAAGTAATTATTTTTTATATTATAAATTTTTTTACAATTTTTGATTTTTTTGAAATATAAACATTAAATGGGAGATCAAGGAAAGTATAAAGGGGGGATAGAGGGAGTAAAAAACTTGGACATTTATTAAAAAATCACAAAAACATTCCTAATTTACCTTAAAAATATTTGGGGGAAATACTTAACAATCGGTAGATGCTTGGCTTATTCCAGCTCGATTAAAGTTAGAGGAATTTATACTCTGAATTTAGGTTTAATTATTTGTATATAAATCAGAATACGTTTTGTTATAATTGAGACGTTTTATGTGCAGTACTGCAGTGTAGAGTGTACTCACATCGCTATGTACAATTACAAGTATCGGTTCGTTTGTTGGTTAGTTGGGTGGGTCCGCCTAGAATTAATTAGCAATTGCCATTAATAACATTGCTCGGTCAGTAGTGTGAAAGTGAAACACTGAAACTTGTATTCCTAAATTATTGTCACCTTACTTTCAGAGAAAATAACCAAAGGACATCGTCACCTTTTGTTTTCACAAGCGTAAAATTTATTTGTTTTCGGAAAAATTCGCAATTTAAGTTAACCTTTTTATTAACGAAATCTGAATTTTATTTATTAGAAAAAGAGCATCAAGCTCCAAAGTCTCTACCATATTTGAAAACCAAATCAGCTTGTTGATTATTGTAATCATCTTCTCAGATTTTTTCCTGAAATTGGTAGAGAAAATCATCTTAATTGAAGTAAGCTCGTAATATTAGATTATTTTTATAATCTATATATTATGGGCTTACAAATTAAAACAATTATATTTAATTATTTATTCTATATTCAGACTAATTAAGTGGTTTAAAATAAAGAGTCCAAAAATATTTTATTGGGTATGAGCTATGTAATGTGTAATATACATAGTAAGCCTTATTTGGGTTAATGGGGTCTAATTAGGCTACTATATAAAGAACATAATAGGGTTTTGGTCCTCAAGCCTATTCACAACCTCTACTCCTCCACTCCCATTAGTTTGAGTGAGATACGGCTAGAGGCGAATCAAGTATGTGGAAGATCAAGTCCCACAATCTGTAATCAAGAAGGAGGATATACGAGTTCCACGATCAAATCTTTCAAGCGTATTTCAATTCAAGAGTTATGGAATCAGGTATACTTCCGCACTACAGTTTATTGTGTAACCTTGATAATATCGCATAAGATGATCCGGGATTATATTTTTAGTTATAACAAGTGGTATCAGTTGCCTATCTTATGTCGAATTATTAGAATTGATCAAATTTTAATATGATTGTTTTAATAAAAATCACGATCTGTATATATCGTAATTTTAATGCGTTATACGATTTGATTGCCCCTCTGTTTTAAAGCTTCCGATCTAGTGATAACAATAAAAAAAAGTTTTCCGGATAGATTATATGTATATATGTTTTGGTATCTGCCGTTACCGTGTATGCATATTAATGGGTTACTTATTGGGTTGTTTTTTGATGTTTTACATATCTGTTATATGTGTAAAAGCTGTGAGACCTAGTAGCATATATTATTTAATATAGGTTGAAATCGGTCTCTGGTTTCTAAGTTCTAAATATGTACTACCAGTTTCGTGTATAAGCCTCCTGTTAGATATATTTGATAATGTCATGGCTAATATGATTTATGTTTAGTTTTCAGATCTTACTTAAACATGATAAATCAGTACTTACTGGAAGTCAGGACTTAAGGATATCAGTACTTATATTATCAGGAGATAATTATCAGAAGATGGATATCAGAACTTCAGTACTGAAGGACGATCAGATAAGGACAACAGCTGATTAAAGGAAAGAAGATCGAGACAAACATAAGAAGAGATATGCATGAAAAAGGAATTCTATGAAGAATAGAATACTTGGAAGAAAAGATATCTGATTGATATATTTTAGGAAGCAGAATTATATTCAATATCAATTAGCGATTATCTTGTAACTGTGTAGTATATAAACACATACATAGGGTTTACACTATAAGTGTTATCATATTCGAGAAGATTATTCATTGTAACCCTAGCAGCTCTCGTGATATTTGTTCATCACTGAGAGGTAACAGTTCCATACTGTAACAGAGTTTATTGTTTCAATAAAGTTTGTTTTCTGTTACTTGAGTTATTAAAGTTCGATTTGATTGTACTTTACACTGTATTCACCCCCTCTACAGTGTGTGTGTGACCTAACAAGTGGTATCAGAGCCTATCTGTTAACGCACAAACAGTTTAAGATCCAAACACAATCATGTCTGACACAGAAACTCCAACTAAGCCCACCAAAACTGAAGAACCTCCAAAGACACAAATTCAAAGTCGGTATAAAACCATCAGAGTTCCCATATTGAGACCATCTGAATATGCCATATGGAAGGTGAGCATGACCATGTTTCTGGAAGCTACAGATCCAGAATATCTTGCTAGAATCAAGGAAGGACCTCACAAACCAACCAAGCTCGCTGTTGCAGTTGCAGGTGAAGCAGAAAAGACTGTACCAAAGGAGAAGAGTGATTACACTGCTGAAGATATCGCATCAATTGCTAAGGATGCTAAGATATGGGATGCTCTGGAAACAAGGTGTCAGGGAACTGATACAATTAAGAAGAACAGGAAGACAATACTCACTCAAGAGTAAGAACACTTTGACTCAAAGGCTAATGAGTCATTGACTGATTTATATGATAGATTTGTCAAACTCTTGAATGATTTGTCACTGGTTAATAAGGAGTATGATCTTGAAGATTCAAACCTTAAATTCTTGTTAGCTCTTCCTGAATGCTGGGATTTGAAGGCTACAACAATAAGAGACAACTACAATCTTGATGAAACAACTCTTGATGAAATTTATGAAATGCTCAAGACTCATGAAATTGAGATGGAACAAAGAAGCAAGAGGAAAGGAGGAAAGTCAAGGACAGTTGCTATTAAGGCTGAAGAAGAATCCCCCAAGGTAGCTACCTCAAGGAAAGACAAGGGTAAAGCTCTTTTCACAAAGTCTGATACTGAGTCATCAAGTTCTGAAAGTGATGATGACTCAGAATCTGAAAGCTTTCCTGAGACTGATGCTGATGAGGAGATGATGAAGCTGTGTGCTCTTATGGTGAAAGGGATCACAAAGATTGCATACAGGAAGTTCAGGAAGGGAAAGAAGTTTTCCAGGAAAGGCACAAGTTCTGATAAGAAGAATTTCAGAAGATCTGAGGGCAGAGGAGGAAAGTCTGACATAGGAGATTATACCAATGTCAAATGCTATAACTGTGGTGAGAAATGCCACATATCTCCTGATTGCAAGAAAGTGAAGAGTGACAAAGGCAAGGCTCTTGTCACAAAGAAGAAAAGCTGGACAGACACCTCAGACTCTGAAAGTGAGGAGAATTATGCTTTGATGGCAAATGTTAATAAAGCAAGTGTTGAAAGCAGTTCTGAAGCTGCTGAATCAAAGGTACCTCAGACTACTTATGCTTTTCATACTGATGATATTAATGAGTTGAGAAGATACCTTAAAACCATGTTTGTTAGTTATAGAGATCAAACTTTAACATGTGAAAGATTAACTTCTGAAAATCTTGCTTTTAAGAAAAGAAATGATTTCTTAGAAAAAGAGTTAGTTATGTTCCATCAAACTCAAAAAGATAGAGATGATGCTTTTTATGTTAGGGATGAAGTGCTAAAAATGAATGAATCTCTAAAAACTGAGTTAGAAAAGGAAAGAGAGGTTATCAGGACTTGGACTAACTCTGGCAGAACAACTCAAAATTTGCTAAGTAGTGAAAACTGGAAAGAGGGCTTAGGTTATGGAGAGGATAAGAATGATAAAGGAACTGTAGAAATTAAGCCTGTTGTTGTTAAGCAAAAGCCAAAGTTAAAACCTGTTAAGTTTGTAACTGTAAAGTCTGATAATGAGAAATCAGAAGTTAAAAAGGGATTAACTTCTGACAAACTAAAATAGGAAAAGATAGCTGAAGTAAACATAGGCTTAATGACTAAGAAGCAGCTTAAGCATAAGCTGAAAGATGTTAAGAACGCAAACAAGGTAAAATCACCTAGGAAAAATAGGAATGGAAAGGAAGGTGTGAATAAAAGCAATGATTATAAGCCTGCTCCTAAAGCTACTAGGAAAACGTGTCATAACTGCGCAAGTTCTAACCATCTGGCCTCTTTTTCCAGGAAGAATAAGAACATAAACTCCCTACCTTCAAAGTCAGGAGTTAAGAGTCAGTCTGTTAGATATAAGCCACAAAATCCTTGTTTTCATTGTGGTAGTTTATGGCATTCCATTTATACTTGTAAGGAATATCATAGTTTGTATTATGATTATTATCAAATAAAACCTTCTTTAAAGAAAGTTTCCATTGTTCCTTCTAGTGTAAATTCTGATTCAAAGTCTGATAGTGTAAGTTCTGATAAGAAAAATGTTAACAAACTTGATAAGGCCAAAGGATCCAAGCAAGTCTGGGTCCTTAAAACTAATCATTAGTTGTCTTTGTGATTGCAGGGCAACAGGAAAAACATCCTAGTTCTGGACATTGGATGTTCAGGACATATGACTGGAAATAAAGCCCTGCTATCAGACTTTGTGGAGAAAGCTGGCCCAAGTATTTCTTATGGAGATGGCAACATTGGAAAAATAATGGCAATATCAATCTTGGGAATGTCATCATTAAAGAAGTAGCTCTGGTCTCAGGACTTAAACACAATCTGCTGAGTATAAGTCAAATCTGTGACAGAGGTTATCATGTTGATTTCTTTGAAGAACACTGTGAAGTTGTGAGTAAATCTACAGGCAAAGTTGTTCTGAAAGGATACAGGCGTGGTAACATTTATGAAGCTAAACTTTCAACAAGTACTGATGGTTCCGCAATCTGTCTGATGAGTAGAGCATCAATTGAAGAAAGCTGGAATTAGCACAATAAACTCTCTCATTTAAATTTCAGCAATATAAATGAGTTGGTCAAGAAAGATCTTGTGAGAGGACTGCCAAAGTCAGCATTTGCTCCTGATGGCCTTTGTGATTCTTGTCAGAAGGCTAAATAAAGAAAATCCTCATTCAAGAACAAGACTGAATCATTAATTCTTGAGCCTTATCACGTACTACATGATGATCTATTTGGTCCAGTGAATGTCATGTCTATTGCAAAGAAGAAATATGCCTTGGTCATAGTAGATGAGTTCACCAGATACACATGGGTGTATTTCTTGCACACAAAAAGTGAAACTGCATCTATCTTGATTGATCATGTCAAACAACTGGATAAATTGGTCAAAGATTCTGTGAAGACGATAAGGAGTGATAATGGCACTGAGTTCAAGAATTTGATAATGGAAGAGTTCTGCAAAAACCATGGAATCAAGCATGAATTCTCTGCTCCTGGAACTCCACAGCAAAATGGAGTTGTTGAAAGGAAGAATAGAACTCTCATTGAAGCTGCACGTACAATGCTTGAAGAAGCAAAGCTTCCAACCTATTTCTGGGCTGAAGCTGTGTAGACTGCTTGTTTTACTCAAAATGCTACACTCATTAACAAGCAAGGAAAGACACCATATGAGATGGTGAAGAAAAATAAGCCAAATCTGAAGTATTTTCATGTATTTGGATGCAAGTGTTTTGTTCTTAAGACTCATCCTGAACAGCTATCCAAATTTGATCTAAAAGCTGATGAAGGAATCTTTGTTGGATGTCCACTTTCCACAAAAGCCTTCAGAGTCTATAACTTGAGAACAAGAGTGATCATGGAGTCTATCAATGTCTCTTTTGATGACAAGAAGATTACTGGACTTGAAGACTTTATTAAACATGATCAGCTGAGATTTGAAAATGAAGACTCAAATTCTGATACTGATAATCCTGACAATCTAAGTCCTGATACTGCAAACTCTGATGGATTAAACTCTGACGTTATTGAAACTGTGGTGACTACGCCAAAGGAAGATGCACCTATGCAGGGGGAGCATACTCAAGATCTTACCACATTTCAAGAAGCATCAGAACATACATCTGGCTCTTTAAGTTCTGATTCGTCAAGTTCTGATAAGCCAAGTTCTGATAGTTCTAAAAATCTAAATTATGAAGAATCCAACTCAGAGATCATAGTTTCAGGGGGGCATCAGAAAATGAAAATGAAGACAGCATGGATCATGGGGGAGCATCCAGTTCAAGAGAAAACCTTCCATCTGCAAGGAAGTGGACTAAATCACATACACCTGATTTAATAATTGGAAATCCTGATGCAGGTGTCAGAACTAGAACAGGTACTTCAAATGAATGTCTTTACAATTCTTTTCTTTCTCAGACTGAGCCAAAGAAAGTGGAAGAAGCTCTTCAAGATGCTGATTGGGTGCAAGCAATGCAGGAAGAGTTAAATGAATTTGAAAGAAATAAAGTCTGGACCCTAGTGCCAAGACCAAAGAATAGATCTGTTGTTGGTACAAAGTGGGTATTCAGAAACAAAACTGACAGTGATGGTATAATTACAAGGAATAAGGCAAAGCTGGTTGCAAAAGGATATTCTCAACATGAGGGAATTGATTATGATGAAACATTTGCACCAGTTGCTAGGTTAAAAGCCATAAGGATATTTTTGCCTTATGCTGCTCACAAAAAAGTTTACTATCTTTCAAATGGATGTGAAAAGTGCTTTTCTCAATGGAGAATTGAAGGAAGAAGTATATGTTGAACAACCTCCAGGCTTTGTAGTTTCCAAATATCCAGATTATGTCTACAGGCTTGATAAAGCACTTTATGGACTTAAGCAAGCTCCTAGAGCATGGTATGAGACTTTAGCTCAGTTTCTTCTGGAAAGTGGATTTAACAGAGGAACTATAGACAAAACACTGTTCTACCTCAACCATGGAAAGGACTTACTTCTGGTCCAGATTTATGTTGATGATATCATTTTTGGGTCTACAAATGACAGACTTTGCAAAAAGTTTGCCAAACTGATGCAGTCAAGGTATCAGATGAGTATGATGGGGGAACTTAGCTATTTTCTGGGCCTTCAAGTCAAGCAGAATGAAGAAGGCACTTTTATTTGTCAAACTAAGTATACCAGAAACTTGCTGAAGAAATTTGAAATGCAAGATTGTTCAAGTGCATCCACTCCCATGGCCACTGCAACAAAACTGGACAAGAATACTGGTAAATCAGTAGATATTACTGATTACAGATGTATGATTGGCTCTCTACTCTATCTAACTGCTAGTAGACCTGATATCATGTATGCTACCTGTCTTTGTGCAAGATTTCAAGCAGATCCAAGAGAACCTCACTTAACAGCTGTGAAAAGAATTTTCAAGTATCTTAAGGGAACAGCTGATCTGGGATTGTGGTATCCCAGAGAATCAGATTTTAAACTAATATGTTACTCAGATGCAGATTTTGTAGGTTGCAAAATTGACCGGAAAAGCACAAGTGGAAGCTGCCAATTTCTTGGAGGCAGATTGGTTTCTTGGTTTAGCAAGAAATAAAAGTCAATTTCCACATCAACTGCAGAAGCAGAGTACATTGCTGCAGGAAGCTGTTGTGCACAGATTCTTTGGATGAAGAATCAGTTACTGGATTATGGGTTAACATATTTCAAAATCCCTATTTACTGTGATAATCAAAGTGCTATTGCTATGACAGGTAATCCAGTTCAACACTCTATGACAAAGCACATCAGCATCAGGTACCACTTCATAAGGGAACATGTGGATGAAGGTACAGTGGAATTACATTTTGTTCCAACAGATCAACAACTAGCAGATATCTTCACAAAACCACTGTGTGAAGCTACTTTTACAAGATTGGTAAATGAACTTGGAATAGTTTCAGGTTCTTTCTCTAAATCTGCTTAGTTTTGTTCTGATGCATCAGACTTTATGATCAGTATTTACAGAATTTACTCTCTTTGTGTATTCTGTGCTTAATTGAAAATTTGCTTAAGTACTGACTATTGTCTGATGTAAGTTTCTAAACTCTGAAAATGATATGTCTGTTTATGTAACTATTCAATCCTATGAGGATACCTGTGCTAGATGTTGACCTAGTAGTCTTCAATAAACTAGGGATCCCATGTCAGAAGTAATTATTTCTGTGGAAATCTATTGACACAAGTAAATTCTGATATTGAGCTTAGTTGAGTTTACTTTGTCTATCTTATTACTAAGTCACAAACTAGAATATTGCTTCTCATCTGTTAAGTTCTGATGCTAGTAAATCTGTTTGGATGTACTAAGTGCTGATAAACCTCACTTATCAAAAGAAAAAGAAAAAGAATCAAGGATTAAAATTCAGGTACTCCTTTGAGATCTAGAGTACAAATGTGGAAGGAACGACCCAAGTGCATTGCTGGTATTAAGTAAATATGCATCAGAAAAGCAAAATATTTTCTTGGTGACTTTTCACACTCTATGATTATTGGAGAAATACTCTGATAATAGCATAAATTTTGATAAGCAGTCGTGACTCACTTACACTGAGAAGCCACTGCAAAAAGGAATTTAAAAAGATGCACAAAATTAGCACAAAATAGTTGAGGTGAACTCAAGCATGAACTCATTCAATAGGAGGTTTCAGAATAATGAGAGGTTTTTAGTAAAGTTTTAGTTATGCCTTATTTCTAAGATATACTGAAGTGAATCAGACTTTACTCTTTGTCTGATATTTAGCTTAATGCACACACTAAACACTCCATATGAATGATGAAAATAACTGTGGTGATCTATGTTATTTTAGATGAACAGTTTCTATGTCACATTGCACAACTTCTGAGGACAAGTTCAGATTGCACGTTCTGATGATTAAGTTCTGAAGAATCTATATCAGAATTTGTGTGAGGACTTACTAAGATAGGCATTCATTTTTCGAGTTAAGAAATCATGTTCTGATAACTGTTAAGTTCTGATATAAGTCTAAGTTCTGATATTAAATTCTGATTCGTTACTTGACTTATTTGTGGATAAAATCTAAAAACAGTTTCATTTTAAATCAGACCATATTTGGGTAGAATATTAACAGTCAAAATCATTAGGGAAAGTGGTTCATGTACCTGTACAGTAATGTTTACTTGTTACTTGTGCGCATTAAACCCTGACTTACACTTCCAATGACTGTTTTTTGTCTTCCCAGTCTAGGGAGACGAGGTAGAATTAATTCTACCTGTCAGCATTAAATTTCCTTGCGTCTCCTGGCATTCTTTTGCCTATATAAACAACCTCTTCACATCAGCCTTCACATCAACTCTTTAATCACAAAACTCATCTCCAATTTCTTTATATCAAAAACACCATGGTCAATTATAATATGTTTTTGAACTATGAAACATTCAACATGGAGCTGAGCTGTGAAGCCTGACAGCAGGAATGGCACGTCACTATCATTCCTGATGAGATATGGGACTTAGTTCCCCAGGAGGTACTCACCCACCTCCTGTTCTTCTACATGGATTACCATCGCCATCAGGAGTGATTGGAGGAGGAAAGGCTGGAAGCTTTCCGCCAGTAAGAGCGAATCATCCGACTCGCTATTCAGTTTGTCGAGAGTAGGAAGAAGATAGAAATGTAGTTTATTTTGCTAGATTCTGTCAGCTTATATATAACTTTTGCTGTACTAATCCTCCTCAATTAGCCAGTACCTTAAATTCACCATTCAAAATTACAAAACGAGCTTTTAATGACCTAGTAAATGCTGATCTTAAGAAAAGGGTGGTTAGACCTTTACAGATTCCTCAGTCTGTAAAACAGATCTTGGTAAATGCTGATCCTGATACCTACAGATTTGTTTATCCTGATGTCCAACCAACAACCACCTCCCAAACACCACCTCAACCATCAGAATATACCACTCATACTACTCAACCTACCCTCAGACAATATCTCAAATCATATCTCTCCACTTCACAGATAGTTCAACCTTCATCCTCAGCACCTACTGTGAAGCCTTCATCTTCCAAGGCCAAGAGGACAAAGACTGTTTCTCAAACACCTCAGAAGAGAAGGAGGATTGTTTTGAGAGATGAATCTGATAGTGAGGAACAAGTTTCTACTTCAGACCCTGTTAATAAAGAAACTGAGAAAGTTCCTTCTCAGAAGGATTCTGTAATTGGGGGATCTAGGCTTCTCAAAAGGCTTAGAAGAATGACTGTTGATGAAACTCCCAAGGAATCCATATCTTCAAAGAGATACAAGAAACAAAGGGCAAAAAGGCCAGTTTCAGATGATGAGGAAGCAGCAGCTAAGGAAGAGGATCAGGAATCTCTGATTTCACAAGAACCAGAATCTGCTAAAGCTACTTTTTCTCCATTAACTCCAACTAAGGAAGCTGCTACTGATAAGGCCAACACACCATCTGTGTCTCCTAAGATTGTGTCTCCTGTTAATTCAGGCACAAGTGCTGATATTGATATCCAGAACTTGGTTGTGCCTGAAGTACTTTACTTAGAAGCTCCAACAGCAACTAATCCATCAACAACACCTGTTACTGATGCTGCTCAACCTCCAGAGTTATCTACTACACCTTCTCTGCATCTAGATGCTGATGATCAGAATATAGGTGAGCATCAGGATATGGCTGTTGATCAGAACTTGGAACCAGATCAGCAATTAGAGGATGATCCTGAAGCCTCCATTGCTACTCATACTGTTGTTTTATCAGAAGATACTGCTTCTGTAAGTTCTGATGCTGCAAATGCTGGAGATACTGGTGATGCTGCTCTAAATGAAGATGCTGATGAAGCAGGTCCTTCAGGACATGCTCCTCAACAAACTGTTCTTAAATCTGAACTTGTGAAGAAGTTTGTTACAAGAGAAGCACCAGTGCCTTGGAGTGAAACTCCTGCAGGACAGGAGTGGACTAAGGAATGAAACTCAGTTTCCTGTGTTCCAAATGCAAAGCATCTTGCTGAGCACTTGACTAAAGCTGATGAGAGGTTAATTACTGATGATGTCAAAACACAGCTTAGAGTCACTGCATTGAGTACTAAACATCTACAATGTTAGGTCACACACACACTGTAGAGGGGGTGAATACAGTGTAAAATACAATCAAATCGAACTTTAAAAACTCAAGTAACAGAAAACAAACTTTATTGAAACAATAAACTCTGTTACAGTATAGAACTGTTACCTCTCAGTGATGAATAAATATCACGAGAGCTGCTAGGGTTACAATGAATAATCTTCTCGAATATGATAACACTTATAGTGTAAACCCTATGTCTGTGTTTATATACTACACAGTTACAAGATAATCGCTAATTGATATGGAATATAATTCTGCTTCCTAAAATATATCAATCAGATATCTTTTCTTCCAAGTATTCTATTCTTCATAGAATTCCTTTTTCATGCATATCTCTTCTTATGTTTGTCTCGATCTTGTTTCCTTTAATTAGCTGCTGTCCTTATCTGATCGTCCTTCAGTACTTAAGTTCTGATATCCATCTTCTGATGATTATCTCCTGATAATATAAGTACTGATATCCTTAAGTCCTGACTTCCAGTAAGTACTGATTTATCCTGTTTAAGTAAGATCTGAAAACTAAACATAAATCATATTAGCCATGACTTTATCAAATATATCTAACAATCTCCCCCAACTTGTAAATTAGCATAATATACAAGTTTAACAGATATTTGATGTTGTCAAAAACATTAAGTACAAATACATAAGAATTAGACTAGATAACTACAACTTACATTCCTTAAAGCTTTACCAATCTTTAACTTCTGATAACAACTTCAGTCTGTACAAATATCAGAATTTAAGCAGTTGTAGATCTTGACTTGGCTTCATCTTCTGATCTCTCTGATGTCAGGAGTTGTTCTGAGATAGTTCTTCAACAAACATCTCTCAGCATATCTAAGTTCATCAATCATCCTCCTTTTAGCATCTTTAAGCTCTGCAGTATCTTCACCAATTTGAAAGATTGCAGCCCTGAGATCATTAATCTTAGCTTTTTTTATATCCTGATCCAGTCTGATCAAATAAGCTTTATCAGACTCAAGATTGAATTCCACAGCCCTGTAACCCAGAAAGGTAGTTATAATCTTAGTAGTGTTGGGCTTCATTTCAACTATATCACCCTTGTGATCTCTGTACTTTGGAACATATGTGCTGTCAGACTTAACAGAATAAAGCCTTTTCTGTCTCTGAATCTGATCCTTCAAATAGTTTGCAGCACTTCCTGTCAATCTGTCATTCACTTGAAGTAAGAATAGTACATGCTCCAATTCTTCAAAATACTTCAATGGAATGGCATTTTTCCTTATATGATAAACCCTACCATCTGTCATGAAGTACAACAAGATGTGTTCTTTCAAGTAGGTATGGTAGACCATTTGTACAGATTCTAGTTGATTCAATCTCTCAGGAGTTGCTCCAATACCTGGTTCACTCAACGAAGATGGATCATTAGTAGTGTTATGTATTCTTCTTTCATCAGCACTTCCCAATCGAGTTTTATCTCTTGCTTTCTTTCCAGTAACTACTCTTGCTTCAAAACCACTTGTAGCAGTCTTCAAAGGTTGAGTCTGTTTTGCTTTAGTGAATCCTGGTAGGAGTGTCTTTGATTTATCTTCTTATATCAAGTTAACTTGAGCTATGTCAGAGGTTACTTGCTTCTTCGGAATATCAGAACTTACTGTCTCTTGACTCTGAACAACTTGAGACATATCAGAGGTTGTCTTAAGAACTTTTCTTGAAGTCAGAGCAAGATCAGCATCTTCATCAGTAATTTCTTCATTCTCTGGAAGCACATAAACCTTGATAGGTTCACCAACCTTTTCTTTACCCTTGGATCTTGGATCTATCTGCAGTTGTGATTTAGCCAATGTTGCTTCAGTATTTGTCCTTTCTTTTATCACAATGCCTTTGAGTTTTGGAAGTATCTTTTTACCAGAAGCTTCAGATTTAGACTTGACTTTTTCTGATTTAAGTCTGGCTTCTTCTTCCACTAAACTCTCCAAGTCCATTCCTGGATTTTCCTGAAGAAATAACTGTCTTGACATTTCTTCATCAAGATCTAAAAGTTCATCAGAACTTATCCTTTTACCAGTAGCAGAACTAATCATTTTTCCAGTATCAGAACTTGTCCTGTGACTTGTGATTTCAGCTTTTCTTGATGAGAAACCTCTACCTTGATTATGACCTCTACCCATTCCAGAGTTTCCTTGGTCATCCTTTTCATCATCCTTCCCTTTCAGTGTCTTATCAGTCTTGCATTTGGACTTAATTACTTTCTCCCCCTTTTTGGCATCAGCAGGTAATAGAAGAGAGACAAGCAATTCCACTGAGGCTTGGATTTCATTAAGTTGAGATTGCTGAGAAGCTTGATTTTTTAGAATATCATCAATCCGAGCTTGTTGTTTCTCTTGAGTCTTCTCAATATAAGCAACTCGGTCAAAGGTAGGTTGGAAGAATTTTTTCTTGTCAATTTTCTGAATTTGTTCCTGTTTGATGAATTCTTCCTGAATCTTGTGTAGCTCTGCATGAGTAGTTAAATGGAGACCTTGTAGATGTTTAGTACTCAATGTAGTGACTCTAAGCTGTGTTTTGAAATCATCAGTATTTAACATCTCATCAGCTTTTGTCAAGTGCTCAGCCAGATTCTTTGCAGATGGAACACAAGTAATTGAGTTCCATTCCTTAGTCCACTCCTGACCAGCAGGAGTTTCACTCCAAGGCACTGGTGCTTCTCTGGTAACAAACTTCTTAATAAGTTCAGATTTAAGAACTGTTTATTTAGGGGCATGTCCTGAAGGACCTGCTTCATCAGTATCTGCTTGTAGAGCAGCATCACCAGTATCTCCAGCATTTGTAGCATCAGAACTTACAGAATCAGCATCTTCTGAAAAAATAACAGTATGCGAAGCAATTGAGGCTTTAGCATCATCTTCTAAGTGCTGATCTGGATCCAAGTTCTGATCAACAGCCATATCCTGATGCTCACCTATATTCTGATCATCAGCATCTAGATGCAGATAAGGTGTTGAAGATAATTCTGGAGTTTGAGCAGCATCAGTAACAGGTGTTGTTGATGGATTAGTTGCTGTTGGAGCTTCTAAGTAAAGTACTTCAGGCACAACCAAGGTCTGGATATCAATTTCAGCACTTGTGCCTGGAACAACAGGAGATACAGACTTTTGAACAGGAGACACAGATGGTGTGTTGGCCGTTTCAGTAGCAGCTTCCTGAGTTGGAGTTGATGGAGAAGCAGTGGCTTTAGCAGATTCTGGTTCTTGTGAGATCAGAGATTTCTGATCTCCTTAGTTGTTCCTTCCTCATCATCTGAAACTGGCCTTTTAGCTCTCTGTTTCTTGTATCTCTTTGAAGGTTGGGATTCCTTGGGAGTTTTAGTAGAAGTCATTTTTCTAAGCCTTTTGAGAAGCTTAGATCCCCCAATTCCAGAATCCTTCTGAGAATGAACTTTCTCAGCTTCTTTGACAACAGGTTCTGATGTAGAAACCTGTTCCTCACTGTCAGATTCATCTCTCAAAACAATCCTCCTTCTCTTTTGAGGTGTCTGAGGAACAGTCTTTGTCCTCTTAGGCTTGGAAGATGAAGGCTTCATAGTAGGTGCTGATGATGAGGGTTGAGCTTTCTGTGAAGTGGAGAGATATGATTTGAGATATGTTCTGAGAGATGGTTGAGTAGTATGAGTGGTATGTTCTGTTGGTTGCTGTGGTGTTTGAGATGTGGTGGTAGGTTGGATATCAGGATAAACAGATCTATAGGTGTCAGGATCAGCATCTACCAAGATCTGTTTTACAGACTGAGGAATCTGTAAAGGTCTAACCACTATTTTCTTAAGATCAGCATTTACCAAATCATTAAAGGCTCGTTTTGCAATTTTGAAATGTGCAGAGTGGTAGGTTGGGGTTCATCAGCACAACAAAAATTATATATAAGCTGACAAAATCTAGCAAAGTAAACAACATTCCTATCTTCTGTCATCCTATCCCCAATAAAACCTATCACAGCATTTGCAAAATCGAAATGAGTTTGGTTAATGAGTGCATACCCGATGTGCTGACTCATTATAGGGATTACATCAAAGTTGGAACACTTATTTCCAAAAGCTTTAGTGATGCAGTCGAAGAAGAAACTCCATTCCTTTCTGATATGAGCCCATTTCAACTGGCCAAGCTTTGCCAAACTCTGCTCATACCCCAAACTAGCCATTAATTCTTTAAGAGCTGATTCCTCCGGGGTTGAAAAATACATCCTTCTGGTAAATGTAGAGCCTTTCGAATTGTACCAGGAGTTACCACATGTGTAGAATCATCCACTTCGAAAACAATACTGGGAGTTCCATGTGTACCACCATTATCAAAGTGCCCAGTCCGCCAGAACGTCAGAACTTGTTTGCCGGAAAAGTCGGAAGGCTGGGTCAATGCATACCCGATTTCACTGTGTGCAAGAAGATCTTGCACAAAATGCAACTCAGATGGAGCTTCAGCATGATCAAGAATTGCAGCATAGTTTTTTGGAACAAATTTAGCTCCATCAATGATCAAATCCTTAGGTGCCATGAGAAAAATCGAGATTTAAGAGTGCCTGTTAGGTGTTTGATAAAATGTCTGTATGAAAAACCAACGTCAGGAGATGAAAGAGAGTAAAAGCAAAGAGAGAGATAAAGTTGAAAAAGTAAATAAAAGATTGTATAATCTTCTCTCTCTCTTACTTATACTTGGTAAAAAAATATAACCGTTGGACACCTGTCAGACATGCAGCAATAATGAATATTTAATGGGCACGGGAAAACAGTAATCATTACTTACCCACTTGCAGTTTTTCAAGGAAAAACCGTTCCACTTACCCTGTAATTCCATTAATCGAGGTAAATCAGTTTTAATTAAAAATTTAAACTGTTCCCACTTATTCAATTATTTTTCACTGCAACTCCAATATTCTGAGAAAAATTCAAGAATGAGAATGACCAAAATAAATCAAGTAAACAAGTACTGAAATTGTAAGATCAGAACTTAATTTAAATCAAAATAGAAATGGTCATCAGAACATGGATATATCAGGATTTATCAGTGCATTTAAGTTACAAACATCTCAGAGACAAAAACTTGCAATGAAAAAGGAAATTCCATTAATATATCGAGAAAATACATTCATGAAATTTAAATTACATCAGAGCTTTACAAGATTGTCCTAAACTTCTAAACCTAACATCAACAGCCATAGTCCTAGCTCAAGAAGCAGGGCAAGGCTGACGATGAAGAAAAACAGGAAGAAGAAAATAAGTTATTTCTTCTTTCTACTCTCGACAAACAGAATAACGAGTCTGATGATTCGCTCTTGCTGGCGGAGAGCTTCCCGCCTTTCCTCCTCCAATCGCTCCAGATGGCGATGGTAGTCCATGTAGAAGAACAGGAGGTGGGTGAGTACCTCCTGGGGAACTGAGTCCCATATCTCATCAGGAATGGCAGTGACGTGCCATTCCTGCTGCCAGGCTTCACAGCCCAGCTCCATGTTGAATGTTTCATAGTTCAAAAATATATTGTAATTGACCATGGTGTTTTTGATATAAAGAAAATGAAGGTGAGTTTGTGATAAAAGAATTGATGTATAGGCTGATGTGAAGTGGGTGTTTATATAGGCAAAAGAATGCCAGAAGATGCAGGGAAATTTAATGCTGACAGGTAGAATTAATTCTACCTCGTCTTCCTAGACTTGGAAAAAAGAAAAACAGTCATTGGAAAGGTAAAACATGGTTTAATGCGCACAAGAAGCAAGTAAAAAAGACTGTGCATGTACGAGTACCACTATCCCTAAATATAGTGACTGTTAATCTTCCACTTCAACATATTCTGGTTTAAACTGAGACTATTTTTAAATTTTATCCACAAATAAGTCAAGTAAAGGATCAGATTTTAATATCAGAACTTAGACTTATATCAGAACTTAACAGTTATCAGAACATAAATTCTTAACTCGAAAAATGAATGCATATCTTAGTAAGTCTTCACACAAATTCTGATATAGATTCTTCAGAACTTAATCATCAGAACGTGCAATCAGAACTTGTCCTCTAAATTTGTGCAATGTGACACAATAACTGTTCATCTAAAATAACATAGATCACCACAGTAATTTTCATCATTCATATGGAGTGTTTAGTGTGTGCATTAAGCTAAATATCAGACAAAGAGTAAAGTCTGATTCACTTCAGTACATCTTGGAAATAAGTCATAACTAAAACTTTACTAAAAACCTGTCATTATTCTGAAACCTGCTATTGAATGAGTTCATGCTAGAGTGCACCTCAACTATTTTGTGCTAATTTTGTGCATCTTTTTAAATTCCATTTTACAGTGGCTTCTCAGTGTAAGTGAGTCACGACTGCTTATCAGAATTTATGCTATTATCAGAGTATTTCTCCAGTAATCATAGAGTGTGAAAAGTCACCAAGAAAACATTTTGCTTTTCTGATGCATATTTACTTAATACCAGCAATGCACTTGGGTCGTCCCTTCCACATTTGTACTCTAGATCTCAAAGGAGTACCTGATTTTTAATCCTTGATTCTTTTCTTTTTCTTTTGATAAGTGAGGTTTATCAGCACTTAGTACATCCAACAGATTTACTAGCATCAGAACTTAACAGATGAGAAGCAATATTCTAGTTTGTGACTTAGTAATAAGATAGACAAAGTAAACTCAACTAGGCTCAATATCAGAAATTGCTTGTGTCAATGGATTTCCACATAAATAGTTACTTCTAACATGGGATCATTAGTATATTGAATATTACTAGGTCAGCATCTAGCACAGGTATCCTCATAGGGTCGAATAGTTACATAAACAGACATATGATTTTCAGAGTTTAGAAAGTTACATTAGACAACAGTCAGTACTTAAGCAAATTTTCAATTAAGCACAGAATACACAAAGAGAGTAATTTCTGTAAATACTGATCATAAAGTCTGATGCATCAGAACAAAACTAAGCAGATTTAGAGAAAGAACCTGAAACCATTCCAAGTTCATTTACCAATCTTGTAAAAGTAGCTTCACACAGTGGTTTTGTGAAAATATCTGCTAGTTGTTGATCTGTTGAAACAAAGTGCAATTCCACTGTACCTTCATCCATATATTCCCTTATGAAGTGGTACCTAATACTGATGTGCTTTGTTATTGAGTGTTGAACTGGATTACCTGTCATAGCAATATCACTTTGATTATCACAGTAAATAGGTATTTTGAAATATGTTAACCCATAATCCAATAACTGATTCTTCATCCAAAAAATCTGTGCATAACAGCTTCCTGCAGCAATGTACTCTGCTTCTACAGTTGATGTGGAAATTGACTTTTGTTTCTTTCTAAACCAAGAAACCAATCTGCCTCCAAGAAATTGGCAGCTTCCACTTGTGCTTTTCCTGTCAATTTTGCAACCTACAAAATCTGCATCTGAGTAACCTATTAGTTTAAAATCTGATTCTCTGGGATACCACAATACCAGATCAGCTGTTCCCTTAAGATACTTGAATATTCTTTTCACAGCTGTTAAGTGAGGTTCTCTTGGATCTGCTTGAAATCTTGCACAAAGACAGGTAGCATACATGATATCAGGTCTACTAGCAGTTAGATAGAGTAGAGAGCCAATCATACCTCTGTAATCAGTAATATCTACTGATTTACCAGTATCCTTGTCCAGTTTTGTTGCAGTGGCCATGGGAGTGGATACACTTGAACAATCTTGCATTCCAAATTTCTTCAGCAAGTTTCTGGTGTACTTAGTTTGACAAATAAAAGTGCCTTCTTCATTCTGCTTGACTTGAAGGCCCAGAAAATAGCTAAGTTCCCCCATCATACTCATCTGATACCTTGACTGCATCAGTTTAACAAACTTCTTGTAAAGTCTGTCATTTGTAGTACCAAAAATGATATCATCAACATAAATCTGGACCAGAAGTAAGTCCTTTCCATGGTTGAGGTAGAATAGTGTTTTGTCTATAGTTCCTCTGTTAAATCCACTATCCAGAAGAAACTGAGCTAAAGTCTCATACCATGCTCTAGGAGCTTGCTTAAGTCCATAAAGTGCTTTATCAAGCCTGTAGACATAATCTGGATATTTGGAATCTATAAAGCCTGGAGGTTGTTCAACATATACTTCTTCCTCCAATTCTCCATTGAGAAAAGCACTTTTCACATCCATTTGAAAGACAGTAAACTTTTTGTAAGCAGCATAAGCCAAAAATATCCTTATGGCTTCTAACCTTACAACTGGTGCAAATGTTTCATCATAATCAATTCCATCCTATTGAGAATATCCTTTTGCAACCAGTCTTACCTTATTCCTTGTAATTATGCCATCACTATCAGTTTTGTTTCTGAATACCCATTTTGTACCAACAACAGATCTGTTCTTTGGTCTTGGTACTAGGGTCCAGACTTTGTTTCTTTCAAATTCATTTAACTCTTCCTGCATTGCTTACACCCAGTTTGCATCTTGAAGAGCTTCTTCCACTTTCTTTGGCTCAGTCTGAGAAAGAAGAGAATTGTAAAGACATTCATTTGAAGTACCTGTTCTAGTTCTGACACCTGCATCAGGATTTCCAATTATCAAATCAGGTGTATATGATTTAGTCCACTTCCTGGCAGATGGAAGGTTTTCTCTAGAACTGGATGCTCCTCCATGATCCATGCTGTCTTCAATTTCATTTTCTGATGCTCCTCCTGAAACTATGCTCTCTGAGTTGGATTCTTCAGAATTTAGATTTTCAGTACTATCAGAACTTGACTTATCAGAACATGACGAATCAGAACTTGAAGAGCCAGATGTATGATCTGATGCTTCTTGAGATGTGGTAATATCTTGAGTATGCTCCCCCTGTAAAGGTGCATCTTCCTTTGGCGTAGTCACTACAGTTTCAATAACATCAAAGTTTAATCCATCAGAGTTTGAAGTATCAGGACTTATATTGTCAGGATTTTCAGTATCAGAATTTGAGTCTTCATTTTCAAATCTCAGCTGATCATGATCAATAAAATCTTCAAGTCCAGTAATCTTCTTATCATCAAAAGAGACATTGATAGATTCCATGACCACTCTTGTTCTCAAGTTATAGACTCTGAAGGCTTTTGTGGAAAGTGGATATCCAACAAAGATTCCTTCATCAGCTTTTAGATCAAATTTAGATAGCTGTTCAGGATGAGTCTTAAGAACAAAATACTTGCATCCAAATACATGAAAATACTTCAGATTTGGCTTCTTTTTCTTTACCATCTCATATGATGTCTTTCCTTGCTTGTTAATGAGTGTTGCATTCTGAGTAAAACAAGTAGTCTGCACAGCTTCAGCCCAGAAATAGGTTGGAAGCTTTGCTTCTTCAAGCATTGTACGTGCAGCTTCAATGAGAGTTCTATTCTTCCTTTCAACAACTCCATTTTGCTGTGGAGTTCCAGGAGCAGAGTATTCCTGCTTAATTCCATGGTTTTTACAGAACTCTTCCATTATCAAATTCTTGAACTCAGTGCCATTATCACTCCTTATTGTCTTCACAGAATCTTTGACCAATTTATCCAGTTATTTGTCATGATCAATCAAGATAGATGCAGTTTCACTTTTTGTGTGCAAGAAATACACCTATGTGTATCTGGTGAACTCATCCACTATGACCATAACATATTTCTTCTTTGCAATAGACATGACATTTACTGGACCAAATAGATCAACATGTAGTAGGTGATAAGGCTCAAGAATTGATGATTCAGTCTTGCTCTTGAATGAGGATTTTCTTTGTTTAGCCTTCTGACAAGAATCACAAAGGCCATCAGGAGCAAATACTGACTTTGGCAGTCCTCTCACAAGATCTTTCTTGACTAATTCATATATATTGTTGAAATTTAAATGAGAGAGTTTCTTGTGCCAATTCCAGCTTTCTTCAATTGATGCTCTACTCATCAGACAGATTGCAAAACCATCAGTACTTGTTGAAAGCTTAGCTTCATAAATGTTACCACGCCTGTATCCTTTCAGAACAACTTTGCCTTTAGATTTACTCACAACTTCACAGTGTTCTTCAAAGAAATCAACATGATAACCTCTGTCACAAATTTGACTTATACTCAACAGATTGTGTTTAAGTCCTGAGACCAGAGCTACTTCTTTAATGATGACATTCCCAAGATTGATATTGCCATATCCCAAAGTTTTTCCAACGTTGCCATCTCCATTAGAAACACTTGGGCCAGCTTTCTCCACAAAGTCTGATAACAGGGCTTTATTTCCAGTCATATGTCCTGAACATCCACTGTCTAGAACCAGGATGTTTTTCCTGTTGCCCTGCAATCACAAAGACCACTAATGATTAGTTTTAAGGACCCATACTTGCTTGGATCCTTTGGCCTTATCAAGTTTGTTAACATTTTTCTTATCAGAACTTACACTATCAGACTTTGAATCAGAATTTACACTAGAAGGAACAATGGAAACTTTCTTTAAAGAAGGTTTTATTTGATAATAATCATAGTACAAACTATGATATTCCTTACAAGTATAAAAAGAATGCCATAAACTACCACAATGAAAACAAGGATTTTGTGGCTTATATCTAATAGACTGACTCTTAACTCCTGACTTTGAAGGTAAGGAGTTTATGTTCTTATTCTTCCTGCAAAAAGAGGCCAGATGGTTAGAACTTGCACAGTTATGACACGTTTTCCTAGGAGCTTTAGGAATAGGCTTATTATCATTGCTTTTATTCACACCTTCCTTTCCATTCCTATTTTTCCTAGGTGATTTTACCTTGTTTGCGTTCTTAACATCTTTCATCTTATGCTTAAGCTGCTTCTTAGTCATTAAACCTATGTTTACTTCAGTTGTCTTTTCCTGTTTAAGTTTGTCAGAAGTTAATCCCTCTTTAACTTCTGATTTCTAATTATCAGACTTTACAGTTACAAACTTAACAGGTTTTAACTTTGGCTTTTGCTTAACAACAGGCTTAATTTCTACAGTACCTTTATCATTCTTATCCTCTCCATAACCTAAGCCCTCTTTCCAATTTTCACTACTTAGCAAATTTTGAGTTGTTCTGCCAGAGTTAGTCCAAGTCCTGATAATCTCTCTTTCCTTTTCTAACTCAGTTTTTAGAGATTCATTCATTTTTAGCACTTCATCCCTAACATAAAAAGCATCATCTCTATCCTTCTGAGTTTGATGGAACATAACTAACTCTTTTTCTAAGAAATCATTTCTTTTCTTAAAAGGAAGATTTTCAGAAGTTAATCTTTCACATGACAAAGTTTGATCTCTATAACTAACAAACATGGTTTTAAGATATCTTCTCAACTCATTAATATCATCAGTATGAAAAGCATAAGTAGTCTGAGGTACCTTTGATTCAGCAGCTTCAGAACTGCTTTCAGCACTTGCTTTATCAGCATTTGCCATCAAAGCATAATTCTCCTCACTTTCAAGAGTCTGAGGTGTCTATCCATCTTTTCTTCTTTGTGACAAGAGCCTTGCCTTTGTCACCCTTCACTTTCTTACAATCAGGAGATATGTGGCCTTTCTCACCACAGTTATAGCATTTGACATTGGTATAATCTCCTCTATCAGACTTTCCTCCTCTGCCCTCATATCTTCTGAAATTCTTCTTATCAGAACTTGTGCCTTTCCTGGAAAACTTCTTTCCCTTCCTGAACTTCATGTATGCAATCTTTGTGATCCCTTTCACCATAAGAGCACACAGCTTAATCATCTCCTCATCAGCATCAGTCTCAGGCAAGCTTTCAGAATCTGAGTCATCATCACTTTCAGAACTTGATGACTCAGTATCAGACTTTGTGAAAAGAGCTTTACCCTTGTCTTTCCTTGAGGTAGCTGCCTTGGGGGATTCGTCTTCAGCCTTAAGAGCAAATGTCCTTGACTTTCCTCCTTTCCTCTTGCTTCTTTGTTCCATCTCAAGTTCATGAGTCTTGAGCATTCCATAAATTTCATCAAGAGTTGTTTCATCAAGATTGTAGTTGTCTCTTATTGTTGTTGCCTTCAAATCCCAGCATTCAGGAAGAGCCAACAGGAATTTAAGGTTTGAGTCTTCAAGATCATACTCCTTATTAACCAGTGACAAATCATTCAAGAGTTTGATAAATTTATCATATAAATCAGTCAATGACTCATTAGCCTTTGAGTCAAAGTGTTCATACTCTTGAGTGAGTATTGTCTTTCTGTTCTTTTTAATTGTATCAGTTCCCTGACACCTTATTTCCGGAGCATCCCATATCTCCTTTGCAGTCTTGCAGTTAATTACCCTGTTTGACATTATATTATCAATGGCACTATGCAGTAAGTGTCGTACCTTAGCATCCTTAGCAATTGATGCAATATTTTCAGCAGTATAATCACTCTTCTCCTTTGGTACAGTCTTTGCTGCTTCACCTGCAACTACAACAGCGAGCTTGGTTGGTTTGTGAGGTCCTTCCTTGATTCTATCAAGATATTCTGGATCTGTGGCTTCCAGAAACATGGTCATCCTCACCTTCCATATGGCATATTCAGATGGTCTCAGTATGGGAACTCTGATAGTCTCATACCGACTTTGAATTTGTGTCTTTGGAGGTTCTTTAGTTTTGGTAGGCTTAGTTGGAGTTTCTGTGTCAGACATGATTGTGTTTGGATCTTAAACTATTTGTGCGTTAACAGATAGGCTCTGATACCACTTGTTAGGTCACACACACACTGTAGAGGGGGTGAATACAGTGTAAAGTACAATCAAATCGAACTTTAAAAACTCAAGTAACTGAAAACAAACTTTATTGAAATAATAAACTCTGTTATAGTATAAAACTGTTACCTCTCAGTGATGAACAAATATCATGAGAGCTGCTACGGTTACAATGAATAATCTTCTCGAATATGATAATACTTATAGTGTAAACCCTATGTCTGTGTTTATATACTACACAGTTACAAGATAATCGCTAATTGATATGGAATATAATTCTGCTTCCTAAAATATATCAATCATATATCTTTTCTTCCAAGTATTCTATTCTTCATAGAATTCCTTCTTCATGCATATCTCTTCTTATATTTGTCTCGATCTTCTTTCCTTTAATCAACTGCTGTCCTTATTTGAACGTCCTTCAGTACTTAAGTTCTGATATCCATCTTCTGATGATTATCTCCTAATAATATAAGTACTGATATCCTTAAGTCCTGACTTCTAGTAAGTACGGATTTATCATATTTAAGTAAGATCTGAAAACTAAACATAAATCATATTAGCCATGACATTATCATATATATCTAACATACAAGGTCTTCATTCAACTACTGATGCAGAGTTATATAAGATTCAGGAAGAATTCATTAAGCAAGAACAAGTTCAGAAAATTGACAAGAAAAAATTCTTCCAACCTACCTTTGACAGAGTTGCTTATATTGAGAAGACTCAAGAGAAACAACAAGCTCAAATTAATGATATTCTGAAAAATCAAGCTTCTCAGCAATCTCAACTTAATGAAATCTAAGCCTCAGTGGAATTACTTGTCTCTCTTCTCTTACCTGCTGATGCCAAAAAGGGGGAGAAAGTAATTAAGTCCAAATGCAAAACTGATAAGACACTGAAGGGGAAGGATGATGAAAAGGATGATCATGGAAACCCTGGAATGGGTAGAGGTCATAGTCAAGGTAGAGGTTTCTCATCAAGAAAAGCTGAAATCACAAGTCACATGACAAGTTCTGATATTGGAAAAAGAATTATTTCTGCTACTGGTAAAAGGATAAGTTCTGATGAACATTTAGATCTTGATGAAGAAATTTCAAGACAGATATTTCTTCAGGAAAATCTAGGAATGGACTTGGAGAGTTTAATGGAAGAAGAAGCCAGACTTAAATCAGAAAAAGTCAAGTCTAAATGGTTTATGTAAGTTCTGATATTGACTCAAAGGCATTGTGATAAAAGAAAGGATAAATACTGAAGCAACATTGGCTAAATCACAACCGCAGATAGATCCAAGATCCAAGGGTAAAGAAAAAGTTGGTGAACCTATCAAGGTTTATGTGCCTCCTGAGAATGAAGAAATCACTGATGAAAAGGATGATCTTGCTCTGACTTCAAGAAAAGTTTTTTAGACAACCTCTGACATGGCTCAAGTTGTTCAGAGTCAAGAGACAGCAAGTTCTGATATTCCGAAGAAGCAAGTAACCTCTGACATAGCTCAAGTTAACTTGATATCAGAAGATAAATCAAAGACACTCCTATCAGGATTCACTAAAGCAAAACAGACTCAACCTTTGAAGACTGCTGCAAGTGGTTTTGAAGCAAGAGTAGTTACTGGAAAGGAAGCAAGAGATAAAACTGGATTGGGAAGTGCTGATGAAAGAAGAATACAGAACACTACCAATGAACCAACTTCCTTGAGTGAACCAGGTATTGGAGCAACTCCTGAGAGATTGAATCAACCGGAATATGTACAAATGGTTTACCATACCTACTTGAAAGAACACATCTTGTTGTACTTCATGACAGATGGTAGGGTTTATCATATAAGGAAAAATGCTATTCCATTGAAGTATTTTGAAGAACTGGAGCATGTACTATTCTTACTTCAAGTGAATGATAAATTAACAGAAAGTGCTGCAAACTATTTGAAGGATCAGATTCAGAGACAGAAAAGGCTTTATTCTGTTAAGTCTGACAGCACATATCTTCCAAAGTACATAGATCACAAGGGTGATATAGTTGAAATGAAGCCCAACACTGCTAAGATTATAACTACCTTTCTGGGTTACAGGGCTGTGGAATTCAATCTTGAGTCTGATAAAGCATATTTGATCAGACTAGATCAGGATATAAGAAAAGCTAAGATTAATGATCTCAGGCCTGCAATCTTTCAAATTGGTGAAGATACCGCAGAGCTTAAATATGCTAAAAGGAGGATGATTGATGAACTCAGATATGCTGAGAGATGTTTGTTGAAGAACTATCTCAGAACAACTCCTGACATCAGAGAGATCAGAAGATGAAGCCAAGTCAAGATCTACAACTGCTTAAATTCTGATATTTGTACAGACTGAAGTTGTTATCAGAAGTTAAAGATTGGTAAAACTTTAAGGACTGTAAGTTGTAGTTATCTAGTCTAATTCTCATACATTTGTACTTAATGTTTTTGACATCATCAAATATCTGTTAAACTTGTATATTATGCTAATTTACAAGTTGGGGGAGATTGTTAGATATATTTGATAATGTTATGGCTAATATGATTTATGTTTAGTTTTCAGATCTTACTTAAACAGGATAAATCAGTACTTACTGGAAGTCAGGACTTAAGGATATCAGTACTTATATTATCAGGAGATAATCATCAGAAGATGGATATCAGAACTTAAGTACTGAAGGATAATTAGATAAGGACAGCAGCTGATTAAAGGAAAGAAGATCGAGACAAACATAAGAAGAGATATGCATGAAGAAGGAATTCTATGAAGAATAGAATACTTGGAAGAAAAGATATCTGATTGATATATTTTAGGAAGTAGAATTATATTCCATATCAATTAGCGATTATCTTGTAACTGTGTAGTATATAAATACAAACATAGGATTTACACTATAAGTGTTATCATATTCGAGAAGATTATTCATTGTAATCCTAGCAACTCTCGTGATATTTGTTCATCACTGAGAGGTAACAGTTCCATACTGTAACAGAGTTTATTGTTTCAATAAAGTTTGTTTTCTGTTACTTGAGTTATTAAAGTTCGATTTGATTGTACTTTACACTGTATTCACCCCCTGTACAGTGTGTGTGTGACCTAACACCTCCACTGAGTTAACATGAACGGAGACGTAAACCCATAGGCTTGTGCTTGTTCTATAGTCTCTGGTTAAATAATTACTCATTAAATAAGACTTGAGTATGTACATGTGCGTTGAAGTGGATCCATTTTACACATGCTTAAAACATGTATTAAATCAAATTAAATTAGTGTCATGGAACAAAGAAATTTTTTTGGCACTGCTACTATGCTTTTATGTTTCTATCCATTTTTTTCCCACTGTGATGCAAATAGATCTCCAGGTCATAGTTTTTTTCTGAATAAACCCATGCTACGGTTTATATTTTATTATAAATTAATAAAATATTAGGTGACTTATTTTAATAATTTATATTAATTCAGATTTTTAGGCATATTCTTTTAGAAATATATATATATATATATTATATTATGTCGTTTTATTTTGTAAATAAGTGAGTTGAAGCAAAATATTTCCAAAGTGATATTTATGTGTAAATTTTATTTATTTTGAAATAATAGGATGTGTGTATTTATTATTTATGCGTTAAAATAATCGTCCCAAAGGAAGGTTGTTTAATGGCCAAATAATGAATATGCATACGGGAATAAATATGTAATAATTATTAATTTTTAATGTGAGTAATAGCCGGCCCAAAGGAAGCTTATTATTAGACCGAATTTATTAGACTAATTAGCACTTTGCATCCCAAAACTTTGGCTGAATCTCACTTTCGTACTATTACTTTTAACCTTAACAGTTTGCATCCTAAACTTAAAAAACAGTGACTTTTTGCATCCCTTTGGTAGTTTTGCTGTTAAGTCAGACGTTAACATTAATTGTCAGAAGGGCATTTTTGGTAATATTTTTATATTTCAGTTTGCATCCTAGAATTTTCCTCAAATCTTACTTTGCATCCTAGAGTTTTGTAATTCAGTTATAAAAAATTAATGGTAATTTCAAATTATCAAAAAATAAATCGAGTTATATTATTTTTTATGTTCACATTAGGATTTTAAAACCGTACCATTAGTTAATTTGGTCTAGTTTATATATTTTTTTAAGGCGGAATCTTTACTATATTTGTTGTATATTAAGGTCTAAAAGTCAATTTATAAAATTTTATGACTTACACAAAACTCATAAAATAATAATTAATTCAGTGTTGTTTTCACAATTATAATATAACTGAAATCAGAAAGAAAATAGAGAGAAAGATGATTAAGAATTTTATAATACGATATTACTTTATTTATAAAATTTACAAATTATAAAAGCATAAGTTATTTATGAATTTAAGTATATATTTTAGGTATTATACAAGTAGATATCATATAATATTATATAATCTTGTCCGTTTAAATTAATATTCAAGTATTAGGATGAGACTATCTTTAATTATTCTCGTTACGCTTATTTTATTTAGCTAATGATTATTTACTATTTTTTCTTAATTTAATACTTCAGACGTCTCATAATTGAGGCTATTACAAATTATAGAACCATAATTGATTTTTAAAATTTTCTTTTTTGTATAAAAATTTAACATTAAATTTTTATTTGGAAGAAAAGATTTAAAAAAAATGAGGCAACTATATTTCATAAAAGTTTTAAAATGCGTGTCGAGCCCTCATGTTCCAATGTAAAGAATTGGGTGGGATAGAGAGAATATTATACTTCGACTTATTATATTTCATTTTAAATTATATAAACTTGGAAAAAGAAAATTGAATTATTTTAGATAAATTTATTTATTTGTTTAAAATAATTATGGGATGCAAACTGTTATAATTTAAAGTTATAGACCTAAAATGAGATTCAAGATAAAATATGGGATGTAGACTGTAATTTACGTTTGCATAAATTTTTTGAAAATATACATTACTAGAAATACCCCTCTGACAATAACGTTAACATCTGACTTAACGTCAGAAACGTTAAAGGGATGCTTATTGACGAGTTTCTAAACTTTGGGGTGCAAACTATTTTAGTTTAAAATATTAAACCTGAAGTGAGTTTCAGCCAAAATTTTGGGATGCAAATTGCAAATTAGTCAATTTATTATTAATATTTGATTTCTGCAGGGAGAGTACCACTTACAAATTAATATTTCTGTCCAAAGACTAAATATTAATGTTGTGTTAGGTATCTTATCACAATGGGCCCACACTGTTATCTCATTTGAAATTTATGTCCCATGTGCCTCGTTTTAAATTTATTTTTTTGTATGACATGGATTTCAATTTTATGCGAGCTTATGTTTTTCTTGTTCCTACTTGCTAGTTAATGCATCTGCTGCTAATATAACTGCCAACATGAACTCCATTCTTGTGCTTAACGACACTAACTTTAAGAGCTGGAAAGAGAACGTTCTGCTAGTTCTCGGTTGCATGGATTTATACTATGCTATAAGGAAAGAACAACTTGCTTCTCTTATAGATTAAAGTTCTGCTACAGACAAATTGAACTTTGAGAAGTGGGGGCGTTCTAATCGCTTAAGTCTAATGATGATAAAGCGCAACATTCCTGAGGCATTTAGGGGTGGTATGTCTAATGACTCTGATGAGGTATCTGTAAAAGATTTCCTTGATGAGCTTGAAAAGCGTTTTGGAAAAAATGAAAAGGCTGAAACAAGTAAGCTTTTAGATGATCTTGTCCAGATGAGGTATAAAGCTAAAGGAAATATTCGAGAGTACATTATGGAGATGTCTAACATCGCTTCAAAACTTAAGGCACTGAAGCTTGATCTATCTGATGATTTGCTTGTGCATTTGGTACTTATCTCTCTTCATGCACAATACAGACAATTTATAGTGAGTTATAATACTCAGAAGGATAAATGGACTCTTAATGGACTCTTAATGAGCTCATTTCACACTGTGTGCAAGAGGAAGATAGATTGAAGCGTGAAAAGACTGAAAGTGTTCACGTTGTAGCTACCTCAACGGTTAACTACCGAAAGAGGGCTAAAGATAAAGAGACTGCTGTTAAGTGGCATTTATGACACTTATTTATGCTCTAATAAGCTTTGAGTTGGTGTATTTTTACTCAAGTTATTTGTGTTTTAACGTGTTTTCAAGTGTTTTTGCATTTCAGGCATTACTTTAAGAATCAGGTGAATTAACATTGTTTTGATGCTAATATGGTGTTTAGGATGTGTTGGAATAAAAGCTTGAAAGATTGGCTCGAAGGTGCAAGGAATAAAGAAGGAAAAAATAAAGTTTTTTGGCAGAAGGTCGGCGCGCCCGCGCTGATGTTGAGCACGGCCGCGCCAGGGAACAGAAAGTCAGCGCGCCCGCGCTGGTGAAGCGCGCGGCCGCGTTGGGTCGGGAGTTAAAAATCCTGATTCTTGTGCAATTCAAATTCTGGACTCCTGGGGTGCATGGACTGCTATATAAACATAACTTAGGTCATTTTTCAAGAAAATAATTCAGAGTTTTGAAGACATCAAGGAGGGAGAAGACCACAAGTGATCTTTTGGCACAATTCAACAAAAGCGAAGACGATCTAG
Organism: Apium graveolens; assembly: GCF_009905375.1. Lineage (NCBI taxonomy): Eukaryota > Viridiplantae > Streptophyta > Magnoliopsida > Apiales > Apiaceae > Apium > Apium graveolens. The sequence continues at coordinate 96,020,457 of NC_133655.1, read as the reverse complement.
TTTATTCTTGTGAATCTTTGTTTTGAGTTGTAATTTGGATGCTTGTTTCTTGTTTGTTTGAACCTATATTCTTGTGTGTACTTTGGTTTATTTATTCGTATAAAGACTATGTTTGCCATATCATGTTTTCATTGGAACCCACATTGGTGATGAGTTCAATTATGGATTTCTTTAGTTAATTTATTTGATGCCTTAGTATGTGGTGATTGTATGATATCCTAGTTATGGTTGTGCTTATTCGTCTTATGAGCGTCGCGAACTTATAAGATAGTGTGTTAATTCTTAATGAAGCAAAAGTGAATTTAAGGATTTAGAACTTTCCATGCTAGCATAGGTTCATGTATTGTTATGCATGATTTGTAGGTAACTTTACCCATCTTACTTGCCCTATGTAATCAAGATAGATAACTTGTGCGTAAACCGTTATGTTGTCAAATTCTATAGACATATAGGGTCTCAATATAATTGGTGCCTATTTAGCTTCTATCTCTTTTGTGGATGTCTGGTAGAATGATATCCGTGCAACGAAAGTTGGCATTTATCAGTTTCGTGTTATCTGATTAGTGTCATCACCATTGCATGCTAAGGTTGAGAATAATTAAGCTATTGAATGAAGTACTTAATGAAGTTAGAATCCCATGTTGTCATATATATATATATATTAATCCAGTCTATTTTATTCTCGTAGTATAATAATTAGTTAATTCATAGTTGTAATCAACCCCAGTTTGTTATAGTCTTAGCATTGAATAATAACCATACATTGTTGCATAGGTGCGTAATTTAGATAGTTAACCAATACAGTCTATGTTGGATCGAATCAGATTTATATCTTATACTACATACGAACTCGTATACTTGCGTGTAATATTAGCACGTGTTTAGCGACTAACAAGTTTTTGGCGCCGCTGCAGGGGACTGCATTGTTAATTACTAGTATATGTGCTTTTCATCAGTGGTCGTTAAAGTTAATTGACTCGGACATTGTTACTTATTTATTTCCTTGTTTTATTTTTGGTGATCTAGCGAGGGTGTATGCATACGCGTTCGCGTACTCGCAAGAGAACACTGGATAAAGCCGAGGAAGAACTTGTGGTAATCAATAAAAGAAGGTAGAAGAAGAAGAGAAAATTGAAGAGCCAATTGTAGTAGCTATGGGTGATCAAGCAGAGAATCCGAAGGCTTTGATTGACTATTCTAAGCCTAAGATTAATGACATTCAGTCTAGCATCATTAGACCAGCCATCGCGGCTAACACTTTTGAGATCAAGTCAAGCACGATCCAGATGATACAGATTTCAGTTCAGTTTGGGTGTTCTCCTACCGAAGACCCTAACATACACATCAGGGATTTCATCGAGATCTGCGACACTATCAAGTTTAATGGTGTGACTGAAGATGCTATCAAGCTGCAACTCTTCCCGTTCTCTTTGAGGGATAAAGCTAAGTGCTGTTTACACTCTCTACCGGCAGGGTCTATCACAACTTGGGAAGATCTTGCTCAAAAGTTTCTCACTAAATTTTTTCCCATGATGAAGACTCCAGTAATCAGGAATGATCTAACCCAGTTCGCGCAGCAAACTGGAGAATCTCTGTGTGAGGCTTGGGATCGATATAAGGAGATGCTAAGGAAGTGCCCACACCATGGCATGCCTGATTGGATGATTATCAACTGTTTCTATAATGGATTGGGTCCTACTTCTAGGCCCATGATTGATGCAGCATCAAGAGGAACCTTATGGTCTAAGAACTACGATGAAGCTTATGAACTTATTGTACTGATGGCTGCTATTGAGTACCGAAAACCTACCCAGAGGTTGATTCGGGGAAAAGTTGCAGGAATTCTGAACTTGGATGCAGCAACTGCTATCGCTGCCCAACTTAAGGGGTTGATAATGAAGATGGACAATTTGGCTAATTATGGAGTTAATCAAATCACTAGTGTATGTGAGCTTTGTTCTGGTGCCCATGAGACTGATCAGTGCGCAATTTCTAATGAATCAGCTCAGTTCGTGAGCAACTTCCAGCAATCGCAGCAACCTGTGCCAGCCACCTATCATCCAAACAACCACAATCATCCTAATTTCAGTTGGAGCAATGCTCAGAATGTAGTTTAACAGCCTTATCATCAGTATCCAGCTAAGCAGTACAACCCCCTGGTTTTCAGCAACCGCGGTATGCACTAAAACAACAACTCCAGCTGCAGTAAGCTAATAAAAAATCTGAATTAAAGGAGTTGAAGCTTATGTGCAAGAGCCAAGCTGTTTTTATCAAGACCTTGGAAAATTAAATTGGGCAAATTGCCAATGCCTTACTAAATCGTCAACATGGTACACTACCTAGTGACACTGAAGTGTCATGGAAGAAGGAAGCTAAAGAGCAAGTAAAGGCAATCACTTTGAGGTCTGGAAGGGTTCATAATCCCGAACAAACTCAAGAGTTGACTGAAAAAGCTGGAGCTGAGAAAGAAGTAGAGCAGCAGGATGAAGAAGTGGAACCAAGAAAGACTATTGTTGAGCACACTCTGCCTGAGGGTAATATAGGGGAGAAACATATCTATCCTCCACCGCCTTTTCCTAAGAGGCTGTAGAAGAAAAAGCTGGACAAGCAATTTGAGAAGTTTCTGGAGGTGTTCAAGAAACTTTATATCAACATACCTTTCGCTGAGGCTCTCGAGCAGATGCCTAGTTATGCAAAGTTTATGAAAGGTATTCTCTCTCGGAAAGTGAAGCTAGATGATTTAGAGACTGTCGCTCTCACGGAGGAATGCAGTGCTGTGCTATAACAGAAGTTGCCTCCGAAGCTTAAGGATCCAGGAAGCTTTACTATTCCATGTACTATTGGGAAAAAGTCTTTTGACAGATGCTTATGTGACTTGGGAGCTAGCATCAATCTGATGCCTTTGTCAATCTTCAAGCAATTGGACTTACCTGATCCCAAACCAACTTACATGACCTTATAGTTGGCCGACCGTTCTATTACATATCCGCGGGGTATTGTGGAGGATGTCTTGGTCATGGTGGATAAACTCATCTTCCCTGCTGATTTTGTCATTCTTGATTTTGAGGAAGATAAGAAGATTCCCATAATCTTGGGAAGGTCTTTCTTGGCAACTGGACGGACCTTGATTGATGTGCAGAAGGGTGAGCTTACAATGCGTGTGTTGGATCAGGATGTGATGTTCAATGTGTTCAATGCTATGAAATTTTCTACTGATAATAAGGAGTGCTTGAAAGTAGAGTTGGTCAATTCGGTGATCACATCGGAACTTGATCAAATGCTAAGGTCTGATGCCTTAAAAAAAGCCTTATTAGGAAATTCAGATTGTGAAGATGACGAAGGTGATGAGAAATTGCAATATTTGAATGCTTCTCCTTGGAAGAGAAAGATCGATATGCCTTTTGAATCTCTTAGAATGGAAGAATTGAGCAAATCTCCTAAATGCCTCAAGCCTTCTATTGAGGAAGCTCCTACTCTTGAGCTTAAGCCTTTACCTGAACATTTGAGGTATGCTTTTTTAGGCGATGTATCTACTCTGCCTGTTATTATTGTATCTGACCTTTCAGGTAGGGACGAGGAAAAGCTTTTGAGAATTCTGAGAGAGTTCAAATCGACCATTGGATGGACTATAGCAGATATTAAGGGAATCAACTCTTCTTACTGTATGCATAAAATTCTGCTAGAAGAAGGTAGCAAGCCTACAGTCGAGCAGCAAAGAAGACTTAATCCAATAATGACCGAAGTAGTGAAGAAGGAAATTCTAAAGTGGCTAGATGCAGGGATCATCTACCCTATCTCTGACAGTTCATGGGTAAGCCCGGTTCAATGTGTGCCAAAGAAAGGTGGTATCACTGTGGTAGCAAATGAGAAGAATGAGCTTATCCCTACACGAACAGTCACGGGGTGGAGAGTTTGTATCGACTATAAGAAGCTGAATAAGGCCACTAGGAAGGACCATTTTCCATTGCCTTTCATTGATCAGTTGCTTGACAAGTGGGCTGGTCATAAATATTACTGTCTTCTGGATGGCTATTCGGGTTACAATCAGATTTGTATCGCTCCGGAAGATCAGGAGAAGATTACCTTCACTTGTCTATTTGGTACTTTTGCCTTCAAACAAGTTTCTTTTGGTCTGTGTGGTGCATCAGCCACTTTTCAGAGATGTATGATGGCCATCTTTAATGACATGATTGGCCAGAATGTGGAAGTGTTCATGGATGATTTCTCGGTCTTTGGCGATTCTTTTGATGAATGCTGGTAAAACCGTGGACACGTCCTCAAGGGGTGCGTTGAGACCAATCTGGTTCTCAATTGGGAGTAATGTCACTTCATGGTGTGTTAGGGCATCATTCTTGGGCACAAAGTTTCTAGTAAGGGTCTTGAGGTGGATAAGGCCAAGGTAGGGGTCATTGAGAACCTTCCCCCACCTATTTCTGTCAAGGGAATTCGCAGTTTTCTTGGTCACGTGGGTTTCTACAAGCGTTTCATCAAAGACTTCTCGAGAATTTCAAAGCCATTGTGCAGTTTATTAGATAAAGATATTCCTTTTAAATTTGATGACGAGTGCCTTGTAGCTTTTGAGACATTAAAGAAGAGTCTAATTACGGCACCGGTCATAACAATACCCGATTGGAATGAACCTTTTGAGATGATATGTGATGCAAGTGATTATGCAGTTGGAGCAGTTCTTGGGCAGAGGAAGAATAACATTTTTCATGTGGTCTACTATGCTAGTAAGACCCTCAACGGTGCTCAAATGAATTACACTACTACGGAGAAAGAGCTTATAGCTATTGTCTATGGTTTTGAGAAATTTCGATCTTATCTACTTGGGACTAAGGTGACAGTTTTCACGGATCACGTCGCCATTCGATATCTTGTCTCAAAGAAGGACTCTAAGCCTAGATTGATCCGATGGGTTCTTTTGCTCCAAGAATTTGAACTAGAGATCAAGGACAGAAAAGGAACTGAAAATCAAGTTGTTGATCATCTCTCGCGTTTAAAGAATCCTATTGCTACTTCATTGGATAAGACATTGATAAATGAGTCTTTTTCCGATGAGCAGTTGTTTGGAGTGCAAGAAGAAGAGCCGTGGTTTGCAGATATCGTGAACTACCTTATTAGTAACATCATGCCTCCCGACCTATCTTATGCACAAAAGAAGAAGTTTCTACATGAAGTGAAGTGGTATATGTGGGATGAGTTATTTCTTTTTAGACAAGGAGCTGACCAAATCATCAGGAGATGTAATCCTTACATCGAAACGAGGGGGATCTTGCGATATTGCCACTCAACGGCTTATGGAGGACACTATGGTGGAGAAAAGACAGCAGCTCGGGTTCTTCAAGCAGGTTTTTTTGGCCAACATTATATAAAGATGCTCATCAGTTCATTTTGAAATGTGATCGATGTCAATGAGTGGGTAATATGTCTAAGAAGGATGAGATGCCTCTTAATGTGCTTCTCGAGGTTGAGGTCTTCGATGTTTGGGGAATTGACTTCATGGGGCCATTTGTCTCATCTTGCAACAATCAGTATATTCTGTTGGCGGTTGATTATGTGTCAAAATGGGTTGAAGTTAAGGCATTTCCAACGAACGATGCGAAAGTGGTGCTTAATTTTCTTCACAAGCAGATATTCATAATGTTTGGAACTCCAAGAGTCATAATCAGTGATGAGGGGTCGCATTTTTTCAATCGCAAGTTTACTGCTATGATGAAAAGGTATAATGTGAATTATTGCATTGCTACGGCTTATCATCCTCAGACAAATGGTCAAGCTGAGGTATCTAACAGAGAAATTAAGTGCATTTAGAGAAAGTAGTGTGTCCATCAAGGAAGGATTGGTCTTTGAAGCTTGATGAAGCTATTTGGGCGTATAGAACAACTTATAAGACTCCATTGAGAATGTCGCCGTTTCAATTGGTTTATGGCAAGGGGTGTCATTTTCCCTTGGAGCTCGAGCGTAAAGCATACTGGGATTTAAAGAAATTGAATCTAGACTTGGATGCAGCTGGAAAGAAAAGGATGCTTCAATTGAACAAACTTGACGAATTTCAACTTCAAGCTTATCAGAACAACAAAATGTACAAGGAGAAAGTCAAGAGGTGGCACGATCGGGGTCTAGTGCTCAAGAAATTTGTGTCGGGGCAACAAGTGCTTTTATTTAACTATCGTCTCCATCTTTTTCCTGGAAAGTTGAAGTCAAGATGGTCAGGTCCTTTTATTGTCAAAACTGTGTTTCCACATGGAGCGGTGGAAATTTTTGAGAATGATCCAGGCCAAGCATTCAAGGTAAATGGTCAATGGTTGAAGCATTATTATGGTGATACGACAAACCACGAGGTGGTTAGTGCCGTTTTATTTTCCACTTGAACTCGAGATTCTAAGTCGAGCTAGCGACGTAAAAGAAGTGCTTCTTGGGAGGCAACCCAAGTATGTTGTACGTTAGTATGTACAGGAAACAAGAAGAAAGGAAAAAATCATAAAAAAATCAGAAAAAGAAAAAAATTCAGGGCGAACTACAGAAGCTGGGCGCGCTCGCACTGACCAAGCGCGGGCCGCGTCATTTTTCCAGTAGCCACGTGCGCCCGTGCTGTTCTAGCGCGCGACCGTGCCAGTTTTCCAGAAGTTAAGCGCGGCCGCACCGTCTCAGCGTACGGCCGCGCCTGTCCCTGTTCGAAAAATAAATACAGCAGTTTTATTAGAGAAAATCACGATTTTAATTCCAAAATCAATTTTAACCCGATTTTTACTTTACCACATCCCATAATTCCCTCTCCCAATCAATTCCATTATTCCCACGATTCCCATAATCAATCCCACTTCTATAGCTTATCAAATTCACACCTCTCCACCTATAATACATTCACTTACATACATCTTCTCCACCAATTCACAAACTCTCAAACACATATTCTCTCTAAACACTTAATCTTTTACTCACTTTTATTCAATCCCGATGGCACCCGAAAGACAGAGAACTCAAGTTGGAAGCAGTGCCACCGATTCTTCAACTGCGAGTGGTGTGAGGCCCAGGTTTTCTAATCCTGAGGCTGAGGATGAGTACACGAGGCTTCTCACGAAGCCTATTATTAAGGAGAGAGGTTTTCTTCCATCTGGGAACGATGGTAAGTTGTTGGAGATGATCTTGGAGATGGGTTGGGTTTCTTTTTGTGAGGCTCCCGCGGCTGTGCCCATGAGTGTTGTGCGGGAGTTCTACGCTAACGCCAATGAGGAGAAGAATGGTTTAACAGTGGTAAGAGGGAGGACTGTTGAGTATAGTGCTGAGGCTCTAAGGACAGTGATTGAGCAGCCTGCGAGGAAGGTGGGGCAGGATACCTGGAATGATAAGACTCTAGAGGACTTTGATCTGGATCTCATTGTTGCTACTCTATACCGGCCCGACACACACTGGAAGATCAAGAGGCGCACAACTGCCGAGTATTCTACATTTTCGGCATCCGGTATGAACAGGCTTGCCCGTTCCTGGAACGCTTTTATATGTGCTAATATCATGCCATCTTTGCATGTGCATGAGGTTACTGTTGAGCGTGCACAGCTGTTGTGGGGTATTCTGCAGGGAGATTATATTGATTTGGGGAAGGTTATCTATCAAGGTATTTTGAGGTTTTTGAGGGGAAGCACTACGGGGTCAATTTTGTATGCGTCTGTGGTGACAAAGTTGTGTGTGGCAGTTGGTGTGCATTGGCCCGCACATGAGCAGTTATAGATTCCGAGTGCTCGGATCGATAGCACTACTTTGGCTACGATACAGGAATGGGATGGAGGCATGCCCGATCTAAAGGGGCTTGGTTATTCTTTTGACCACCTACCTGGTGGGAGGCCAGCTACTGGTCAGGTGAGTAGGACTGCATGAAGATCTCAGTTAAGAGATGAAGGGGGACCATCGCAGCAGCAGCAGCAGGAGGCAGCAGGAGCAGATATGGGAGCTGGTTTGAGTTCGACGCAGTATAGGCGTCTTGCACGGAGGATGGATGCGATGCACGACATCCATGGTCAGTTTGCACGCGATCTCACCCAGGCACTTGGGACTGCATTTAGAGCTACGAAAGTTGACATCCAGTGGCCAGTCTTTAGTGAGGATTCTGTGTATCCACCTCCGGGCACACCTGACACTCCCCCCGTTGAGGGTGATGATTCTGATTTTGAGTAGGTATGCCTGCTTTCTTACTATTACCTTCACTGAGGACAGTGAACATTTTAAGTTTGGGGGTAGTAGTTGAAGGAATATGTTTGTGTGAGTCTCATATAGTTTACATGTTCATGATAGTTTAATTCATATAGTTGCATATATTTTTCCATGTAGTTTTTATGATAACTTGTTCATGTAGTTTCATGCATTTACATTATATTATGCTTCCCTTAGATAATTTTTCAGATTAGTTGGTGATATTGATGCTAGGTAGTGATGTCATATTTAGTGATGTTGAGTCTTATTGGATTGATTTACATGCTAGAGACACTTGTATTTCACTAAGTCTTATAGGTTGCTAGAGTGCTAGATTATAGTCATGATTTGTTGATTTATCGAGGTTTAATCGCTTGTTTATATTTAGAATTTAGGGTATTCTCTTAATAATAAAAGACATGGATATTTAAAAATTGGAGGAAATTGGATTTTAATGCTAGTTGTGTGGCTAGGTATTAAATGGCTAGTAGTCGGCTCATATTTTTATGAGTAGTCTAGGGTTGAATGAGATGGAGCGAAACGCACTCATTCAGAAATTGTTAAAAAAGAAAAAAAGAAAGAAAAAAAGAAGAATAAGTGTTATGTATAATTGATCACGAGTGGGCTCTTTAGTACTCGAGTTATTAAGTTATTAGGGGACTTTTTGCCTAGTGACCTAAGGCTTTTATAGTCTGGGATCCGCTAACCTAACGCTCGCTACATGGGTGCTATTGTATAAATCTTTTATGGACCTCACTCATTGCACGATCAAATAAGCATATGTGTTTTGTCATGTTTGAATAAATCATGAGTCCATGATTAACTCCGACATAAGAATTGAAGTGTTATAAGTTATTTTGAGTCTAACTTTTATTCTGCTGCGATTGTCTTGATGAGTAGTGAGTTATGGTTGTCGATCTAGTTGCAATAATATATCTGTAAGCATTTACACACACGCACGTCTCTGGTGTATAGATTGATTTGTGAGATTTAATGGATCTTTATGCAAATAATTTCATTTGCTGAGGTGTTGCTAGTTTATTGGTTTAGTTATTCTTTGGGGATCATTGCATTCATATTAGTTGCATTCATGTATTTTTATTTCTTGTTCTTTGAGTCTATTTATGCTTGAGGACAATCATCGATTCAAGTTTGGGGGTGTGTTAAGTGGCATTTATGACACTTATTTATGCTCTAATAAGCTTTGAGTTGGTGTATTTGTACTCAAGTTATTTGTGTTTTAACGTGTTTTCAAGTGTTTTTGCATTTCAGGCATTACTTTGAGAATCAGGTAAATTAGCATTATTTTGATGCTAATATGATGTTTATGATGTGTTGGAATAAAAGATTGAAAGATTAGCTCGAAGCTGCAAGGAATAAAGAAGGAAAAAATAAAGTTTTTTGGCAGAAGGTCGGCACGCCCGCGCTGATGTTGAGCGCGGCCGCGCCAGGGAACAGAAAGTCAGCACGCCCGCACTAGTGAAGCGCGCGACCGCGCAGGGTCGGGAGTTAATAATCCTGATTCTTGTGCAATTCGAATTCTGGACTCCTGGGGTGCATGGACTGCTATATAAACATAACTGAGGTCATTTTTCAAGAAAATAATTCAGAGTTTTGAAGACATCAAGGAGGGAGAAGACGACAAGAGATCTTTTGGCATAATTCAACAAAGGCGAAGACGATCTAGTTTATTCTTGTGAATCTTTGTTTTGAGTTGTAATTTGGATGCTTGTTTCTTGTTTGTTTGAACCTATATTCTTGTGTGTACTTTGGTTTATTTATTCATATAAAGACTACGTTTGCCATATCATGTTTTCATTGGAACCCAGGTTGGCGATGAGTTCGATTATGGGCTAATCATTATTGTGGGGTTCTAGCGGATTTATGTATGGATTTTTTTAGTTAATTTATTTGATGCCTTAGTGTGTGGTGATTGTATGATATCCTAGTTATGGTTGTGCTTATTCGTCTTATGAGCGTCGTGAACTTATAAGATTGTGAGTTAATTCTTAATGAAGCGAAAGTGAATTTATGGATTTAGAACTTGCCATGCTAGCATATGTTCATGTATTGTTATGCGTGATTTGTAGGTAATTTTACCCATCTTACTTGCCCTATGTAATCAAGATAGATAACTTGTGCGTAAATCATTATGTTGTCAAATTCTATAGACATATAGGGTCTCAATATAATTGGTGCCTATTTAGCTTCTATCTCTTTTATGATGTCTGGTAGAATGGTACTCGTGCAAAGAAAGTTGGCGTTTATCAGTTTCGTGTTATCTAGATTAGTTTTATCACCATTGCATGCTAAGGTTGAGAATAATAAAGCTATAAAGTACTTAATGAAGTTAGAATCCCATGTTGTCATATATATTAATCCAGTCTATTTTATTCTCGTAGTATAATAATTATTTAATTCATAGTTATAATCAACCCCAATTTGTTATAGTCTTAGCATTGAATAATAACCATACATTGTTGCGTAGGTGCGTAATTTAGATAGTTGACCAATATAGTCTCTGTGGGATCGAATCTGATTTATATCTTATACTACTTGCGAACTCATATACTTGCGTTTAATATTAGCGCGTGTTTAGCGACTAACAACTGCAGTGGAAAAGTCACAGCCTAAGAAACAAAAGACTCAGGATCAAGCTGTTACATGCTTCTTTTGTAAGAAATCTGGGCACGTGAAAAAGGAATGTCCCAAGTATATCGCATGGCGCATAAAGAAAGGTAGACTTTTCACCTTTGTCTGTTCTAAATTTAATTTAAACTCTGTACCTAGTAATACTTGGTGGGTAGAGTCTAGTGCTTCTACTCACACAAGTGTTTCTATGCAGGGTTGCATTTGGAGCCGGAAACCAAGTGATTCTGAAAGATTCATCTATGTGGGTGTTGGCAATGCAGTTGCGGTTGAAGCCATTGGTACTTTTAGATTATCTTTTGAAACTGGTCATTTTGTTGAATTAAGAGAGACTTTTGTAGTACCATCTTTTAGGCGAAATTTGGTTTCTATTTCTGTTTTGGACAAATATGGTTACTCTTGTTCATTTGGAGATAATAAATTCAGCCTTTTTCTTAATTCTTCTCTTATTGCGACTAGTTCCTTGATTGATAATTTATATATGATGAATACAATTGCTTCATTTAATGAAACCTTGCAAATAACATCAAGAGGTATGAAAATAAAATTATCTAATGAGAATTCCGTTATGTTGTGGCATAAACGTTTAGGTCATATCTCCAAAGCGAGACTACAAAGGCTTGTGTCATATGGAATGCTTGATTCCCTTGATTATTCAGATCTTAATATATGTGTTGAGTGTATTAAGGGAAAACAGACAAACAAAAGGAAGTTTAGTGCCAACAAGAGTACTGGTGTCTTACAGCTGATACATACTGATATATGTGGTCCATTCCCTGTGACTTCTTGGAATGGCCAACAATATTTTATCACTTTCATATATGACTATTCTTGATATGGGTACTTATACTTAATTCATGAAGTCACAATCTCTGGATGTTTTCAAGGTCTTCAAAGATGAAGTTGAAAAATAGCTTGGTAAGACAATTAAAGCTGTTAAATCTGATCGTGGTGGTGAATACTATGGTCGGTACGACGGATCCGGTGAACAACGTCCTGGGCTTTTTGCAAAATTCCTAGAGGAATGTGGAATCGTCCCACAATACACAATGCCTGGGCAACCATGCATGAATGGTGTTGCTAAGAGATGAAACAGAACGCTTAAGGATATGGTAAGAAGTATGATTATTCATTCTTCTTTACCAGAATCGCTCTGGGGAGATGAACTTAAAACTGCAACCTACATACTAAATAGAGTACCTAACAAAGCAGTAGACAAAACCCCTTATGTACTATGGACTGAGCAGAAACTCAGTATTAAGTATTTACATATTTGGGGTTGTCCAGCTGAGGCAAGGCCTTATAGGCCACATGAAAATAAGATGGACTCAAGAACTATTAATCGCTACTTTATTGAGTATCCTGAAAGGACAAAGGGTTTTAAGTTTTATGATCCTTTATCAAAGTCTTTTTTCGAAATGGGAAATGCTAGATTTCTTGAGGATGTTGTGTTTGAGGGGAGGGATAAAGTTAGGGATGTTGTCTTTGAGGAAGAATCTGTTTCTTTTCCTTATATAGTTCAAGACAACATGTGGATATACCTATACCACCTCCTACTGAGAATCAAAATGATGCTCAAGAAGAGAAAACTCAATGACCTCAGGAAGTGCCACTTAGGCGATCCACTAGAAATAGAAGGAGTGTAATTCCAGAAGATTATATTGTATTTCTTCAAGAGCATGAGTTTGACATAGGGGTGATGGAAAATGACCCTGTCAATTTCCAACAAGTCAAACGAAGTGCAAATTGTGAAAAGTGGATTGATGCCATGAATGATGAGATGGAATCCATAAAGGTCAATGACGTTTGGGATCTTGTCGAGTTGCCTGAAGGTGTGAAACCAATTGGTTGTAAATAGATATTTAAAACCAAAAGGGATTCTAAAGGCAACATCGAGAGATATAAAGCACGTCTAATGGCAAAGGGTTATTTTCAAAGGGAAGGCATTGGCTATAAAGAAACTTTCTCTCAAGTATCATCGACAGATTCTTTTAGAATAATAATGGCACTTCTGGCTCATTTTAATTTAGAGCTACACCAGATGGATGTTAAAACAACTTTTCTCAATGGTGACATTGATAAAATTGTTATTCCCAAACAATCTAGACAAGAATTACAGAAGGGTGGTTGAATGGAATTCTGGCTTCTTTTTAGATTTCAAGAATAGTTCTTATACAAATAAATATTTGTGTTTGATTTTGCAATAGTGCAGAATGAAAGTAAAATAGAAATTAAATCACAAAACATTTAAATATAAGTATTTAAAAACTTTCTGGTAGATTGAACTTTTCCACTAGATATATATATTAAGTAGAGAACTCTGTATTAAAAAATGTACACAGTTGTTTACAAGTTAAAGAACAATAACATAGAATTTTTTACAGATTTTTGCCTTGTCTATTTCTCTTGTAATTGCTTACTTCCTTGGATACTATTCAACTTGCTACCCTTGGTTTATATATCACCAAGTTACATGATAAAAAGACAAGATAATGAGATAAACTATTTTTAGTCTAATTTCATGCTGCTACACTTCTCTTTCCATCATCTTTGAATATCTTCTATTTAGCATGGAAATGGAAATGCTTCTTTGTTCGCTGAACCCTGCAAACAGGCTGCCACATTCTATTTGCATACAATCAACGCATGTGACTGTCAAGTGACTATCAACTGCTCTTTTGAATTTGAACATCCGTTGAAGCTTCATTGAATCATCCTTTGAAACTGTGATTGATCATCTGTTGATACTTTGGCTGATCATCCATTCAGACTATGTAGATCATCCGTTGAAGCTTTATCTGAGCATCCGTTGAAGATTTGTGAATTATCTATTGCAATTATCTTCATGATAGTTGACTTTATTTCATTTAGACAAGATTACAAGGCATCAACTATTTACAATATCTTGCATTATCAATCTAGAAGTTGAAATGATTTAAACATCCTACAACATCTAGTTCACTAAGCCATTTAAGTATGCAGAAATGTGCTACTAATCTTATAGTTACATAAGCTACTCTTTCAACAGATGTTGAACTGATCTTCGCTTTGCATCGAATTAAACCACATGCCCCACCGCTTGTGCGGGCCCCCGTCAATTCCTTTGAGTTTCATTATTATCCTTTGAAAGCTACAAATTCACTTAACTAAAATATACTAAGTGTTTTGTTCAAGTTATCATCAAGTATACAACATATTCCTAACAATCTCCCCCAATTTATGTCTACTGGAATTGTAGCCATAAATTAAGAGAAACTTGATGATAACAAAACACACTATGAATACAGAATGCAATAGAGTAGATAAAAAAATACAAATGCTGCAGTTTATTGAAAATTCTTAACAAAGAAAGATTTATAGAGTGTCTTACATATCATTTTCAAGGTGCTCGTTTAGACTGAGCAAATTTAGATCATTTCCTTGATTGCCTTGACTTCTTTCCCAACTTCACATCATTCTCTTCAATATGACATTGGAGTTGTCTGAAAAATTCTGATTCATCCTCATTTGTTAGATCCAGTTTTTCTTGCATCTCCTTGAGAGTTTCATTACTTGCAATCTTTAGCTGATCTTCCAATCTGAAGAATCTTCTAATCTATTTTTCATCCTTGAACTCCATAATCCAGTATGGCCTCAAATGCACCCTATCTCTAGTAAAAGGGATTGTCAATACTTTTGGGAGTGCATTTGGTCCTCTCCAGCTATTTCTTATCTCCCCAATCTTGTTTAGTACCATTTTCTTGGAAACTATGTTGAATCCAAAGTTTTTCTTGATTGAGGAGAAGACAGTCACAAAAGTTGAATAACCTTCATTGAGAATTTTGTGAAGAGGCCAGGTTATCTCTTTACCACCCTTATACCTGAAGACAAATCTTTCTGGAAGGTGCTTGTAGGCATAAACAACTCTAACTTCTTTTAGAGCATCCATCTAGAGAATTATATCTGAAAATTCATTGATGTCACATATGAAGAGTTGATCTCTCTTGTTGACAGTATGCTTGGGTTTGACCACTTGCTTGGATTGAAGCTTGACTGGCTTGACTGTTTTGACTATTCTTTTCTTTGTCTTCCTTTTTTGGCAAAGATTAGAAGGTTTAGATCATGAAGAGGCAAGTTGTCCCAATCTATTAGTTTATCATTAGGAACAACAGGTTCACCATGAAAGGTGATGTTAGGATCAACCTTGAATTTAGCCTCAGAAATTAAATTAGCTTTTATACTATCTCAGAAATAAACTGTCGAAAATTATAAAGTGAAATAAAGTAACCAATCAAATTAGCCCAAAATAGCCGTTTAAAAGAATAAAGAAAACTATCAAAATTCTAAGATTATCCGTTGAAATATACATACAGGATGTAAGTAAATTCGACGGATAATGCTCAAAATCAACGGCTAAGATTGAGTGCAATTCGACGGATAATGGTAAAAGTACCCAGAGTAATAATTGATACTTCGACGGATGATGTGATTCAACAGATATTCATTTTCAATGGATAATGAATATTCGTCGAGATACAAATTTTGATTTAGTCAGAATTTTATCTTAGAAAGGAAATATCAACTTTTACTCTGGCTGCACTTCAATTTGCCTAGACACCAAAATAGATTAAGAGTAATTAAGCATACCTAACTCACTTACCAACCTAGAGAAGGTGAATTCATCAAGTGGTTTGGTAAAGATGTCTGCAAGTTGTATTTCACTTGGAACAAAATGAAGTTCCACAGTACCATTCATAACATGCTCTCTAATAAAATGGTACTTGATGTCTATGTGCTTGGTCCTTGAATGTTGTACTGGATTCTCAGTGATGGCAATAGCACTTGTGTTATCACAGAAAATAGGAATCTTATTCACCTGTAGACCATAGTCCAACAGTTGATTTTTCATCCATAAAATCTGTGCAAAGCAACTACCGGCAGCAATATATTCAGCTTCAGCTGTGGAAGTAGAAACTGAATTTTGCTTTTTACTGAACCAGGATACTAGCTTGTTTCCTAAAAATTGACAGGTTCCTGTTTTCAATCAATTTTACAACCTGCATAGTCTGCATCTGAATAACTAGTTAGATCAAAACCAGAATCTCTAGGATACCAAATGCCAAGTTTTGGTGTTCCTTTGAGGTATCTGAAAATTCTCTTAATAGCGATTAAATGAGATTCTCTAGGATCAACCAGAAATCTAGCACAGAGACAAGTGGCAAACATTATATCTGGCCTACTGGCTGTTAAATATAAAAGTGAGCCAACCATGCCTCTATAGCTTGAAATATCCATAGACTTTTCAGTAGCGTTTAATTCAAGTTTAGTTGTAGTAGTCATGGGAGTTTTTGCAGATGTGCAATCCATTAGGTCAAACTTCTTCAAAAGATTAGAAATATATTTGGTTTGACTAATGAGTATTCCATCACTAACTTGCTTGACTTGTAAACCAAGAAAATAAGTTAGTTCTCCCATCATGCTCATTTCA
The DNA here is from genome assembly GCF_009905375.1 of Apium graveolens. NCBI lineage: Eukaryota > Viridiplantae > Streptophyta > Magnoliopsida > Apiales > Apiaceae > Apium > Apium graveolens. The sequence continues at coordinate 96,004,151 of NC_133655.1, read as the reverse complement.
TATATACTTTACATCAGTTTGGCAAAATTTTTGCAAAGTTTTTCATCTGTAGAGCCAAATATAATATCATCTACATAAATTTGAACAAGTATACTAGAGCTATTAACATTTCTAAAGAATAAGGTTTTATCAACAGTACCTCTAGTGAAGTGATTTTCTAAGAGAAATTTTGACAAAGTATCATACCAGGCTCTAGATGCTTGCTTCAATCCATAAAGTTCTTTCAAAAGATAGTAAACATATTCTGGAAAAATTGGATCTTCAGAGCAAGGAGGCTGACTGACATAGAATTCCTCCTCCAAATCTCCATTCAGATGGGCATTTTTGACATCCATTCGATAGACTTTGAAATTGGCATGGGCTGCATAGGATAAGAAAATTCTGATGGCTTTGAGTCTTCAACCGGAGCAAAAATTTCATCAAAATCAATTCCTTCTTGTTGACAGTAACCCTTAGCAACCAATCTAGCTTTATTCCTGATTACTATGCCATCTTCATCCATCTTATTTTTGAATACCCACTTGGTGTCAATAGAATTCTTTCTATTAGGCTTGGGTGCCAACCATGTCTTTCGGTGGATGTTGAATTATGTGCTTCATTAGTTATAGACTTTTCTACATTATCCTTGGATATTGGTTCTTGATCACTTTCATCATCACTATTTTCACAAATCATCTCAATATTGTCAAATTTGAGGCTTTCATGGAAATCTCCATCTTGTAGTCCTTCAATCATTTTATCATCAAACACAACATGTACAGATTCCATAACAATATTGGTTCTAAGATTTTAGACTCTCTATGCTTTTCCAACTATATATCCAACAAAAATTCTTTCATCTGCTTTGGTATCAAACTTTCGATGCTGATCAGTTTGATTCCTTAAAATGTAGCATTTACAGCCAAAGACATGAAGAAAGTTTAATGTTGGCTTCCTATTCTTGAACAATTGGTAGGGTGTCATAAATTTCTATTGATTGACCAAAGAAATATTCTGAGTGTAGCATACAGTATTTACAGCTTCTGCCCAAAAATATGTTGGTAACTTTGATTCTTCCAGCATTGTTCTTGCAGCTTCAATAAGAGACCTGTTCTTTCTTTCCACCACTCTATTTTGTTGTGGAGTTCTAGCTACAGAAAACTCATGCATGATCCCATTCTCTTCACAAAATAATCTCATCACAGAATTCTTGAACTCAGTTTCATTGTCACTCCTGATTCTTCTTACTTTGAGATCAGGATGATTGTTAACTTGCCTTATGTGATTGATGATGATTTCACTAGCTTCATCTTTGGATTTTAGGAAATATGTCCAATAGAACTTTGAGAAATCATCCACAATTACTAGAAAATATTATTTCCTTGAGATGGACAACACATTGATTGGTGCAAACAAATCCATGTGCAATAGTTGCAAAGGTTCTTCAATTGTTGAATCAAGCTTCTTTCTGAATGATGCCTTGATATGCTTTCCTTTCTGACAGGCATCACACAGTCCATCCTTTGAGAATTCCACTTGAGGAATACCTCTCACCAAGTATTTCCTGACTAGCTCATTCATAGTATTGAAGTTAAGGTGGGACAGCTTTTTGTGCCATAGCCAACTTTCAGCTTGATTTGCCTTGCTAATAGACAAGTGACAGATTCTGTATTTGATGAGTTAAAATCAACTAAGTACACATTTCCTTTTCAGTGAGAACCACTTTGTTGCTTCTCTTGTTTGTCACAACACAGGCTTCAGAATTGAAAGTGACTGAGTTGCCTTTATCACAAAGCTGGCTGATACTCAACAAATTGTGCTTGAGTCCATCCACTAGGGCAACTTCCTCAATGATGATATTGTCCTTTGAAATCAAGCCATATCCCAAAGTATAACCCTTGTTGTCATCTCCAAAAGTAATACTTGGGCCAGCTCTCTCCTTAAATTTAGTGAGCAGGGTAGAATCTCCAGTCATGTGCCTTAAGCACCCACTATCCAAATACCAAAGATTCTTTCTATTTCCCTGCACACAAAAAATCAAATCAAGTTGATTTTGGTACCCAAGTTTCCTTTTTTGTTAGCCTTTTTCTTAGGTTTCTCAGGCTTGTCCACTTTTGACTTAGACATTTGAGATTCATCCTTAGCCAATTGAGTAGAACCCTTAAAACCATTCATCATTGTAGAATTATCATGCACAGGCTGTTTAACATGTTACGACATATTCTGTGCAAACATGTTATTCCAGTAAGGCATGCTAAATTTCATTTGTGGCATACTAAATGCAGCATAATATGGATTTTGTGCAAATGGCATATTATCATTCTTTGCATTCAAATTATGTGCATGCATAACATTAACAGGCATTGTAGGCATGCTAGGAAATGAAGATGGTGCAGCCATAGGAGCAGGCATAGCAAGTTTGCAATTAACAGATAAATGATTAAAACTACCACACTTAACACAAATTATTCTTGGTGCATATTTATCAGGTGTGTAGTTGTTGTGTTTGTTAATTCCTACTTTCCCATTCTATTGTTTTTCCTTTTAGTCTCTGCTTTCACTTCAATTTTCTCCAATCTGTCATTCAATTGCTTGATAGACATATGTCCTACATTGACTCTTTTGTTCTTATTCACTTGACTTGTTTCTCCTAGAACAAAGTTTTTAGAAACTGATCCATATTTATCATTTAACTTAGCTAGCTTGGCTTTGCTAACTGGCTTTCTTTCAGTCAACATATGTGATTCCCTGTCTTTCGACGGATAGTCCTTTTGATCTTTCGACAGATAACATTCATCATCCATCGAATCCACATCCGTAGAAAGTCCTTCTACCAAACTAGAATCTAGTTTCTCCTTGCTCTTTTTCCAGGCTTCATCATAGAAAGATTCTATACCTTGAACTTTAGTAATTTGAGCATGGACATCTCTAGATGATTTCCATGCCTTAATTACTTCATGTTCTCGTTCAAGCTGCTTTCTTAAAATCTCTTCTTTCTTTAAGGATTCAGTTATTTCATCCTTAGCAATCTTGCATTCTATTTTCAAATTTTCAAACTCAACAAATTGAGTCTCTAGCACAATGTTTCTTTCACTTAAAAACAAATTATTCTCTTTAATTTTATTGTTTTCTTTAGTGAGAGACTTGAGTGTAACACATGAATGATATAACTCAGTAGACATGTCATTTATGGCATCATTACACTCAACTTTAGATAAATATGCTAGGATAGTGGTGATTACCTGATTACTTGATGAACTGACCTCTGTCTCATCTGATTTGTCCATAAGTGCTAGATTAACATAGCTTGTATATTCATCCTCATCTAATCCATCTGCAGCCCAATCATTTTCTTGTGTAATGAAAGCCCTTTCCTTTTGTTTGAGCAACTCAAAGTATTTCTACTTATAATCAACATGATCAAACTTCTTTTTACTAGAATCAGGCTTTTTGCATTCACTAGCAAAATGACTTTCCAAGCCACACTTGAAACACTTGAATTTAGACTTATCAACCATGTTTCTGTTTGGCTTAGCTGCTCCAAAATTATTCTTGAATTTGAGCTTGGCAAATCTCCTGGATAGAAAAGTAAGATGCTCATCTATGTCATTCATGTCATCTTGACTAAGATGATCTTCATGTTCGGCTACTAGCCCTTTTCCATTGCCTTCACAAACTCTAGGGTTTGGTGCAGAATCAACAACTTCAACCTCTATCTCCTTCTCCTTTCCTTGCTCAACAACTAATGCAATGGACCCTCCCTTCTTTCTTCCTTTTTCCAACTTCTCATCTTGCTCTATTTCAAGCTCATAGGTCTTTAGGATCCCATACAGTCTATCCAAGGTGAACTCCTTGTAATCTTGAGAATTTCTCAATGAGACTGTGATAGGCTTCCATTCCTTTGGCAGATATCTAAAGAATTTGAGGTTTGAGTCTCTTGTTTGATAGACCCTTCCATGTAGTTTTAGAGCATTCAGTAGTTTTTGGAATCTACTGAAAATGTCAGAGAGTGACTCGCTTTCTTCACTATGGAAATGAACATATTGCTGAATCAAGAGTTGCATTTTGTTCTCCCTTACCTGCTCAGTTCTATCACATATAACTTGAATTGTGTCCCAGACATCCTTAGTAGTTTTGCAGTGTATGATGTTGTCAAACATGTCACCATCAACACCATTAAACAAAATGTTCATGGCCTTTTTATCCTTACGAACTTATTCTATATCTGGATCAGACCATTCTGCTCTCAGCTTTGGGACTGATGCTTCATTTCCTGTAGCAGCTCTCATAGGGACATGTGGACCTTTCTCAATGAAGTCCACATATGCTTCATCTTGAGATAGGAGATGCCGGTGCATCTTCACCTTCCAATGGTGATAGTTGTCTTTGTCCGGAAATGGAATCTTTACTCCAATATCTTTTCTGTTCATCTTGTTAGTTGTTGGGATCTTTAAACTCTTTGTTCTTCAAGAGCTTGCTCTAATACCAATTATTTTCCCAAACAATCTAGACAAGAATTACAGATGGGGGGGTTGAATGGAATTCTGGCTTCTTTTTAGATTTCAAGAATAGTTCTTATACAAATAAATAACTGTGTTTAATTTTGCAATAGTGCGGAATGAAAGTAAAATAGAAATCAAATCACAAAGCATTTAAATACAATTATTTAAAAACTTTTTGGTGGATTGAACTTTTCCACCAGAGATTTATGTTAAGTAGAGAACTCCGTGTTACAAAATGTACACAACTGCTTATAAGTTGAAGAATAAGAACATATAATTTTTTTACAAATTTTGCCTTATCTATTTCTCTTGTAATTGGTTACTTCCTTGGATACTATTCAACTTGCTACCCTTGGTTTATATATCACCAAGTTACATGATAAAAAATACAAGATAATGAGACAAACTATTTCTAGTCTAATTTCATGCTGCTACATTTCTCTTTACAGCATCTTTGAATATCTTTTGTTTAGCATGTGTAACACCCCCAAATCCGGGGTCGGGGATCTGGGTTGTCACGAGATCCATTTCTCTTAACAACACTTAATCTAAATAAATAACCAATTACTGCGTATTGTGACCCCACAATATACACACACACCACAAGTTATAGTCTCAGAGATGAATACCAAAATAACACAAGTCATTTTATTCCACAATTATAAGTCATTACACCTCAAAAGGGGTTTCTGAATAAATTTTACACATTTCTTGCCATTATTACAATTCATAATATACATAAGTCTGGTACATCAACAGTTGAAAACCTAGCATATTGGTAGTTCCTACCTAAGCTACAACGGCATCAACGCCCATAGGAAACTGCGGAACGTTTCCTATCCGCTTGCGAATTGGGAGCTTGGTCCTGTTTATCTTGTCTATCTGTTATTGTGTGATGAAAGAAGAAAGCAAGGGTGAGCAATAATGTAATATTCGGGATATATCGTGCAATTATTTTTGCTAAAAGATAATTATTATATGTATTCAGTATCTATTCTGTGAATTATTTAAGTGTTAAATGTGTTTGAATGTTTAAAAATGTTATTAATTAAGTATTTCAATTTTTATATGTTCCAAATAAAATATAGATAATTGTCATATCTTCCTAATTATTTTTATGTTGATTTATGAATATATAGGAATCATATGAATTTTATAAAATCTTTTTCCGGGTATTTAAAATCTATTTTATAAAAACGGGAACCAACCGACGTCATCCATTGTTACATTTTTAGAACCCGAAACTCTTCCGAGAACTCCTTCCTAACCTAATTGTAATATTCCGAGCATATTCCGTGTTTTGACTTTTTCGATCCGGCGTACGGTTTGTCCTGCGCGGGTCCCGGCGCAACATTTTCGATACATTATTCGTTTCGGTAAATCAATAAAACTCGTATTTTCGATAAACGGGAGCTTTTTATTAAACTATTACAATTATCACTTCGTAATACGTGTAACCAGGCGCTGAGACCAAGACCGCACTACAAATTGTACTGATTTGGATAATTATCACGAAAACCGATACCGTTTGGATCAGTTTTTATAAATAAACGTACCGTTTTATATCTGGAATGATCCAACGGGATACTAATTTTCCGTAATTATAAATAGCCTCTACCGTATTTTATTTTGTACCGGAAATCAATTGCAAACAGTATTTACAGAGTTTTTATAGAGAAAATACTATAATTATATTTTGTTCTTCGTAATCAAACACAAATTCGAAGGCGTTATTGATATCCGATTTTGGCGTACATATATTCAAAACGAAGCTATTGAAATCTAGAATCCAAATCTTCCATCAATTTTAACCCAGAAACATCAGGTAATTTCCTATTTAATTATTTATATTCGAATTTCTTGGTATTTAAATTATGAATTTTTGTACGGATGATGGTTTGAATGATTTGATAATTATATGTTGTAGAGCTTGTTTTCCTGATCATTTTGATATATTATACTTCAAATTTGGAGTTCAATAACATGTTTAATTTTGGGTTTGATTCTCGAAATTTAGAAATTAGGCTTTATATTACTTTGAATGTTTTCAATTCGATTTGGGGGTTTCTTATTTCGGAATTGATAGACGTTCTAGAGGGGTGAATTTTGTTCCCCTTGAAATTTGTAATCGATTCGTATAAGTTGTGCAAATCGACGAGGCCTGTAGAGGAGTGAGTTGTGATTTGAAGTTCTCGCCGGTGTTCTTGAAGCTTTTGGTCGGATTTTTGTTTCCAGATATCATTTGGTTTGTTTGTGGTTTGATTTGAACTCCTGACGTGATTTGGAACGAAAACCCCACCTGAATCATGTAAAATCATGCCGTTTTTTATCGAATCGGGGCTCGCCGGGGTTATTTTCCGGTCACCGGAAACTGGGTTCTTCGCGACCCGTTTCTGTTCTTGGTGACCCGGAATTCCGACCCGGTTTGACCCGGTTTTGATCCAAAAGTTCCCTAAATCAGAAGTGTTTTTGGCATTTTTGCAAGTTAGTACCTGAAGTTTCCAGAACTTTAAAAATTCTGGATTCCTGTTTTGAATTCTTTCAAATTTCGGATTTCTTTTTATAAATTGTTTTTAAAATTGTTTTTCATTTCAGAAAAATCCGAAAATGATTATTTTAATTTCAAAAATCATTATTTTAATTCCAAAAAAATTATTTTTAAATCAAAAATAAGTCTGAATTAATTATTTAATTAATTTCAGTTAATTTTTAATTGATTAATTAGTCAATTAATTCGAAAATTAATTGATTAATTGATTTAATTAATTATTAATTTTAATTAATTATTTAATTAGAGTTAATTATTTAAAAATGATTTAAAAATTCCGAAAAATAATTTCGAGCTTTAAAATATTATTTTAATTTATTTCCAAGGCTCGATAATTATTATAAAATTGTTTCGAAGCCAGAATTGGCCAACCGAACCTTGTTTATTACTCTGAAATTGATCCAACGACCCGTTTTAATTCCAAAAAATGTTTTAAAAATCATTTTAAATACCCGAAAGCCTGTTTATGACCCGAGACTTCTTTATAAATGAGATGTCATTGATTATTTGACGTGTTATGTGTTATATGTGACTTGTTGGTTGACTGTCGGTCTATATGTTGGTGTATTACTTTTTTATAGCGTAACTTTCAATCCGTTAATCGGATTTGGGTAAAACGAAGGGTAGATAGAAGTGTATGTCGAATAGAATGGTATGAGTTAAATATTAATAGATACTTATGATGCCTAGCAGAGTAAGAAAGGCGTAAGAAAGAGAAGCAGGTGATCAGAAAATAGAATTTACATGTAGAAAATACAATAAGTGATCAGAGGATAGAAGCGAGGCATAGGAGAAGCAGACGAGTGATTGTTGAATGGGGTCATTAGACAAGTACAAGTGAAGTTGAAATCGATTATGATAAGGCAAGTATTTCTAAACCTTTCTCAAGATACAATGCAAATATTTCTAAATTCTCTTGTGACATATTGTTAATACCCAAAATAGTTCTGTTTTATACTGTACACATTTTGAATCCTTCAGCCTTGAACCTGAACCACATCATTTGATCTTTGAGCCGTAAGCCTTATTCTTTGTAAACCATTTCTTGTTGATTTACCAGATACTAAACCACACAAATAAGATACTACTCCACAAATATATATCCATCATATATACTAAACACTGGAACAGAATTGTTTACACATACAGAAACTTTTATACTCAACCCTACCTTGTGATATCAAAGTACTAAAACCTTGTAAAAACACTATTCATCTAATATCCGATTATCCTACCGGCTGGAGGCCACTTCTTTTATGTATTTTGACATACCCTTTTTGGTAACTATGAATTTTTACCATGCTCTTTTACAAATGTTTTATGGTTATTGATTATGATCTGATTTTATTGAACTCTATTGCTTATCATATTGAAATGCTTTAGAATTGGATAGTTTTCTTTATGTGGACCAGATTCGTGGTCAGACCATATCGATGGTCAAGTTAGGCCAATGTGTGCCTTGGATCCAGTAGTTAGAGCATTGCTGTGTGCTTTGCTCGGGGTTAGTGTGTGACTGATCAGCAGCCTAACCTTGGTTTTAAAAACTTAAAATGAATATCCAATTCTATTGACTGTTTAACAGGAAACTTGATTCTTTTGAATCATCTCGTTTATTATTATTTAACCTCAGTTATTGATAATATGACTTGCTGAGCTAGTTAGCTCACTCTTGCGAACCTTTTTATGTATTCTACAGTTAAGAAGGATACGGTTGATAGCGAGGTTTCCCAGTTCAATGTTCGAGCTAGGATTCCAGATTATGATTGATCGAGCTAGCAGGAGCTTAATGAAGTAGTAAGATAGAAAGGTTGTAAGAATAATTTCATATCAGTTGTAAATTAAATTAGTTGGGATTTGGTACGTTGTAATAAAAGTTAAGGTTGTGGCTTGTTTTCATACTTTAACCTGTTGCGATCCGTGGTTAAGTAAAGCAGGGTCCTTGCAAATAATATTTTATATACAGGTTTATATTTTGTTTATGTGTTGTGGACCCCAAACTTCTGACCCGGGTTTGGAGGGCGCCACAGGTTGGTATCAGAGCTACAGGTTATAAGTCACTGAAACAAGCCTAGATAGTCGGGATTGGGTAGAGGGTTAGGATTAGGAATAGGAAATAGAAAGATAAGCCATCGTGAGGTTGAGTACGACTGTATAGTAGGTCTCCGACACGATTTGTGTTGCGATTCGGTATTCTTAACTCGCGACGTGATATCCAGGCAACGGTAATGGCAGATCCTGATTTTCCTACATCAACTGATCGTTTGGAGCTTTCCATTTAAGGATCGTCCTCTTCTTCCCGATTCGATTTGCGCCTTGTTCTTCCATCAGTATTAGTGGTACTACCTTTTGTTATGACAGTTGCGCCTCTCCAAGTTATTCAACGCTATTCTATCATCTTTTGATATGAGACTACCTATTCAAGAACCTTCATTTGCTTCTTCTTGTTCTTTTGAACATTCAACTATGGATGTATCTTTTCTGTTTACTATACACCATATTTTATATCCTCAGTTTAAAAAAAAAAAACCTTTCCAATGAAACAACAGCATTTGCGAGAAGGGACACGATAGCTGCAGTAAATGGTGAGTATTGAGATACAAATTGAGGTGAGAAGGAGTTTAGAAAAAAAGATTTAAGTGTTCCAGAGGATAGCTGTTATCAGGTTACAAGAAGCTGTTAGTAATTAGGCAACTCATGAATAGCTTGTGAAATGGAGTAGATAAGTGTTGAAGAGAGAGAGTTAGAGGAGATTAGGGATCTGAAGATTTCTTGAAATTAATGATGTTGTAATGATGTGATATATATTTTAACAAGATGATGTGACATTAGCTGACTTGTTGACTATTGGATAGTCTGTTCCACTTAATGATTGCAGAGTGGTTAACGGGAGTAATACCAGTATGGGAGCCTTAATGTGAAGCTACGAATAAGATAACGTGCAACGACAGCAGAAGTTTTTATTGATTAAGGAAAGTAATAGACCCCAATGAAGGAGAGGAGATAAATAGAAGTGAATGGATCTTTGAGTGATCATTCTTTAACTTGGTATTTGGTCATAAGAAGGACAACAACCAACTCATATAGTGAGAACTACCAGAGGTGTGATTTTCAAAATTTTTAAAAAATTTTAACAAGTTTTTGAAAAAAAAAAGATTTTTCCTCACAAAAATTTTAAAAGCCTTTTTGAATAAAATAAGTTTTAACCCTTGGTTGTCAAATTACTACTTGAGTTTCTTGTTTGTTAAAAGACCTGGATTATCTGGAAGGATGTTGTTTCAGACTCAGTATTGTTAATTTGGAGAACGAGGTAACCTGTGATTATGAAAAAGTGGGTGCAAGTATTGTCTGATAGGATTAACAACAGAACCAGTGTACAGAGTAACTATTCATCCAATTACTGGGATTATTAGAGTTCAAAGAATTCATTAATTAAACGGAAGCCTGAGCATGACCGAAAAAGATTGGGAAAATTTCCAGACTTTTCTAAAGGAAGAATATTGTTAATAAAATGATCGCTATGTTGAATGATTCATGGTTATTCCAAATTAAAAAGAGGAAACTAAAGGTTATTTAATAAGAACGCCATTACGATCGAATTGTTAAAGTATTACCTGTGTAGGTGCGACGTTACAAGTAAGAATCTACCATAATGCTTAGTTGCGAAGGCATTTTAGCATATTTCTAAAGTTGTTATACGATACAATTGGGATATGATCGATCAACCTCGAAAGATGAATAAAAGTGGAATGTGGATGGTGACCAATGGTATCATTCTTGTCCTCAACATTACAGCGTATATGCCTTTTTAATTCCTAAAAATGTATGAACTCCTTTTATTAATAAATTCTTTCTGATGATATCAAAACGGAGGATTTTGCATTCCTTTCAAACTTAATTGTTCCCCTTGAGTTTTGTTTTCTGATTGAGACAAACAGTATTATGATGAGACACTTGTCGGAATGACAAAGAGTCGGGTGGGATGCCACCTAATCATGTGTTGTATGCCATACGGTATGAAAGACTGGCCATCTTAAGTACTATGTGGTTGGCTCATTCATATTCAAATCATTACTTCTTCTTTCTTTTTAACTCTAAGTTTATTAAAATTGTGAATCCTTCTAGTAGTTTCGTTGTACCGTTGCTCTTTGTGAGAGCATTTCAAACAAAAGTCAACGTATTATACACCCAGCGGGCAATGTCTCATTTATCTCTCATGCATGGAAAGGAAACAAGGGCATATGGTGAGAATTGTAAATCACTGGCCCTAGCCAGGGATGCACTAACAGTCAAAGGAATCTACTTCAATAAGAGATACGTCTTCGAGAACAAGAATTTGCGATAAGATATTTAGAATATGGATGTGATGACGTGGAAGATTAATACGAATACCTTATGCGTTAAAGTATTGAAAGATGTGGGAGCAACTTGATCGTATATCTCTCAAGGTTTTATTAATCAGATGAATTATCTTATTGAATCAATAAGTTTATGACCAAAGGACTAGCAAGTTAAGAACGTGCAGTTATTGAATAAGTAAGTACCAATGGCGGAATCGATATTTCTGGCAATAAGTTGCAAAGAATTAATATCATTTGAGATAAGAGGATTTGACATAATTCTAAGGAGTGGATTAACTATTCAAGTGTGATGCCCAGGTAGACTGTCGTGATGGAAGATAGTTTTGAAGACGCCAAATGAGAACATGAAGAAGTTTAAAGGACAAAGGAAAGTAAAGAACTTGTTAAGAATGATTTAGGATTACAGTAACCGAAATATACTTGCTATGGCGATTATAAATAAGAGTCAGGAGCAAACCGAACTTGAAGATTTTACAGTCTCAAGATATGTTTCCAGATGAGTTACCAATATTTCCTTTAGATAAAGAAAATGCGTTTATGATTGATTTAGCACCTGAAATGAAGCCAGTGTCCAAAGCCCCGCACAGAATGGCACCAGATAAAATAAAGAAGTTACCAGAGCAAATGCAGGAGATAATTAGAAGAAAAAGCAACTGGACCTAGCGTACCCCCTAAAGTGCACCGGCATAATGTGTTAATAAGAAAAATGGAAGTATGAGATTATGTGTTAGCGAAAGCTCAACGAGTTTACCCTCAAGAGCAAATATCGGTTACCTCGAACCAATGATTTGTTTAATCATATGAACGAAGCAAGGTATTTTTATAAGATTGATTTAAGACTGGGTATATCACCAAGTGAAGATTGAACTTATGGACATATCAAAGATAATTTTCAGAACTCAGTACTGTGGTTATAAAATGCTAGAAATGTTAGTTGGATGGTGTTACTTAAGAAGAACCATGCAACCTATACAATGATAGCTGAGGAGTTAAAGAAGAAAGAAGCGGTATAAAAAGAGTTTACCAGGTGAAAACTTAAATGGTAGGAAGTATAATTCTTAGTATAGACAGTCAGTAAGGAGGAGACAAAAAGGGGATTCAGCAGAAAATTTAAAGATAGTATGAATGAAAAAAGACCAGAAGCACCAACAAAAGTAAGAAGTTTTATCATGGGCTAGTTATTATTGGAAATTTGTGTAAGATTTCTTGAAAATTTCAATATTTTGGATGAAGCTAACCAGGAAAAGCAAGAAGGTTATGTGAAATGGAGAAGGGTGGGGAAAGTTTTGCGAAGTTAAATGAAAGAATGATTACAACACCTATTTTATCACTTTGAAAGTATTAGGGAGATTTGGTAGCTTATAGTGATACTTCTCGTAAGGGAATAGGATGTGTGTTGACGCAAAATAATAAAGTTATTGCATATGCATCCAGACAACCGAAACCTTATGAACAGAAGTACCCTACTCATAACTGGGAATTAAAAGCAACAATAATATTCGTTTGAAAGATTGGGAAATATTATAAGTATAAGAGAAAGATGTGAAATATATACGGACCATAAGAGTTGAAGTATGAACTCTCGAGGAAAAGCAAATGTAGTGGCAAGAGATGAGCAAGAAGGAGAGAGAATGAACATAAAGACTGTACCAGAAGAATTATCTATGGAATTCTAGAAGTTGGAATTGGAAGTCAAAGTGCATGATCCAAAAAGGAGTAAGAATGTATAAGTATAACTTTTCAATCGGGATTGATAGAGAAGATAAAGAAGTGTTAGGAAGAGGTAGTAAATCAGGATATAAATCATTTAGTATGGGAAGAATAGTGCACGCAAAAAGGACGACCAATGTATTCTTAGGTTTTCTTCTAGAACTTGGATTCCACCAGTGATGGAACTGAAGGATGAAATTTTACAGGCAACTCATAATTCGAGGTATTCAATCCATTCAGAGAGTACCAAGATGTATAGAGATTTAAAGGAAATTATAGGTGGTTAGATATGGAGCGGGAAATTGCAGAATGAATTAGCAGATGTTATATATGTCAACAGAGTTAAAGTAGAGCATCAGAGATCAAGTGGATTGCTACAGTCATTGAAAGTTGCAGAGTGGAAGTGGGAGCATATCACCATGGTTTTCATAGTTGGGGTTACCAAGCACAAAAACTAATCATGATGCCATTTGGCTTATAGTGGATAGATTTATTAAGTCAGCTCATTTTCTGCCTATAAACGAAAGATTTTCGCTCGATAAGTTGATCCATAGGTGCCTGAAGGAAAGTATAGTTCGTCATGAAATCCCTTTGTCTATCGTATCTGATCGAGATCCAAGATTTAATTCGAAATTTTGGAAGAATTTTCAAGAATGTTTAGGAACAAGATTGAATATGAGTACAGATTATCACCCACAGACGGATGGCCAAAGTGAAAGAATAATCCAGACAATATAAGACTTATTGGGTGTTTGTGCTATTGATTTCAAAGGAAATTGGGGCGAGCATTTACCTCAGATAGATTATGCTTGCAACAACAGTTATCACGCTAGTTTCGGGAGGTCACCCTAAGAAGCCCTTTATGAACGCCAATACAGATCTCCAGAATATTAAGACGGAGTAGTAGAGCGCAAAATACTTAGACCTGAATTAGTACAGCAGACAAAGAAAGTTGTCGAAGTTATCCAGGAAAGATTGGTAGCTGTACCAGACCGTTAAAGGAAATAAACAGATCAATCAAGGAAAGACATGGAATTCGAAGAAGGAAGCTTAGTACTACTGAAAGTATCGCCGTGGAAGGGATTAACGAGGTTTGGAAAGAAAGAAAAACCGAGCCTAAGATGTAATAACCCCAAAATTTTTCAACTTTTTGTAACCCTTGTGAATAGTGTTTTAGCTGAATGAGAAAACTTTTCACGCCACACTATATAGGGGTTCTGTTATGGATATTCTGGGATTTTATTAGTACTATATGAAGTATATAAGTGTATGTAAATATCGTCAGAACCCAATTCCGAACACTTTGGTTTTTCCCGGAAATCCACAAGATACGGAGAGAATTGAGTATAAGGTAACAGGATAAAAAGGATTTAAATTAAAGGATTATAATAGAGGATCATAAAGAGGAATATAACGTATTGAGAAAGGTTAAGGGAACCTAAGTAATAAGATCCCGGGTATGATCCTTCAAACGATAAACGAGAACGAAAGTTAAGCGAACCGTACAACAGATCAGCGGTCATTAGGCAAACGATTAGGAAGCTAATCAAAGGGTTTAATGGGAGTGATGTCATCCAACCAATAGAAAGGAGACAAGGAAGGGAGGATGACATCATAAGGGTGACATAAGCATGACATGGAAGAAGGGAGGTGTGGTTGATTAAGGACCACACAAATTCAAGGGCAAGGTGGTAATTTGCTAAATCAAAAAACAAAACCAAGCCAACCAAGCTAGCAAATCATTTCATCAAGAATCAAAAAATCAGCCAAGGCATTTGTTCCTCACCTAGCTCTCGGCTTTTCATTTTTTTCAAAGAAAAAAATTTCCAAAATCAAGATCCAAGCATCCTTAATTGGTAAGAAAATTCCCTAACCATCTTTATGCTTAGTTATGGCTATATCATGAGTTTAAGCCATTAATTCTTTCTCTAGCTTCTCCATTTAATCAATGAAGAAGACAATGAATAGTGTTTTCAAGTTTTTAACTTGAACTTTTTCTTGTTTTTCTTGAAGATCCAAGCTTTCCTAAGGCTTCTCCAAGCTTCTTAAGGCTTCCTAGCTCAACCCACCACTTCAAGGAAGGTATACCATTTTCAAACCCTAGGTCCATATATATTATAAGGTGATTTTGATGAGTAGGATGTTATTGTAGTTGATGTTATGATTAGAGTTTGAGATTTGGAATGGTAGTGAAATGAAATGGTAATTTTGTGGTTTTGATTTAAAGAAACTTAAGAATGATTAAAGTAAAGTTTAAGCATAAGTATGAATGGTTAAATTGAATTGGTTGGGGTTGTTATGATGTGATAAGGATGGATGTTTGTTGTGTGTTGGATTTGAGGAGGGTTTGGGTTGATTGTGGATGGTTTAAAAATTTGGAAATCACGTAAACATAGCCGTCGTAACGTCCGATTTTCTTTGGACTATTTTTGTGCATAGCATTAGGACCCGAGAACCCCCTGTTAGATTGTGACCACTGCCATGTTTAGATAGCTCATGTTACGAGCTTCATTTTGATATGTAGTTCGTTCGATTCCGATGCACGGTTTAGGAGAAACGACCGTTTCAAGTAACGGCGTTTCGCGAACGAAACTTTTTCCCTCGCCTTACTTTGAAACATAGGTTAAAGACCAAAAAGGGTTAATTAATGTGTGAAACATTTATGGTAAGTGTGTTAGGCAGTTGGTAAGTCATTCGCGAAGGAATCGCTTTAAAACTCATAAAGGTTAAGTTATTAAAAATGGTGGAGCCGAGGGTACCCGAGTGACTTAAGCGAATCGGTGAGCGCAAAACTAGCATTAGAGTCTAAGTTAGTTAAAGCATAGATTTACAAGTGATTTTGGTTTAATTCCAACTTACTTGTTGTTTATAGGTTATCAGACTCGTCCCGAGCCTTTCTCACCCCCAAGTCGCTCAGGCAAGTATTCTATCCGTTATACTGTTGTTGTGATGTATATATGTATATGCATTATCTTGCGATAGATGCATGATGTTTATATTAGCAAATGTTGCGATATATTGTAGCATGTGATATGGTATATATGCATGCCTGTTTCATATTCTTGAAATATATATCTGTTGGTTCAAATGCTTATTCGTTGCATAATACCTATGCTAGAGATAAGCGGTATTTGCGTATACCCTTAGTATAGGGACCCAAAGGTGAAAATATTTTCTAAAACCGGGAGTCGAGGATCCCGAGTAGATTTTGTATATATATGGATATGGATATATATATATATATATATATTTATATATATATACATATATATGGTCATAGTTTTCAAAACTATTAATCGAATAAGGTTTATTCGATAACTTTAAACTTTATTTTATTATCGAGTATTATTTCGAATATTATTCGAAGGCGTATGACTCCTTTATATTAAATGAATATTATTTTGAATATTCATTCGAGGACTTATGACTCTTTTATATTATTTAATGAATATTATTTTGAATATTCATTCGAGGACTTAAGACTCTTTTATATTATTTAATGAATATTATTTGAATATTCATTCGAGGGTTATGACTCAGTTTATTTTATTATTTCAATATGATTTGAATATTCATCGGAGGACTTATGACTCCTTTATTTTATTTAATGAATATTATTTATAATATTCATTCGAGGTATTATGACTCAGCGTATTTTATTTATTGAATATTATTTGAATATTCATTTGAGGATCTATGACTCCGATTATTTGCTGAAATATATTCTTTATTTTATTAAAGAATAAGGTGTTAATAATCAAACTTATTTTTGATTATTCAAATAAAGATAATACTTTCATATAAGTATATCTTTGGTTATTTAATACTCGTTTCAAGTATAAATTTTAATACTTCTACTTCAATTATTTTTTATAAAGACTATTCTTTATGGGAATATTATGTAATTAATAATATTCAGATATTTTCTAATATTCTGGGGACTGATTTACTGCATTAAATCAGCCTTACTCCAAACACTCTTTAAAGTGTTTTCGAGTCTTCAAAATGATTTTTAAAAGTCAGAGCGGATCCCAAAACTCATTTTTATATTTAAGATCTTCCTTTTTAAAGGGGATTTAAATACTCGCTCAAAACCTGGGAAATCCGGCTCTGTGGTGTATTTTATATTCGCAACAAGGTTACAGATTTGGTAAATGAATTGATTACTTGCCCAACGTTCGGGAAGTAAGCCCCTCTCATTGAGTCGGCATAAGCGACATGCCGAGGTACGGTCTATTATTGTGTAAGTGGCTCAGTGGGAGTCCATCAAATGCATAGGTGGCTGAGTGGCAGTCCAGCATAGGTCTTAATTATGACCAGGGTGATGACCAGTGGGGAATTCGTCCATCTACTAGTAGAAAAGGTTACTTATTGGTATCTTTGCCTGATCAGCGAGATATCGGGTTTATGCCAAAATTCTTTTTCTTTTCCAAAATTCATTGGATGTTTCGAACTCTGTTCATACTTCACATAACAGAGGTTCCAGGAAATGTTTTCGGGATATATATATAGGTGGATATATATATATATCGGGACTAAATAAAGTATCTCATAACTTTTTCATTCAATAATATTTCAAAGATTGAATCTATTCAAGTCTTAACTTGTGGTCTCATCTATGGGATGTTTTTCTTAAAACTTATAATACTTTGAACGGTGGCAGTTCAAGTAACTTTATATGATATAAGTGTGGTGAAGTATTGGTAGCTTCATTCCTTGTTTTTACTTATATCTAGCAAGTAATTATCTTGCATATGATAGAGATGCTATTAAGTATCCATTTAGATACTTATATGATTGTTATCACTATACATATTATCTTGCGAGCTGTAAGGCTCACTCTTGCTTTATTTCTTCATCACACAACAACAGTTAGGAGAGATGGCCAGACTCCAGCAGACCCAGCGCAAGCGCGTGGGAAGCGTCCCGCGTCTTCCCGCTGATATTGTAGCTGCTATAGCTGCAGAGGTAGATCCATTGTAGTTTAGACCATCTACTTTTGAGAAACAAATTATGTATAATTATAACTTGTGGCAGATAATGGCAATTAACTGTAAATTATCAAGTAATCATTTTGGGTTGTAATAATTTTAAATTGTGGATTCAAAGACTTGTACTTATTTCAATTTCATCTCTGAGACTATAACGGGTTGTGGTGTGTGTTAGTGTGGGGTCACAGTATGAGGTTATTTATTATTAATTAAGTGAAGTGATATTGTGGAAAGAAAGACCGTGACAACCCGGATCCCCGACCCCGGATCTGGGGGTGTTACAGAAATGGTATCAGAGCTACGCGTTATAAACCTCAGAGATGATGCGACGATAAAATAATAAACTCACAAAGATAATAAGAACTCTTGCCAAGTTCATGGTCAGACTACTTAAAGTAGTACTGACAGCTAAAACCCTTACGGGAACCCTTATAAGTATCATGATAGTAACTTAGCTCGTTTAATGTGTAGGCGCCTGAGATGGAGGACCCTGAGATGTACGAGCGTGAGCATGATGAGGCATTGCTGGATGTTGAGGATCAGGAGGAGCCTGAGATGGAGGAGGATGAGGAGGACCCCCCAGAGGAGCCTGAGACGGAGGTCATTTCTGTTTCAGATGAGGAGGACCCCTCAGAGGAGTCAGAGACAGAGGTTATTGCTATTCCAGGTGAGGAGGACCCGGATGAGGTCCCAGTAGCTGAGGAGCGTGTTGGATCTATGGTAGTGTATGCTGGTATCCCTTTACCCACACTTCCGGTGGTCAGAGCCCCTACCCCTCCACCACTATCTTGGATTCCTGATGATGACAGCTCAGAGACCCATACTTCCGAGCCTAGGCAGACCGAGGAGGCACCCTCAGCGGCTCCGGATTCACCACCTCTTGACCCTGCCCAGAGACAGTCTTCGTTAGCTCATGGATATGTTCAGGATGTTTTGAGGACCCGAGTGGCTGTTGCCGAGGCCCGACTGGATGAGGCCAGGAGGGAGTTGGATGCAGAGAGGGCGGGTAGGCGTACCCGAGCTTATGAGACCAGGGCTTCTATACCCCGATCCTTGAGGAGGGAGCTTACGGGGATAGAGCTCACGTCCCGAGCGAGACTCAGATCTCTCCAGGGGGACAGGCATGGTAGGATCTCCAGGCGGCAGGCCGACTATATCTTCCGTCGTGCGATGGAAAGGGTTTGGGAGCTGACCCGTTCCGGTGTGTGATTCACGATTGATGATGGAATAGTCTAGTTGTCTAGTTAGCCGAGGCCTTAGTAAGAGCCAATTTTCCGGGATAGTTGACTTGTATATAGCATCCCTTTTTCTGACTAGACAGATAGACTCTTGTGTATCACTTTTGGGACAGATGACTGTAGCACTGTTGTACTTTTGACCAGATCAAACTATGTATTTCTCACATTATGTATATATTTGTTTCCTTTCGGTTCAGTTCCATAGTGACGGGATCACTGTTTTATTATTATATTTACTGCACTTCGTATTAGAACTTTCTTAAAATAATAGAATTGCGATATACGTTCTCCCCATTATAAGAGCTGTGCAAGGCACAATGTTGTATATGATTGTGACCTAACGTTGAAATTTTTCCCAATAATTGTTTTTATTATTATCAGAATCATGCCGCCAAGAAAGATTGGAACTAGGGCGAACCCTGGGTCTGAGGACCAGGGAAGCCATAATCAGGACAATAGAAACCAAGAACACAGTAAAGAGGAAGATGAGGATTATGTGGAACAGGATGACTCCCTGTATGAAGAGGAAGAGGAAACGTATGATGTTGAGGGATTCGAGATAGAGGCTGAAGAAGGAGAAACCGAGGTCGAGCAACCAGTACCAAACCCAGGCATAGATCCCATGGGCCAGTTTATGCAACTCCTAAGACAGAATTTGGAACGTCAACCCAACCCACCCCCTCAAGGAAGTAACAATGCAGTGGCAAACTCTTTCAGGGCTTTTAAGTCCCTTAAGCCCCCTGAGTTCCACGGATCAGCCGACCCAGTTGAGGCAAGGGCATGGTTAAAGGAAATGGAGAAATCTTTTGAGATTTTGAGTATCGATGAGGCACAGAAAACTGTATTTGCTACCTACCTTCTGAAAGGAGAAGCTAACTACTGGTGGGAGGCCAAGAAAAACATGGAGACAGATGCTATTATAACCTGGGAGAGATTTAGTCAGTTGTTTCTGGGAAAGTATTTCCCGAGGTTTATGGAAAACCAGATGGAGCTCAAGTTCTTGGAGCTAAAGCAGAATGATTTGTCTGTAGCAGAGTACGAAGCGAAATTTACTGAGTTATTAAGGTTTGTGCCGGAGTTTGTGAGCACCGAGGAAAAGAAAGCTAGGAGGTTTCAGCAGGGACTGAAACCGTGGATTCAGAATAGGGTGGCAATCCTTGAGCTTACGGACTATGCCACTCTGGTGCAAAAAGCAACGATTGTAGAAGTTGGAAGTGAGCAGATGCAGAAGGAAAGAGAGAAGAAAGGAATAAAGAGGAAAAGTATGAGCATGGGTGGAGGTTCCGCAGGAAGGAGCTTCCCAACTAGATTTAATCGAGGAGCAGTGTCCCTGCCAGGAAGGAACACTGGGTTTAAGCGGCCAATGAGTGTGAGTGTGAGCCAGGGCGGCCAGAAGCCAAGAATGTCCTATCCCAACCAATCTCGACCCCCATTGCCAGCCTGTAACAAATGTGGAAGGAATCACACTGGGGAGTGTAAAGGAAGGCCAGTAACCTGTTTTAAGTGCGGTCGGGAGGGCCACTATTCAACTAAGTGCCCATCATCAACCCCTGCCGTTGTTCCCACCACCAATTGTCATCAGTGTGGACGCCAGGGTCATTGGAAGAAGGATTGCCCAATGAACAAACCAGCAGCTTCGGGAGCAAGCAGGGCTGCTTCTAATAAGCCACCTACTGCGAGGACTTTCAACATGACAGTCCAGGATGCTATGAAAGATTCAGATGTGATAGCAGGTACCCTTTCTCTGAATTCAGTCAGTGCAAATGTTTTATTTGATCCGGGAGCAACTAAATCTTTTATATCAAAGGACTTTGCGCGTAAGTTAAGACTTAAGGCTAAACCCTTGATAGAACCCTTACAAGTAGAAATAGCCAATCATGAAATTATTCCTGTTAACCAGATTCACCCCGCCTGTGAGATAGGCATAGGGGAGCAATCTTTCAGTATTGATCTGATTCCTTTTAAATTAGGGGAGTTTGATGTGATTTTGGGGATGGACTGGCTATCTAGCAACGATGCTCAGATAGACTGTAAAGGGAAGAAAGTTAAGTTAAATATCCCCGGGAAGAAAGAAGTTATATTTAGAGGAAAGAGGCAGACGCAGAAATTTTTGACCATGGCTCAGGCCAAAAGGATGCTACGAAAAGGAAGTGAGGCCTACCTAGCTTATGTGGTGGACACGCAGAAGGAGGTGCCCAACTTACAAGATATTCCAGTAGTCAACGAATTTGAGGATGTATTCCCCCAAGACCTTCCGGGATTACCACCCGATAGAGTGATTGAATTTGCTATTGAGTTGGCCCCAGGGACGGCGCCAGTTTCAAAAGCACCTTACCGGTTAGCCCCGTTAGAAATGAAGGAATTAGCTATCCAATTGCAGGAACTCTTGGATAAGGGTATGATAAGACCCAGTGTGTCCCCGTGGGGAGCACCAGTTTTATTTGTTAAGAAGAAAGATGGGAGCATGAGGTTGTGCATAGACTATCGAGAGTTGAACAAGCTAACCATAAAGAACCGGTACCCATTACCTAGAATAGACGATCTGTTCGACCAGCTAAAGGATGCTATTTATTTTTCCAAGATCGACCTGAGAACTGGATATCACCAACTAAAGATTAAACCCGAAGATATTTCCAAGACAGCGTTCCGTACCAGGTATGGGCATTATGAGTTCTTGGTAATGTCCTTTGGATTAACCAACGCCCCAGCGGCTTTCATGGATTTAATGAATAGAGTATTTAAGAAGTACTTGGACAAGTGTGTGATAGTTTTTATCGATGATATTTTGATCTACTCAAGGACTGAGGCAGAACATGCAGAGCATTTGAGGATAGCTCTAGGAATACTCAGAGAGGAGCAGTTATATGCCAAATTCTCGAAGTGTGAATTCTGGCGGAATGAAGTACAGTTTTTAGGGCATGTGATCAATAAAGAAGGAGTATTGGTCGACCCCTCCAAGATAGAGGCAGTCTCAAATTGGGAAAGGCCAACCACACCCACAGAGGTAAGGAGTTTCATAGGATTGGCCGGCTACTATCGTAGATTTGTGCAGGACTTTGCGAAGATCGCAGCCCCTTTGACACGACTTACTCGTAAGACAGAGAAGTTTGAATGGACGGAGAAATGCGAGAACAGTTTTCAGGAATTAAAGAAAAGGTTGATAACGGCTCCGGTATTGGCATTGCCGGATGGAAAAGGAGATTTTGTGATATATAGTGACGCATCGCACAAAGGATTAGGATGTGTGCTTATGCAGCACGGTAAAGTTATTGCGTATGCATCAAGACAACTGAAGGAATACGAGGTTAGATATCCTACTCATGACCTTGAGCTCGCAGCAATAGTATTTGCTTTAAAAATTTGGAGGCACTACTTGTATGGAGAGAAGTGCGAGATTTTCACAGACCATAAGAGCCTCAAGTACATATTTACGCAGAAAGAGCTCAACATGCGCCAGAGGAGATGGCTAGAACTAATCAAGGACTATGATTGTGAGATTCTCTATCATCCAGGGAAAGCCAATGTGGTGGCTGATGCCCTTAGTAGAAAGGAAAGACTCAGAATGATAACGACCTCGGAAGAGTTGATAAGGGATTTTGAGAAAATGGAAATAGAGGTAAAGGTAACCGGAACCGGAACTGAAAAGCTTTTTGAGATCTCAATGCAGCCAGAATTATTGGAAAAGATCAGATTGTGCCAAGAGAAAATAATGAATGAAGACAGAAAGTCAATGACTGGAGAGGAGATCCATACTGAGAAAGATGATAAAGGGATAATGAGGTATTCCTACCGAATTTGGGTTCCGAATGTTCAAGAACTTAAAGATGAGATTTTGGATGAAAGCCATAGTTCAAGGTATTCCATTCACCCGGGAAGTACCAAGATGTATAGGGATTTGAAGGAATATTACTGGTGGCCCAACATGAAGAGGGACGTAGCAGAATGGGTGAACAAGTGTTTGACTTGCCAAAGAGTAAAGGCAGAGCACCAGAGACCCAGTGGACTTTTGCGACCCCTGGAGATTCCCGAATGGAAATGGGAACAGATAGCGATGGATTTTGTTGTAGGCTTACCAAGGACGAAAGCCAATCACGACGCCATTTGGGTAATTATAGACCGATTGACAAAGTCAGCTCATTTCATTCCTATCAATGAGAGATACACAGTCGATAGACTGGTGGACATTTACCTTAAGGAAATAGTGACACGACATGGAGTCCCAGCGTCCATTGTCTCAGACCGAGACCCTAGGTTCAACTCCAGATTTTGGAGGAGCTTTCAGGAATGTGCGGGGACCAAGTTAAATATGAGTACCGCGTACCATCCCCAGACGGATGGACAGAGTGAAAGGACCATCCAGACACTAGAGGATATGTTGAGAGTCTGTGCAATAGACCTTAAAGGAAGTTGGGATGATCACCTGCCGTTGATCGAGTTTTCTTATAACAATAGCTTTCATGCTAGCATCGGAATGCCGCCTTATGAGGCCTTGTACGGAAGAAGGTGTCGATCTCCCTTATACTGGGATGAAGTAGGAGAGCGGAAGATGCTCGGACCCGAAGTGGTCCAAAGGACCAGAGATATAGTGGATCTTATCAGAGGGCGACTTGTAGCAGCCCAAGACAGACAGAAGAAATATGCAGACCTAGCCCGAAAGGACAAGGAATATAAAGTAGGGGACTTAGTACTGTTGAAAGTATCCCCTTGGAAGGGATTAATGAGGTTCGGAAAGAAAGGAAAACTAAGCCCAAGATACATTGGACCTTTTGAGATATTAAGACGGATTGGAAAGTTAGCTTACGAGCTAGCCCTACCCCCTAATTTGCAACAAGTTCATAATGTGTTCCATGTGTCAATGCTAAGGAGGTATCATCGGGATGCCAGGCACATAGTGGAGTACGAGCAGGTGGATATGCAGCCAGATCTAACTTACGTGGAGAAGCCAGTAAGGATTATGGATAAGAAGGAGCAGGTGCTTCGGAACAAAGTGATCAAGCTAGTCAGAGTACTATGGCAGAATCATAATGTGAAAGAATCGACTTGGGAACTAGAGAGCACAATGCTAGAAAAGTACCCCCAATTGTTTTCTGTTTGATTCCGGGACGGAATCCTTTTAAGGAGGGGAGACTGTAATAACCCCAAAATTTTTCAACTTTTTGTAACCCTTGTGAATAGTGTTTTAGCTGAATGAGAAAACTTTTCACGCCACACTATATAGGGGTTCTGTTATGGATATTCTGGGATTTTATTAGTACTATATGAAGTATATAAGTGTATGTAAATATCGTCAGAACCCAATTCCGAACACTTTGGTTTTTCCCGGAAATCCACAAGATACGGAGAGAATTGAGTATAAGGTAACAGGATAAAAAGGATTTAAATTAAAGGATTATAATAGAGGATCATAAAGAGGAATATAACGTATTGAGAAAGGTTAAGGGAACCTAAGTAATAAGATCCCGGGTATGATCCTTCAAACGATAAACGAGAACGAAAGTTAAGCGAACCGTACAACAGATCAGCGGTCATTAGGCAAACGATTAGGAAGCTAATCAAAGGGTTTAATGGGAGTGATGTCATCCAACCAATAGAAAGGAGACAAGGAAGGGAGGATGACATCATAAGGGTGACATAAGCATGACATGGAAGAAGGGAGGTGTGGTTGATTAAGGACCACACAAATTCAAGGGCAAGGTGGTAATTTGCTAAATCAAAAAACAAAACCAAGCCAACCAAGCTAGCAAATCATTTCATCAAGAATCAAAAAATCAGCCAAGGCATTTGTTCCTCACCTAGCTCTCGGCTTTTCATTTTTTTCAAAGAAAAAAATTTCCAAAATCAAGATCCAAGCATCCTTAATTGGTAAGAAAATTCCCTAACCATCTTTATGCTTAGTTATGGCTATATCATGAGTTTAAGCCATTAATTCTTTCTCTAGCTTCTCCATTTAATCAATGAAGAAGACAATGAATAGTGTTTTCAAGTTTTTAACTTGAACTTTTTCTTGTTTTTCTTGAAGATCCAAGCTTTCCTAAGGCTTCTCCAAGCTTCTTAAGGCTTCCTAGCTCAACCCACCACTTCAAGGAAGGTATACCATTTTCAAACCCTAGGTCCATATATATTATAAGGTGATTTTGATGAGTAGGATGTTATTGTAGTTGATGTTATGATTAGAGTTTGAGATTTGGAATGGTAGTGAAATGAAATGGTAATTTTGTGGTTTTGATTTAAAGAAACTTAAGAATGATTAAAGTAAAGTTTAAGCATAAGTATGAATGGTTAAATTGAATTGGTTGGGGTTGTTATGATGTGATAAGGATGGATGTTTGTTGTGTGTTGGATTTGAGGAGGGTTTGGGTTGATTGTGGATGGTTTAAAAATTTGGAAATCACGTAAACATAGCCGTCGTAACGTCCGATTTTCTTTGGACTATTTTTGTGCATAGCATTAGGACCCGAGAACCCCCTGTTAGATTGTGACCACTGCCATGTTTAGATAGCTCATGTTACGAGCTTCGTTTTGATATGTAGTTCGTTCGATTCCGATGCACGGTTTAGGAGAAACGACCGTTTCAAGTAACGGCGTTTCGCGAACGAAACTTTTTCCCTCGCCTTACTTTGAAACATAGGTTAAAGACCAAAAAGGGTTAATTAATGTGTGAAACATTTATGGTAAGTGTGTTAGGCAGTTGGTAAGTCATTCGCGAAGGAATCGCTTTAAAACTCATAAAGGTTAAGTTATTAAAAATGGTGGAGCCGAGGGTACCCGAGTGACTTAAGCGAATCGGTGAGCGCAAAACTAGCATTAGAGTCTAAGTTAGTTAAAGCATAGATTTACAAGTGATTTTGGTTTAATTCCAACTTACTTGTTGTTTATAGGTTATCAGACTCGTCCCGAGCCTTTCTCACCCCCAAGTCGCTCAGGCAAGTATTCTATCCGTTATACTGTTGTTGTGATGTATATATGTATATGTATTATCTTGCGATAGATGCATGATGTTTATATTAGCAAATGTTGCGATATATTGTAGCATGTGATATGGTATATATGCATGCCTGTTTCATATTCTTGAAATATATATCTGTTGGTTCAAATGCTTATTCGTTGCATAATACCTATGCTAGAGATAAGCGGTATTTGCGTATACCCTTAGTATAGGGACCCAAAGGTGAAAATATTTTCTAAAACCGGGAGTCGAGGATCCCGAGTAGATTTTGTATATATATGGATATGGATATATATATATATATTTATATATATATATACATATATATGGTCATAGTTTTCAAAACTATTAATCGAATAAGGTTTATTCGATAACTTTAAACTTTATTTTATTATCGAGTATTATTTCGAATATTATTCGAAGGCGTATGACTCCTTTATATTAAATGAATATTATTTTGAATATTCATTCGAGGACTTATGACTCTTTTATATTATTTAATGAATATTATTTTGAATATTCATTCGAGGACTTAAGACTCTTTTATATTATTTAATGAATATTATTTGAATATTCATTCGAGGGTTATGACTCAGTTTATTTTATTATTTCAATATGATTTGAATATTCATCGGAGGACTTATGACTCCTTTATTTTATTTAATGAATATTATTTATAATATTCATTCGAGGTATTATGACTCAGCGTATTTTATTTATTGAATATTATTTGAATATTCATTTGAGGATCTATGACTCCGATTATTTGCTGAAATATATTCTTTATTTTATTAAAGAATAAGGTGTTAATAATCAAACTTATTTTTGATTATTCAAATAAAGATAATACTTTCATATAAGTATATCTTTGGTTATTTAATACTCGTTTCAAGTATAAATTTTAATACTTCTACTTCAATTATTTTTTATAAAGACTATTCTTTATGGGAATATTATGTAATTAATAATATTCAGATATTTTCTAATATTCTGGGGACTGATTTACTGCATTAAATCAGCCTTACTCCAAACACTCTTTAAAGTGTTTTCGAGTCTTCAAAATGATTTTTAAAAGTCAGAGCGGATCCCAAAACTCATTTTTATATTTAAGATCTTCCTTTTAAAGGGGATTTAAATACTCGCTCAAAACCTGGGAAATCCGGCTCTGTGGTGTATTTTATATTCGCAACAAGGTTGCAGATTTGGTAAATGAATTGATTACTTGCCCAACGTTCGGGAAGTAAGCCCCTCTCATTGAGTCGGCATAAGCGACAGGCCGAGGTACGGTCTATTATTGTGTAAGTGGCTCAGTGGGAGTCCATCAAATGCATAGGTGGCTGAGTGGCAGTCCAGCATAGGTCTTAATTATGACCAGGGTGATGACCAGTGGGGAATTCGTCCATCTACTAGTAGAAAAGGTTACTTATTGGTATCTTTGCCTGATCAGCGAGATATCGGGTTTATGCCAAAATTCTTTTTCTTTTCCAAAATTCATTGGATGTTTCGAACTCTGTTCATACTTCACATAACAGAGGTTCCAGGAAATGTTTTCGGGATATATATATAGGTGGATATATATATATATCGGGACTAAATAAAGTATCTCATAACTTTTTCATTCAATAATATTTCAAAGATTGAATCTATTCAAGTCTTAACTTGTGGTCTCATCTATGGGATGTTTTTCTTAAAACTTATAATACTTTGAACGGTGGCAGTTCAAGTAACTTTATATGATATAAGTGTGGTGAAGTATTGGTAGCTTCATTCCTTGTTTTTACTTATATCTAGCAAGTAATTATCTTGCATATGATAGAGATGCTATTAAGTATCCATTTAGATACTTATATGATTGTTATCACTATACATATTATCTTGCGAGCTGTAAGGCTCACTCTTGCTTTATTTCTTCATCACACAACAACAGTTAGGAGAGATGGCCAGACTCCAGCAGACCCAGCGCAAGCGCGTGGGAAGCGTCCCGCGTCTTCCCGCTGATATTGTAGCTGCTATAGCTGCAGAGGTAGATCCATTGTAGTTTAGACCATCTACTTTTGAGAAACAAATTATGTATAATTATAACTTGTGGCAGATAATGGCAATTAACTGTAAATTATCAAGTAATCATTTTGGGTTGTAATAATTTTAAATTGTGGATTCAAAGACTTGTACTTATTTCAATTTCATCTCTGAGACTATAACGGGTTGTGGTGTGTGTTAGTGTGGGGTCACAGTATGAGGTTATTTATTATTAATTAAGTGAAGTGATATTGTGGAAAGAAAGACCGTGACAACCCGGATCCCCGACCCCGGATCTGGGGGTGTTACATAAGATATGTCGGGCCTTTTAAAATTTTAAAGCATGTTGGCAAAATAGCTTTCGAATTAACGTTACCTCCGCACATGGAGCACATTTATAATATTTTTCATGTATCGATGCTTAAGAAGTATAATCCAGACTTCAGGTATGTAATAGAATATGAGCCGATAGAGCTTCAGGCAGATTTGTCATATGTAGAAAGTCCGATAGAGATTTTAGAGGAAAGAGAGAAAGTATTAAGAAATAAAGTAGTAAAGTTAGTAAGAGTATTATGGAGAAACCCAAAGGTTGAAGAGTCAACCTGGGAGTTAGAAAGTGATATGAGAGCAAAGTGTGCTCATTTGTTTTCTTAGGAGATTCTGAGGACAGAATCCTTTTAAGAGGGGAAGGATGTAATATCCGGGTATATATCGTGCAATTATTTTTGCTAATAGATAATTATTATATGTATTCAGTATCTATTCTGTGAATTATTTAAGTGTTAAATGTGTTTGAATGTTTAAAAATGTTATTAATTAAGTATTTCAATTTTTATATGTTCCAAATAAAATATAGATAATTGTCATATCTTCCTAATTATTTTTATGTTGATTTATGAATATATAGGAATCATATGAATTTTATAAAATCTTTTTCCGGGTATTTAAAATCTATTTTATAAAAACGGGAACCAACCGACGTCATCCATTGTTACGTTTTTAGAACCCGAAACTCTTCCGAGAACTCCTTCCTAACCTAATTGTAATATTCCGAGCATATTCCGTATTTTGACTTTTTCGATCCGGCGTACGGTTTGTCCTGCGCGGGTCCCGGCGCAACATTTTCGATATAATATTCGTTTCGGTAAATCAATAAAACTCGTATTTTCGATAAACGGGAGCTTTTTATTAAACTATTACAATTATCACTTCCTAATACGTGTAACCAGGCGCTGAGACCAAGACCGCAGTACAAATTGTACTGATTTGGATAATTATC
This sequence comes from Apium graveolens, assembly GCF_009905375.1. Lineage (NCBI taxonomy): Eukaryota > Viridiplantae > Streptophyta > Magnoliopsida > Apiales > Apiaceae > Apium > Apium graveolens. Next base: position 95,974,581 of record NC_133655.1, on the reverse strand, counting down.
ACGAAAACCGATACCGTTTGGATCAGTTTTTATAAATAAACGTACCGTTTTATATCTGGAATGATCCAACGGGATACTAATTTTCCGTAATTATAAATAGCCTCTACCGTATTTTATTTTGTACCGGAAATCAATTGCAAACAGTATTTACAGAGTTTTTATAGAGAAAATACTATAATTATATTTTGTTCTTCGTAATCAAACACAAATTCGAAGGCGTTATTGATATCCGATTTTGGCGTACATATATTCAAAACGAAGCTATTGAAATCTAGAATCCAAATCTTCCATCAATTTTAACCCAGAAACATCAGGTGATTTCCTATTTAATTATTTATATTCGAATTTCTTGGTATTTAAATTATGAATTTTTGTACGGATGATGGTTTGAATGATTTGATGATTATATGTTGTAGAGCTTGTTTTCCTGATCATTTTGATATATTATACTTCAAATTTGGAGTTCAATAACATGTTTAATTTTGGGTTTGATTCTCGGAATTTAGAAATTAGGCTTTATATTACTTTGAATGTTTTCAATTCGATTTGGGGCTTTCTTATTTCGGAATTGATAGACGTTCTAGAGGGGTGGGTTTTGTTCCCCTTGAAATTTGTAATCGATTCGTATAAGTTGTGCAAATCGACGAGGCCTGTAGAGGAGTGAGTTGTGATTTGAAGTTCTCGCCGGTGTTCTTGAAGCTTTTGGCCGGATTTTTGTTTCCAGATATCATTTGGTTTGTTTGTGGTTTGATTTGAACTCCTGACGTGATTTGGAACGAAAACCCCACCTGAATCATGTAAAACCATGCCGTTTTTTATCGAATCGGGGCTCGCCGGGGTTATTTTCCGGTCACCGGAAACTGGGTTCTTCGCGACCCGTTTCTGTTCTTGGTGACCCGGAATTCCGACCCGGTTTGACCCGGTTTGACCCGGTTTTGATCCAAAAGTTCCCTAAATCAGAACAGTTTTTGGCATTTTTGCAAGTTAGTACCTGAAGTTTCCAGAACTTTAAAAATTCTGGATTCCTGTTTTGAATTCTTTCAAATTTCGGATTTCTTTTTATAAATTATTTTTAAAATTATTTTTAATTTCAGAAAAATCCGAAAATGATTATTTTAATTTCAAAAATCATTATTTTAATTCCAAAAAAAATTATTTTTAAATCAAAAATAAATCTGAAATAATTATTTAATTAATTTCAGTTAATTTTTAATTGATTAATTAGTCAATTAATTCGAAAATTAATTGATTAATTGATTTAATTAATTATTGATTTTAATTAATTATTTAATTAGAGTTAATTATTTAAAAATGATTTAAAAATTCCGAAAAATAGTTTCGAGCTTTAAAATATTATGTTAAATTATTTCCAAGGCTCGATAATTATTATAAAATTGTTTCGAAGCCAGAATTGGCCAACCGAACCTTGTTTATTACTCTGAAATTGATCCAACGACCCGTTTTAATTCCGAAAAATGTTTTAAAAATCATTTTAAATACCCGAAAGCCTGTTTATGACCCGAGACTTCTTTATAAATGAGATGTCATTGATTATTTGACGTGTTATGTGTTATATGTGACTTGTTGGTTGACTGTCAGTCTATATGTTCGGTGATTACTTGTTTATAGCGTAACTTTCAATCCGTTAATCGGATTTGGGTAAAACGAAGGGTGGATAGAAGTGTATGTCGAATAGAATGGTATGAGTTAAATATTAATAGATACTTATGATGCCTAGCAGAGTAAGAAAGGCGTAAGAAAGAGAAGCAGGTGATCAGAAAATAGAATTTACATGTAGAAAATACAACAAGTGATCAGAGGATAGAAGCGAGGCATAGGAGAAGCAGACGAGTGATTGTTGAATGGGGTCATTAGACAAGTACAAGTGAAGTTAAAATCGATTATCATAAGGCAAGTATTTCTAAACCTTTCTCAAGATACAATGCAAATATTTCTAAATTCTCTTGTGACATATTGTTAATACCCAAAATAGTTCTATTTTATACTGTACACATTTTGAATCCTTCAGCCTTGAACCTGAACCACAACATTTGATCTTTGAGCCGTAAGCCTTATTCTTTGTAAACCATTTCTTGTTGATTTACCAGATACTAAACCACACAAATAAGATACTACTCCACAAATATATATCCATCATATATACCAAACACTGGAACAGAATTGTTTACACATACAGAAACTTTTATACTCAACTATACCTTGTGATATCAAAGTACTAAAACCTTGTAAAAACACTATTCATCTAATATCCGATTATCCTACCGGCTGGAGGCCACTTCTTTTATGTATTTTGACATACCCTTTTTGGTAACTATGAATTTTTACCATGCTCTTTTACAAATGTTTTATGGTTATTGATTATGATCTGATTTTATTGAACTCTATTGCTTATCATATTGAAATGCTTTAGAATTGGATAGTTTTCTTTATGTGGACCAGATTCGTGGTCAGACCATATCGATGGTCAAGTTAGGCCAATATGTGCCTTGGATCCAGTAGTTAGAGCAGTGCTGTGTGCTTTGCTCGGGGTTAGTGCGTGACTGATCAGCAGCCTAACCTTGGTTTTAAAAACTTAAAATGAATATCCAATTCTATTGACTGTTTAACAGGAAACTTGATTCTTTTGAATCACCTTGTTTATTATTTTTTAACCTCAGTTATTGATAATATGACTTGCTGAGCTAGTTAGCTCACTCTTGCGAACCTTTTTATGTATTCTACAGTTAAGAAGGATACGGTTGATAGCGAGGTTTCCCAGTTCAATGTTCGAGCTAGGATTCCAGATTATGATTGATCGAGCTAGCAGGAGCTTAATGCAGTAGTGAGATAATAAGGTTGTAAGAATAATTTCATATCATATGTAAATTAAATTAGTTGGGATTTGGTACGTTGTAATAAAAGTTAAGGTTATGGCTTGTTTTCATACTTTAACCTGTTGCGATCCGTGGTTAAGTAAAGCAGGGTCCTTGCAAATAATATTTTATATACAGGTTTATATTTTGTGTATGTGTTGTGGACCCCAAACTTCTGACCCGGGTTTGGAGGGCCCCACAAACAAGCTCACCGAAATAATATGTATACTAATTAACAATATATGAACATCTTCATAGTACTAATAAAAGTCTTGGTCAAGTAGAATTGAACCAAGTTTGATATCTTAATGCAACAAAGTCATAAAATATTCAGTATATATATACATATACACTTCTCAAAATCTTTGAAATCCTCTGACATGTATAATATACACAGATTTACAGTTTATAACTGTATAAAAATATCATTGCAAGGTGATCTCATATATCTAACCTTGTCTCAACATTTTTCTGAGATCTTTATCGTGCATCAGATAATCATTAACTAGATATAAGTTAAAAAGATGAACTTACAAGAAACTTCAATATACTTATATCTTTTCCGAATACTACTTGAACTAAAGGGTTTTTAACACATAAACGCAGCGAAAACATAAATTTAAATCTTAAAAAAAAACGAAACCCTCCGCAGGATCCATGCGAAAAATAATATTTAATTCGTAGTTCAGTATGTTTACCTTAAGAAGCTTTACATTAATGGAAAGATGGAGGTCTTTAATGGCGATCCAAAAATGATAAACGGAGATCCTTAACAGCTGATCCCCAAGTGTGTTGCACTCCACCAGTATCCACCAAGAAAACGATGTAATGAAGGAGGAGGAGATGGAGAGAATTAGGGTTTTGTAAATCTTTTTGGTTTAGGCAAAAATAGGGTCGATAATAGTATATTTATAGGAAAATTTTTCAGCTGAAAATTTTCCCATAAAATATTATTATTATTAACCATTTATTATTCTCACTAATAATTAAAACACCTTTTAATTATTAATCCTTTTTCTAAACTCTTTGGAAATAATTCTCTCACTTGATTTAATTTCCAAAAATTAAATTCTTAATTAATAATATTAAGAACCTTTTCTTAATTAATTTATAATCAATTAAATCTCATTTAATCAATTATTAAATTTTCCAATTAATTATTTATTTCATAAATAAATAATTATCAGCCATTATTAATTAATTCCTCCACCATTAAATCATTCTCTTTTATGGTGTGACCTTGTAGGTTCAATATTAAGCCGGTAGTAGAAATAAATAATAATAAAACTATTTTATCATTATTTATATAAATTCTCTAATTCATTAAATATGATTAATTAATAAATCATATTTATTCTATATCGTGAGGGATACTTCTCAGCATATCGCGACTATCCGGATAATATGAATTCACTGCTTAGAATACCAAGAACCTATTCAGTGAGTAGTTACCGTATAATTAATTCCTTCTACCCTACAATGTCACGATTAAATACAAGGCATGGAACTTGTGTCAAGCCTATCTTATTTAATCACTTGCTTTCCCATTCACTATGCTTAGTTTTATTTAATGTAAATTAGAAACTCCTTTATAATTTCATTCACTCTAGCCATAGATTCCTGAACTAACATAAGTGGATCAGCATTGAACATTCTACGAAATCTGCTCCAATCTTTCTTTTGTATACCCACTTGTACCCAATAGGCTTAACACCTCCAGGCGCCTCAACCAGAGTCCATACTTGGTTGGTATACATAGATTCCGTTTCGGATTTCATGGCACTATGCCATTTCTCTGAGTCAACACTACTCATAGCCTCATTATAGGTCACAGGGTCGTCATCATCAATGATTGACAACTCATTGTCATTCTCAATGACAAGGCCATAATACCTCTCAGGTTGGCGAGACACTCTCCCTGACCTATGAATGGGCTGTTCCACAGAAGGTTGTTCAGTCTGAACATGTGTTTCCACTTGATCCGTAGTAGTTTGTGCTTCTTGAACTTCATCAAGTTCAATTTTGCTCCCACTGTTTCCTTCAAGGATAAACTGCTTTTCCAAGAAGGTAGCATGTCTGGAGATAAACACCCGATGATCGGTGTAAAAGTAATACCCTAAAGTCTCTTTAGGATATCCCACAAAATTACATTTTACAGATCGAGATTCCAGCTTATCTAGGTCAACTTTCTTGACATAAGCTGGACATCCCCAAATCTTAACGTGTTTAAGACTCGGTTTCCTTTATTTCCATATCTCATATGGAGTTTGAGAAACAGATTTGGAAGGCACCTTATTCAGTAAATATGCTGAGGTTTCCAATGCATAACCCCACAGGAATACTGGAAGATTCGCATAGCTCATCATGGACCGAACCATGTCTAACAGAGTTCGATTTCTCCTTTCAGATACCCCATTCAACTGTGGAGTATATGGAGGAGTCCATTGGGAGACTATACCATTTTCTTTGAGATAAGCTAGAAACTCTCCATTCAAGTATTCACCACCTCAATCTGATCGAAGAGTTATAATACTATGTTTTATTTTGTTTCTCCACTTCATACTTATATTCTTTGAACTTTTCAAAGGCTTTTGACTTGTGTTTCATCAAATACACATATTTGAATCTAGATCGATCATCTATGAAAGCAATGAAGTATGAAAATCCACCCATGGCTTGCGTAGACATTGGTCCACATACATCTGTGTGTACCAATCCTAGTAAATCTGCAGCCCTCTCTCCATGTCCACTAAATGGAGATTTGGTCATTTTACCCAATAGATAAGACTCGCATGTAGGACATGATACAAAATCAAAGGGGTCAAGTAACCCTTCATTATGCAATGTCCGCAGTCTATTTTCACTAATATGACCAAGTTCGCAGTGCCACAAGAAAGTGAGATTTTTATCATCCCTTTTTCTTTTATTAGTATGTTCAATTTGTAGTAAATTATGCTCTACGTCACATACATACAGACCATTGTTTAAAATACCACTTCCATAAAGAACGTTATCTCTAATAATTGAACATTTATTATTCTGAATAACAAATGAAAATCCAACCAAGTCTAACATGGAATAGAAATAATATTCCTCACAATCGAGGGAACAAAATAACAATTATTTAGAACAATAGTCTTGCCCGTAGGCATATGTAAATGAAATGATCATACAGCTTCAGCAGCAACTCTTGCTCCATTTCCCATCCATAGAATCACCTCCTCTTCTTCAAGAGTTCTACTTCTCCTTAGTCCCTGCAACGAATTGCAAATATGAGAACCACAGGCGGTATCTAATACCCAAGTAGAAATTTGACTTAGTGACATATTAACTTCGATCATGAACATACCTGAATCAGAAGCGGTAGTCTCACTACCCTTCTTCTTCTTCAATTCTGCAAGGTAAACCTTGCAGTTCCTCTTCCAGTGCCCCACCTTGTTACAGTGAAAGCAAACAACTTTGGTCTTGGGGTCTTCAGCTTTTGGTAGAACCGGCTTTTTCTCACCTACTTTCTTCTTCTTGGAAGGGTTCTTCTTCCTTTTCTTAGGATTGGAACCTTCACCAATTAGAAGAACAGAACTCTTCTTAGGGGAAATTCGATTCCGCAGTCTTCAACATGTTGTGGAGTTCAGGCAGGCTGACATCCAGCTTATTCATGTGAAAGTTCAAAACAAACTGCGAGAACGAACTCGGAAGTGATTGCAAGACCAAGTCTTGGCTTAGCTCCCCATCCATGGCAAAATTAAGTTATCCAAGACGTTCAATCAAATTGATTATCTTAAGTACATGGTCATTCACAGATGATCCCTCAGACATCTTACAACCAAACAGTTCCTTCGATATCTAATATCGAGCTGTCCTCTCTGCCACATCATACAACTCTTGTAGATGCATAAGGATAGTGTGAGTATCCATATGCTCATGTTGCTTCTGTAGCTCAATGTTCATGGAAGCTAGCATGATGCATTGAACAACATTTGCATCATCTATCCACTTACGATACACAATATGTTCATCATTATGTGCATCGATAGCAGGTTCAGTAGGCTTAGGTGAGTCAAGCACATATTTCAGCTTCTCAACCCTGAGAACAATTCTCAAGTTTCGAAGCCAGTCAGCAAAATTAGGACTAGTCAACTTGTGAGCATCTAGTATACTCCGGAGTGATAGTGCAGAAGACATAACGAATATAGTAAATCTATAAATGATGAACACATAACAACACTTAGCAAATATTCAATTTCATTTCAAGACACTATATGAATCGGGTCTTTATTCATAAGTGGCTCCCACTAGTTTATCTAATTTATACAACCCCTAAGTGAAAGTTAAGCATTCATAATGCTAGTAGGAACAGGGATCCTACATTCCATCACACAACCTTGGCTGTAGCATGAAACGTCATGTGATGTTCAATAGGCAGACAACTCTTGTCAATCACATCTTATGTTATTCCCTAATAAAACTTTAGCCTCTTGAATAATTGAGTCACGGTTGTAGCACAAAAAACGCAATATTCTAAGTCAAGTCTAACCCAACATTTCGTACAATTGAATCAGTCTCCAACGGCCCACGGCTGTAGCACGTAACGACCTTTAGATTCTAATTCAATGTACACATCTTTATGTAATAGACAAGTATTCCTTATTTCGAAATTAAAGCCCTCGGCTGTAGCACGAAACGACAATGATTTAAAAATAATAACCACTTTCTACCATGTTGGAAGGCTATGACCGCCACAAGCCCGTTGTGTCATTGGCCAATTACTACTTGATATTATTTAATTTTAGAGGGATTATATTATGTTACAATCATAATCATATTATAAAGAGATTCTTCCTTTTAAATTAAATATTTCAAATCAATAATCGATAATCAGATGATTCCCAGATCGGGGGAGCATTGTCAAGAGGCGTCACTTAATACCCCTTTCTTACAGATAGAAATCTGCTTTTGACAGAATCATCCTTTCTCTCAATATTGAAAATTTATATTTAATTACGTGTTTCATAAACATAAGAATCTCATGATTGTATTCATAATATTATTGTTAAGGCAAGAAATGATTCCTATTCTAGATTTTCTAGAGCACGCCTTATATTGATTTAAGTTCACCTAAATCTATCATCGCATGGTAAACATAGGCATATATCTCATATATAAAATTAAATAAACAAGTAAATGTAAAGTGCAATAAAGTAAATGTGTTTGGTTATGGCCCCATCCTATGTGATCTTTATCAAGTTCATGATAAAGATCAAGGTCAATGTAATATGGTGATGGAAATAAATACAACTACTTATTACATAAGTCTTCTTCTTTGTTTAAAGTTCTTGTATGCCTCGTATTCTTCTTTGTATCACCTCCATTGGATAGCCTTCTTGAGTCTTCAATTACATTACATAGATTGAAAGTAAAACTAATCTAATGAACTTACAAGAATAACTCGAGTTACATTCGAGATTTATGATTACAAAGATTGACGACATGCAAGTCGTATTTAAAACCAAAACCAAAACCAAAACCATTACACTAAGGTCGAAAGGCCATAACCATCCACCATGCTCATACAACACATAAAAGCATGTTAAAACACATAATCTGATCTTAACATATCATATTATCCTTGATCTTAATCATAAAAAAATATGACAAAAATCAGAAAAATCAGAATCAAATCAGAAAAACAAGAATCACTGTTTACGGGCAGTAAACGACGTCAAATGCCTTACAGACGAGTCGTTGATAGATTTTGCTATCAGTTTTGTTCAGACGCTCATTTACCTATGGAATAGGGTATTAGTTTGCGTAAATCGGACACCAGACCCAGATTTTAGCAAATCTGCAGCAGCCAATTCAGAATCCGTATCTAATATGATTCTCATAATTAGAACAAATATAAATCATGTATATATACAGATTACATAATCATCTTATGATTATACAACTCACATGAATATCATATATTCAAAACCATACATATATAAGCATATTATATCAACATCAAATCATGGCGAATCACGTACATGCTCATATATCGAAAACAGTTAAACACATAAACGAATTAAAAACTTTTCGCAAGTAGCTCTAATGCCATTGAAGGGTTTTTAGCACATAAATGCAGCGAAAACGTAAATTTAAATCTTAAAAAAAAAAACAAAACCCTCCGCAGGATCCATGCGAAAAATAATATTTAATTCGTAGTTCAGTATGTTTACCTTAAGAAGCTTTACGTTAATGGAAAGATGGAGGTCTTTAATGGCGATCCAAAAACGATAAACGAAGATCCTTAGCAGCTGCTCCTCAAGTGTGAAGCAGTCCACCGGTATCCACCGAGAAAATGATGTAATGAAGGAGGAGGAGATGGAGAGAATTAGGGTTTTGTAAATCTTTTTTATTTAGGAAAAAATAGGGTTTATAATAGTATATTTATAGGCAAAATTTTTAGCTGAAAATTTTCCCATAAAATATTATTATTATTAACCCTTTATTATTCTCACTAATAATTAAAACACCTTTTAATTATTAATCCTTTTTCTAAACTCTTTAGAAATAATTCTCTCACTTGATTTAATTTCCAAAAATTAAATTCTTAATTAATAATATTAAGAACCTTTTCTTAATTAATTTATAATCAATTAAATCTCATTTAATCAATTATTAAATTTGCCAATTAATTATTTATTTCATAAATAAATATTTATCAACCATTATTAATTAATTCCTCCACCATTAAATCATTCTCTTTTATGGTGTGACCCTGTAGGTTCAATATTAAGCCGGTAGTAGAAATAAATAATAATAAAACTATTTTATCATTATTTATACAAATTCTCTAATTCATTAAATATGATTAATTAATTAATCATATTTATTCTACATCGTGAGGGATACTTCTCAGCATATCGCGACTATCCGGATAATACGAATTCACTGCTTAGAATACCAAGAATCTATTCAGTGAGTAGTTATCGTACAATTAATTCCTTCTACCCTGCAATGTCACGATTAAATACAAGGCATGGAACTTGTGTCAAGTCTATCTTATTTAATCACTTGCTTTTCTATTCACTATGCTTAGTTCTATTTAATGTAAATTAGAAACTCCTTTCTAATTTCATTCACTCTGGCCAGAGATTCCTGAACTAACATAAGTGGATCAGCATTGAACATTCTCTTCCTACACTGGAAGGGGTAGATCCTTTATTGATCATACACTATCTTCGTGTACAAATTCCTATACCCAGTGGACCGTCTTAGCGGAACTTTCGGGCCATTTGGGCCAATAAATAAGGCTGGGCCGGCGCCACTCGACCACTTACGCCACTCCTAGTTTAGATGAAATCCATGACTCTGAAATATAAAGCTCGTCTCCCCTTTCCTCAAATAGGAACTTGTTGATACGACTCAACCAAGAAGTCGCATCTAGTTGGAAAGAAAAACTCACCGATATATCCCAGGCGATGCCTGTTAATGGATTAACTTATCCAAGAATTTTACTTCCCGAATGTTGGGTAAGTAATCAAAAACTCTTTTATCAAAACAACAACCTTGTTGCGAATATATAAATACATCACGGAGCCGGATCCCTCAGATTTTTGAGCGAGTATTTAAATCCCCTTCGAAAGGAAGATCTTATATATGAAAACGAGCTTTGGGATCCGCTCTAACTTTCAAAAATAGTTTTGATAAAGTTTGAAAATAATCTCTGGAAAAATTTAAAGTAAGAATGATTTGATAGTATCAATCATTTTCCAAATACTTGGCGAATATTGAAACATTATTCTTTAAGATAATAAAGAATATTATTTAATAAAATAAGCGGAGTCATAAGTCCTCGAATGAATATTCGGACTAATATTCATTAAATAAAATAAGTGGAGTCATAAGTCCTCGAATGAATATTCAGACTAATATTCATCTATTAAAATAAGCGGAGTCATTAGTCCTTGAATGAATATTCAGACTAATATTCATTTATTAATAGAAATAAAATAAGTTTCATAAGTAGAAACTCTATTCAAATAATTAAACTAGTCTTTGATCGTAATAGGAATCTTAAATGAATACTCAAAAAAATAATATTCACTTATAGTATAAAACTATCGAATAAACATTAATCGATTAATAGTTTTGAAAACTATTTATATATATATATATGTATAATATACTCGGGAACATCGCCTCCCGGTTTAGAAAAATGTTCAACTCTGGGTCCCCTAT